>NC_091406.1:20834987-21134987 GCF_032191515.1 Phaenicophaeus curvirostris
GCAGAATGTGGTGGGCAGTCTCCTTGCTAGTTCCTGTTCTTGCAGAGTAAGCATTTGCATGTACTTCACATTAATACAAGGGAGAAGTGCATTGGAAAGCCAATGGGGATGCCTTTGGACAGCTTCCCTGTTTTCTGTCTAGATTTTGGTCATTGACAATAGCTAAAAAAAAAATAAAAGGTCTTTGAAATGTCTGGCCCTCCTGGGCAAAAGGGTGTGAAGAGGCACAAGCACCACACTGGCTCAGCTGCTCATTTTGACTTGTTTGGGACATTTTCCCTTAAAGCTTGAGTCGATGCTGTTTGTTAGCCTTTATTAGGGCTAAACAGAGTGCTGTAGCCACCAAATTAATCTCATCTTACAATACAATATGCATTTCTGTCTTCCAATTTGAGAAACACCACTAAAACACATTAACTTGAAAGATCAAGAGCAAGCGGGCGCACGCGTGGTTTGGTTTGGCTGGACTGGTGATGTGTATGGTACTGCAAGAGTTTGAAGTGTAGAGGAACTGAGGATCAGGTTCTGCCCGCGCGATGCAGCGACAGTTGGTTAAACTGGGCAGAGTAAGTGCCTTGCATTTCAATGAGGAAGCCTCCTGACATGCGTGTGTGAGACTTTAGCAGTGCAGTCTGTTGAGAACAGTGTTGCAGATAATGATATCTTACTGCTGGTTATCTGAAGTGCTGTATTTGGATGCAATATAGGGTTGCTTTTCATTGTCTTGAATGTAGCTAAGAGGGCCTAAAATCAATTTTGCTTCTTCCTGTCTTTTCTATTTCATCCATGGGGGGTTAGGAGTGAGTATGTAATTGTTCAGGCAGTGATCATAGAATCAGTTGGATGGAAAAGACTTTTGAGATCATCAAGCCCAGCTGTACCTGTCCACTACTAAATCATATCCCTAAGCACTTCCCCTATCCATCTGTTAAATACCTCAGGGGATGGGGACTCCGCCACTGCCTTGGACAGTCTCTGCCAGTGCCCAAGAACCCTTTTGGTGAACAAATTTTTCCTAATGTTCAGTCTGAACCGGTTCTTGAGCAGCTTGAGGCCATTCTCTCTCATCTATCACCTGTCACTTCGGAGAAGAGACCAACACCCACCTCACCACAACTTCCTTTCTGGCAGTTGTAGACAGTGATGAGGTCTCCCTCGGCCTCCTTTTCTCCAGGTTAAACAACTCCAGGTCCCTCAAACGCTCCTCAAAAGACTTGTTCCTCAGCCCCTTCCCCAGCTTTGTTGCTCTTCTCTGGACACATTCCAAGGACCTCAGTGTCTTTCTTGTAGGGAAGGGCCCCAAGCTGAACCCAGGAGTCGAGGTGCAGCTTTACCAGTGCTGAGTACAGGGCACAGTCACGCCCTGCTCCTGCTGGCCACGCTGTTTGTGATACCAGCCAAGATGCCATTGGCCTTCTTGGCCACCTGGGCCACTGCTGGCTCATGTTCATCCACTGTCGACCATAACCCCCAGGTCCTTTTCTGCCAGGCAGCTTTCCAGCCACTCACTGTTCTGGTCCTGCACACTGGAGTGAAGTGGTGTTCAGTGGTTCTCTGCAGCCATCACTGCTGGGCCTGTGATTTGCTGGCACAAGGCAAAAAGCAGTGAGCTCTTTATATTGGTTGGCAGTGGCTGAGGAAGGAAGGTACCAGAACTGCCAGGTTCCAGAATTGGTTTCAGCACTCAGGGGCATGCTGCTAATTCTTGCACGTCACAGGGCCACACGCTAACAGGATCAGCTTTAAGTGTCCTACAAATGTTTCTAACATGCAGACACTCCAAAAGCATGCATGTATTTATTGGCAGCTGAGCACTTGTTTGCCCTAGGAGCAGAATCTGTTTATTAATAAAAAGAAGTGACTTCACCAGTCAGTCTGTAAGGCTGCCCTCTCCCCAGGGTATGACCAAGGAAGCAAAGAAACCAGAGTGGTAACATGGAGTTCAAATGGGCAGTAGGGCGATGTAATCATGCAAAGTTCTTACGGAGGTGCAGGAGCAGAGCGTTTCCCTCTTTCCACAGCGCAGAGGAGAGGGGCAGCATAACCCCCGATGTATGGCTAAGGAGTGGGTTGGGGTTCCTATACAAGGGCAGTCTCCAACATAAGATCCAGGCAAGGGATTTCTTCCTTGAGTGTATGAAGAGAAAGCAAGCTTTAAGGTGCAGCTTGAGACCAAAGCAAGCCATATGTCACAGAACACATGTGGGGTTTTCAGGAATGCTGGAATGATGGGAGGAATTGATTTGTTCTGTCCAATCTGTTCTTGTCCTTTTCTGTCTGTAAATAGCAGTGCCACCCGCTGTCAGCAGTAAGTGAGCTTTCCCTGGCAGATATACATGCAATTCCAGAAGCACCCAGTGAATTTAGGTCTTGGCTTCCCAGCTGTTAAATGAAGGAAAGCTATAGTGCTGGTGTGTTATTGGTCAGAGTGAATATTTGGAGCACAGCTACAGGCAATCCGGAAAGGTGATGTTCTTCCCCGTTGCTGCTGTAGGAAGGCTGATGTGTGTTAGGCAGCATTCACTGTGGTATCGATCATGCATGCAGGCAGATTCTTTGGTCTGGAACCTTTAATAATGTTGTATTCAACCACATCTTTCCAGTATTCAGAAAATTTCTAGATTCAACAATTGGTCTTGCTTCTCATCCCTATTTTATTGGTTCTATTGGTTTTATTCATCTGTTCTCCGTTCTACTCTCTAGTCCTCTTACGCAGACGCTTTTTGTGACCCATGGTGATTTGTCTTGGTTTTATTGCTGACCCTCTTCCATGTGCTTTAAAAATGTCATCTGTCTCTCGGAGGTTGTGTTAGTGGCAAAGATCTGGTGTGCAGCTCATGACAGCTCTGAGAACTGCTGCCCGTCAGTTCCCAACCACCTGGGCGATGGCTGGGTCACATCACTGGCCGTGTCTGAGAAGGAAACAAGATGTTACTGTTCTCAAATATGTTATGAACACTCAGATAAAAGGGGGTGTAACCAAGGAAAATTCACTGTGTGATAATAGTATGAATGTAGTCTTAGTGCTTTTTGGAAGTGTTATTCAGTATTTAAGGTAACATGAACGTTGATTCCCTTCAGTTTGTATCGATTACAGTCAGCTTATGAGATAGATCTTCTTGAGAAGATCTGGTCCCATCGTGAGGTGGTCTCAAAGCTGAAACACTGCTATACTTTCTACCCATTTATACATGCATTATTTCTCCTTTACAATAGGAGCATGAATCTGAAGGTGGGAGAACCCCATTGATGAAGGCTGCGCGAGCTGGTCATTTGTGCACTGTGCAATTCCTGATCAGCAAAGGTAAAATACTGGGTTAACTGAGTGAAAACCTCAAAATGCGATATTACAGTTCTGCATGCTTGCGATCCTTCTTCGAAACCTGGATATGTCTGTCTGTTTGTCACATTGCCCAGGGCTTTTGATTTTCATTTAGTTCATGATACACTGAATCACAGAACACTTTGCTCATTATTTTCCCAGCTGATGAGTCAATAGATGTGAAGAACCGCAAATATTTTCAGTTTCTTAAAAAAAAGCATCCCCTCCTTCAGGAAAACCCACCCTCGAGTCCTGTCTGAACAGTAAAAACTTCACCATGTGGTATCACTGGTGAGTATTTAGGATGAACATTTGGGAGTTGTGCTGTGTACCCTGTAAGTGCTCCCTCGTCCTCCCTACTGCTGAACCAAGGTTGCTGCCGGTACCACCTTGTCCTTACAAAGAGAGGAGGATGCATAGTAGCCAGCAGTCACGCAATCTCTTGCTTTTACCCCAGGAGGATATAGGAATTAGGAAGATTAGGAAAGTTTCTCTCTGTTCCAGAAATTACTGTACTTGGTGATGCTTTTTAAAATATCATTTCCTTGTATTTAATTCTGCAATCTTCTCTTTGTAGGTGCCAATGTTAACAGGGCCACAGCTAACAACGACCACACGGTGGTGTCCCTGGCATGTGCTGGAGGCCACCTGGCAGTGGTTGAGCTACTCCTGGCACATGGTGCAGATCCAACTCATCGGCTCAAGGTATTGACTTCAGACTCTGCATTTATTGTAGGCACTGAACGAACCACATCATTGATCTAATGGCTTAGCAAATATGCAGTTTTACATAGTCTAACTCATATCTGACGTGCTATACTGGGTAGGTAGCAAAATGCCATTTTCTGGCTCATTATTTCCAAAATCTCACTTCAGGATGGCTCGACGATGCTCATTGAAGCCGCCAAAGGAGGACACACAAATGTCGTTTCTTATTTGCTGGATTACCCAAACAATGTTCTCTCGGTTCCTGCAGCAGACCTGTCTCAGCTCACACCCCCCTCTCAGGATCAGTGTCAGGTAAGGCCCAAGGAATTGTTTGCAAATATCACTATGAATCTTGCACAGAAGCAATTCCTTAACAGTTATCTTTGAAGTTAATTTAGATGTGAGCACGTACAGTGGAAGGCATTAGAAAAGTATTTGAAAATGGCAGGGAGTGCGGAAGCTGAATGACTTTGTCTGCACTGTCCTGGAGAACACATGCGCTTTGTGCCTCTCAGGTGGACCTCATAGCACAAAAGAATATGATTTTCTTGATGGCATTTGCTCAGTGTTTGCTTAAAGAGTTCTAAACCCTGTGACAGCACGGCTCCAATGTCCTTGCTGATTTTGGTTGTTATGTAAAAGAAAATAAACTGGATAGATTTAGAATTCCTCAGTCTGGAGAGGCAGCTTTCCAGGGGAGTTCCTTGGTTAAAAGCCTAGTGATGTGCATGGTCTTCCAGCCTGTACAGTCTAGGATGTGGTGAAAAGCAACACCGTTAGTTTAGACAGATGATCGACTAAACCAGCATGGGAAGGTCCTACTAAGAAGTAGCACAGCAGTTTGGGGAGAGTGGAACAGAGGTGTGCTGTGCCTGTGCATGAACGCATCGCGGTCTGGTCTGTCCAGAAGGTTTTTTTTTTTTATCTAAGCATGTCTCTGGCTTTGTTCCAAGGTCCCACGCGTCCCGGTACATACACTTGCCATGGTTGTACCTCCCCAGGAGCCTGACAGAACCCCTCCAGAGAGTTCGCCGCCTCTCCTGGGAGTGGTGAAAGGTTAGTATGCAGCCACTCGGACAGCAGAGGGATTTGGAAACGAATGGGCTGGGGACAGTTTTCTTAGAGCTTGTGCAGAATGTAGTCCACACCAGCTCCTGAACACCTCTGATGAAGTGCAACTTAAAATGGTTTATGTAGTGTATAGGTTTTGCTTATTTTTTGTGTTCTTTACTACATTAACACTGGCTATTCTAAATTTATTCTGCTTATTCTAATTTATTAGAATTATGCCTATTCTGTTTTTTTAGAAGAAAATTACTGTGGTAACTGCCATGGTGCAGAGTGATAAAAAAACCATGGGTATCCTCTAGGCATGGTGTTAACTTTTGAGTATTGTGCATTACCCATCTAGAATAGTTGAAGCTGTTCTACATGAAACTGCTATCCCTACTTGTTTCCAGTCCTACAGTAGCAATGCAAACACAGTGGGGCTGTGAAATACCAATGCAGAGCTACTTACAGGAGAGGTTTTCTTGTCTTAGTAGTGGTGCTCTTGTCAGTAACCATAATAGCAGGGTTTGAGCATGGTGGAGCTGACCAGTTGAGACTTTGTGCAGTCATTAAATGGTGAGTTTGGCAGTTTGTTTCCAGCAGTGGGCTTTGTAAACTAATCTCGATATCTGTAAGGCAGCTCAGAAGGAGAAGTAAACTCCCAAGTGGCGCAAAGTGCAGCTTTTCAAGATTTACAGTTTTGGACAGGGGTATCAAATATTACAGTGTGCAGAGCTCTTATTAGCTTACTTTCCTTAATTCCTTTACTCTGGAAATGCTCCATGTTCCTAAAACAAATGAACCAACTGAGCCCAGGGGCTTTAATGAACACGGAAAAGGCCTATGTCCTGAACAGTGTTGGAATGCACGGCTGTGACATTTGCCATGCATCTCTGCCATGCAGCTATTGGGTCATACTCCTAGGATGTGCAACACAGGGTAATTTAGGTTTCATAAAAATGAGTGCCAAACAAATACAAAGAATGTGCAACTTCTGGTTCACATAAACATGCTAAAACCTCTGTACCAGCACACATGCCCTTATAGTAATGTAACTGTTAGCGTGGCTCAGGGCTTCCTATTCTGGAATTGTGTTTTGGGATGCATGGAAATTGGTGATGGGTTCTTTGATGCTGTCAGAAGACTGAGGTTACAAGCTTGAACTCTAATGTTATTTAACCAAATTATGGAAAGCAAGTAGTTGGTTGTAGTTTAAGGAATAGCTCTCGTTAAACAAACAAAAAAAAAAAGCTCAAAACTTATTGCAGGTGCCAGCAGAGATTTTAGGGGTGCTTTTGGCTGTACCGTGGTGTGGGAACTGGCACAGAGCTCTCTCTGGTCCCCCTGTTTCAGGACACGCTTCATGAGTGTCCGTGAGACTCATCTGTGATGCCTTGCAAGAGATGCAGCTATCAAAATGTGTCATGGGGCTGACGAGGCATTCCTGACAACTGTGTGCGAAGCTCTGGAGGGTCTCAGGTCTTGAAGGGAAAGGTGGTGTTTCTGTGATAAACAGTGATAATTGTAGTGGTACCGTTCTGCGACTATGACTGCAATCGAGTCAGTGTTCTTTGCTGAACTTCCGTTCTGAACTCATTACACACATAGGGCTTTAACAAGCCCTGGGCTTCTGGGAGATGAGGGGCAAGAGAGAGGTTGGGTAAAGACAGGTTCATTATTTCTGTGAAGCAGGGGAAGCAATCTTAGGTTCTTAAGTAACAAAATTGTTTATCTTCAGAAGACAAATGTCTTGCCTTCACCCTTAGCAGTAGTCGCTGACTTTTTATAAAACCTCCAAACTACTCGGAGGTGGGAGAACAACCCTGAGCCTTCTGCACTGCAGCCCAGCCCGGGTTTATTCTGTGAGAGGTGCTAAAGTGACAGCTTGGTTCCTGAAGAGTTCTTGGCACATCTAGAATATGCCTGTGTGTTATCATTGTGATTCAGATGTGGTGGAAGGGTTTGTAAGAGGAAATTGGGGTCCACTGTTGAATCGCATTCCTATTCAGTAAAGTAGGAAGACATACGGAAGAGTTGCCATTCAAATAATTGCTCTGGTAAAGGATTAATATCAGTGTTCAGCAACTGAGAGGAGAAACGTTTTGAGCTGACAGTGGATCTAGAGAGACTCAGATAAAGGTGACATGCAAAGGTAGGAGCCTCCTAAAGAACTGGAGGAAGCAGCAGAATTAGTTCACAGGACTGATCAGACCTCGCTTCTTATATGCTCAGGAAGGATTGGTTTTACTGTTTATTGTGTCCATATAAAAGTGAAATCACAGTGAAGTTCAGCTCTTTGTGCTTTCATGAGGAGAGGCAGGAGATCCCTTCCTCGGTGTCTTGTACTTGCTGCTGCCCTCACTGGGACGTGGTCAGGTCTGCTCAGCAGCCAGCAGCAATTCTGTTCAGCGCAGAGAGTCTTTTGGCTAGAATAACCATACACACTGTTTCCACAGGACCAGAGAGGCTCTCCAGCTTTCCCAACACCAAATGTAAAGCTCTGTGGCTGGGATGCAGCTCCCAGTTCCCCTCCATCTGGTGCCCTCAGGGGAAGCTCACGAGGCTGTGGAAAGCAGCAGAGTTGTTTTCTTAGTTAAAATATTTGAACTGTCAGGTGTTTTTAAGCATTTCCAAATTGAAAGCAGTCTGGGTTTGGAGGCTGAGGTATCAGAGTGCTTAATACCTATCAAAGTGTTGTCCCTGAGATTTCTCCACTGCTGTTTTATGTGGGCAGTAACTTGCAGCGTCTAACATTTGTGGTGTGTGGATTTTTAGACTTTCGCAAGCTCTGATAGACTTCAGTTATTGGTGTGAAAGCTGCCCGCATCTGCCCTTCATCCCTGGGGCAGAGGCCAGAATTCTCTTCAAGCTGAGCAGGATTTTTGAAATCTGTAAGCTTTCTAGGTTAGACTTTGAATACATGGCACCCTCTGCATCTCTATGTAAATCCAATGGTGACAACTCCGAGAGAGGAAAGGGAAACCAGCTCTACAGAGCTTCAATAGCTACAAGTTCAGTCAAGATTTTTTACCACAATATCTGATTTTTATGCCTAATGCTGAGCTATAAACTGGCAGGGATCTCATACATGATGTGATTTAATTGAAACAGAGGCAGATTAACATTGGAATGAGAAAGATTGTCTTGTTCTCACTGAGGTGAAGGCGTTAAAGCAAGCCGATGTTCTTGCTTTTCCATTCCGACTCCTTTCAGACCTCTCTGCTGCCCAGCCCAGCTGCCTGGTCGTTGTTCAGGTGCTTCAGCATCTGTTGATTCACTCCTGCTGTTCCCTCTGTAGCTGTTGCTGGGGTCAGCAGCTGGCCCAGTTATCCGGGATGAGTTCTTGAGTGAACTGTAATGATCCATGCCTTGTAGCTTTTGTCCTTCACCAGTACTTTCCTAGGAGATGTACAGACCTGTTCTCCTCGTGTGTGACTCTTCAGCAGTGTAGGCAGGTGATTTAAAACCAAGACACATGTAGATTCCCCCGGAGCACAAGCGGATAAAGATCTTTGCATGGGGGTAGGTGAAATTCCACTCCTTTGAAGCTTCACTCACTGCCTGCCACCGACTGTTTGAATCACACCTAAGCAGCTTTCCAGTGAGATCCTGCCAAGCTATCAGAGGAAACTTGGGAAGGAGACCAACATTGGAAAGTAGCTCGAATGTTTGAATGTCAAAAAATTGGTTGAAGTTGGGCTTGATTTCAGCCATGTCACCATCGCCTGGCAGATGTCATCACACCTATTCCCTGCACGCTGTCCAGAGAAACCCCAGCAGGAGTGACAATGATTGGCAAAAATCCTGCATGGTTCACAGGAGGAACATAGTGAAAATACAACCTCATCTGATTGTTCAGTCTTCCACAAAGTGTCCTGTTCTCTATCAAGAAGAATTAAGTGTGTATTAAAAACAGTGTAGCAGACAAATTCACTTGGGAAGAGAAGGCTGGGTTTTGTTGCCCATACACCAGACTATATCAGCTTGTACTTTGCATTTGTGTGTACAAGGGGGCATTGTTGCCCTGGGTACTCAGAGCTGGATTTCTTACCAGTAGGAATGAGTTAAACATGGAATTTTCATGACAATTCAATATGGAGCTCGTCTTATTCCTGCTGATGGGACTGATGAATTCTCATTGCAGGCAGCAAATTTTACTCTTGACTCCAGAGTGAAATCAGATTTGTAAAATACTCTGAAGTGCCAGAAGAGTGGACAACCGATTCTATTAAGAGTACAAGCACGTGAGCATGGTTTATGCCTCGTGACGTGGGCCTGTTGTGATGTGAAGAGCAGACTGGAGCTGGGAGTTGACGGGGTGGTATATTGTGTGGTGTGTTTTGTTTGGTTGGGGTTTTAAATCCTAGCTAACATTACTGATCAGGATGCTGTGAGGATTCAGACGTATTTATATGCTAGGGTTGGCTCCAGCAGAGATGAGGTGTCAACACACGTTTGTATCACGCAGTTGACTTTTTTTCTTGCTGTTATTTTTCTTACCAGAAAAATCTTTTGGAATTGAACTGTTTGGATTTGCAGCCACTCTTTTTTTTTTTTTTTTCTCCTCTTTTGTTTTTTATTCCCCATTTAACAACTCCAAAACTTGAGGAGCTGTCAACAAGTCCCGGAATTCCATCTAATGAAAATTAAAGTGTAGTGTAACTGTTTCAGGTGGTCGGTCACCAAGATGAAAACCACTAAGCTGAAATGAAAGTTGTGTTGACAGAAACTTCCGGTAGAAGGGTAATGGACTATAAAACCAAACCTTTGCTCTTTTTAATTTTCTGAAAAGGCCTTAAAAATAAAGTAGTGATTTTTTTTTTTCTTAAACTTATGTTGCTTACTCTAAAAATGCAACAAATGTCTGTCCTTGCTCACTCGTCAGTTATTGCTGTTAGGGTAAGAGCTGAACTGGGCTTCATATTTCTCAGGCAGTAAGTATCTTGGTCCTCGGACCTGCAGAGGACGGAAGAATTACTTGCCTGTGGTGCTGCGGTAACATATGAGGCTGTTGTTGAGCAAACAGTACCTCTAATAATTATGTCATTGAGGTCAATAAACTAGTTCTAGGAGAGTTTACTTTTGACGGGTGCCATCTCACCTGTGCTGCTCTGTTCATTGTGAAAGGTCATATAAATGAGTTGGGTTTTGGGAGAAGGAGATATCCAATGGATTAGAAGTGGCTACCTCATGCCTGCAGGTGTTCCAGGCCCGGTTGGATGGGGCTTTGAGCAACCCGATGCAGTGGGAGGTGTCCCTGCCCATGGCAGGGGATTGGAACTGGTTGGGCTTTAAGGTCATTTCCAACTCAAACCGATTCATGATTCAATGAATCATCAGTACGCTGTATGAAATGTGGTATCAGACTTGTTCGTAGGCAGTAGCCCTATAAATTTGTGTTAAGCAAATCTAAATTAGCCAAGTATCATTCCTTAGTAGAGCGACCTGAGGACCATAAATATGAAGGTTGTTTCTCCAGACTATTTCTCCCAGCGCCCAGGACCTTTCAGTGTTGCAGCCAGAAGGAATTCAAAACTGGTGATGGTGCTTGAAGGAGTCTGCACTGGTTGAACGGACTCTTGCAACACAGGTACTGAGATGATCCTTGGTGTCCAGGAGATTCTATAGGAAACACTTTCCTCTCATTACCTGCAGAGAATAAGAAGTCAGAGGAGTGGATGGGGAGCTGTTTATGCAGAGCAGGTCTTGCCCTTTGTGATGTGTGTTGGTCAGGGACCTGGCTGCTGAGATGTGTGTGCTCTGTGGGAATGAGAAACAAGGCTGCAGTGAGCAGGATAGGGACGGGACCCTGTGGGAATGTGGAGTATCAGTAAAAGAGCATCTGGTGCTACCGGGCACAAAATAAACTGGGAGACAGTTGATTCCTTGCTCTGTGGCTTTCCTGCTGTGAAACCCCATTCTGTGGGTTTTCTGCCAACTGAACCCCTCTGTCCCATGGTTACAGGTACCTGATGGCTGGGGATAGTGGTGTAGCGTCATCTGTATTTCCTTTATCTTCAGTCTTCATTTCATATTAAACAAGATTTCTAAAAGTAGGCAAACCTGTTGCTTTAGAGGCTGGATTGACTTCTGAGCATTGTTGGGTTTCATGTTGCAGAAGGCAGGTCCTGTAGAAGATGGGTGCTCCACCTAAAAGAGAAATGAACAACAAAAAAAGAGAGGCTGAGGCAGCGCTGCTCTGCCCTGGGATGGTTTTTCAGTCATACTGCACATAGGTGTTTCAAAAGTGAAAATATAAAGTAGTGTCTTGTTTGTCATTACTTACTAGAATGGGCACAGTATTTTTCAGGCTATTATAATGTAGGAGATTTGAATCCTACAGGAAATTGCTACTTTTAAATACTTCTGATATCACAGTATTATTCGAACACATAGAAGTTCCAAGGTGCCAACAGCACGTGGTGCCCCTCGGGTTCGACCTGGCTGTGTGGGGTGTTTGTCAAGTTGAGCACATCTTCCTCCTTACCCCTCAGCTTCTTCCACTACTCCCAGGATCATGGGTTGCAATCGTTTTCTGGTGTGGAAAGGGTGATTTGGAACCTGAGAAGTGGCCCTGTTACCTAATTAGAAGCTGATTAAAGAAAATCTCTGCACCTCTTCTGGAATTCCAAAGCCCAGCTCTTCCCTTGCTGGTTTCCTGCTGTCTGCCTTCAGAAACTGCCTTGGTGTTCCATGGGAATTCCCGGGCTGAGTCACTGTCAGGGAGCACTGCCCGCTGGGAGAGCCCTGGCTCCTCTGCCCAGCCCGTGGCTCCGTACAAGGCTGCGCTTCTGCTCTCTGCTCTCCCAGGGGCTTGGAGAAGAGTTGCTCTGTGCCAGGCTTGTTTTCCTCAGGTGGGACTTAACTGAGAGAGGCAGTATTGTACTTTATTATATGGGGCTTCTTGAGCTAGAGTTTTTCTTTCCTACGGAGTGATGGAAGTTATCCAGAGTTGCCAGGCCATGGGAATGCCTGCTGTTAGGATGGAAATTACGGTAGAGACAGTAACCTTAGGGATGAGGTTAAACAGAGCAATGCAAAGGGTTCTCGGGTGCATCTTACAGTTAGGGTTGGTTTGCAGTGAGGTGACTATGATGTATCTGCTCCTTCAGCCGGGGAGCAGGTTGGGTTCCAAAACTACCAACTGATTTATTAGCTCCTAAAATAGACCTAGAAAAGCATTGCAGAGGGTTGTGGTGAGTGCAGTATGCTTTTCGAGAGTATTCCGCACAACGTAAATTGTAAGTCGCACTGTTTAAAATGCGTGGATAACTATAAACCCCGACTCTGCTGCAGAGGGAGAGCCTGTGCTTGCAGCAGGCGTTAGCTCGGCATCTTCCAGCTGGCACAAAGTGAGCAAGTGCAGCCTGGATACACCTTCTGTATTGTTCCCTGAAAAATTGTCCTGAGACTTGTATACGGATAAGGGACAAAATAGCAGCGATTGGCATAGGTGTGTAGCTGGAGCTGCTGCCCTGGACGAGAAGCCGAGTGTGGTGCTGCACCAGAGAACGCATCCCAGAGGGGGTGGAGGCTGTGGGATGCTGGGGTTCAGGTCCGTGTTGTTCCCTTACATCTAGATGAGTTTTGTTTTCACTCCAGAGTCAGGGAAAGATACTGAGCAAAGAGTTGGTTCAATTCTAGTGCAATCTTTGTCCTCTCTTTTTACGAGAGAAAAGCTGTTTTTAAAAAGAGAGAATTCTCACATTTGTTTGCTTTTTCAATTAGTTCCTCAAAACCAGATTCACTTCAGAGTGAGGGGGGTGTGACTTCTGGTTTAATAGCAGTGCAAAACGAAGTCGCTTGTGATTGATCATTTTGGTAAAGGAAGGCCCAGGGAGATATAAATTGGTGTTTTGGGAAACTTAGTCCTTACAGAGCCGATGACTGAGCCGGGGCTTGGTTCTTGCATCCAGACTGTGTGACGTATAGATGCCTTTATGAAGTCATGGCTCAAACTGTACAGAAGTTTAGTTTCCCTTTTAGTTAGTAATTATATGACTCTGCTTTGTAAATATCCACATGGACTTGTTTTGTTGCTTAAAATGCTGCATCTCTCTCCGTTTGGGTACAGTCAGTGAGTGTCGGTGCAGGAAGTCATGTGAGCAGGCTAAAACTTTCCATGGTTTTATTTGATTTTATTACACTGAAGTCATAATTAAAATTTCAGCACTTAATAGATCACTGCTAGCGAGATGGGACTAGGTGCTGTCACAAAGCGGCTTTTGGGAAAGCAGCCTCGGGTTGCTTCAAGGTAGCGAGCTCTCAAGAGAAGTGCAGCCTTGGCGTGGGGCTCCTCGCAGGATTTGTGTCCAAGATTTAATTGTGAGCAGAGTTGTTAATTTGTTACCAGTGAGAGGGACGTAAGGGAGGTGTTAATGTTGTCTCAAATTTTTAAGATGTGCTGAAGTTTCAGAATCCATTTGTGTGCAGGGAGCCTGTGCTGGCAGGAGTTCTCTGGAGTGTGAAGGTGGGATGCTGTAGCACTTGGAGAAAGCCCAGTTCAAGCCTGACTTGGCATCAGTCAGCCTTCCCTCGCAGGGGACTGCTTCTGCTGTCACCTCGCTGGTGGGAGTCACCTGTGGAAAACAGTCCGAGTTTAGTGGCTCTGCGCATCAGAACAGCTCTGGGAAGTCAGTCATTTATTTCAACGGCCTCGCTCTTGTGGCTGATTTCACATCCCAGACACGTTGCTGTGTGTGTCAGAAGCCATAAAGGTTCCCTGAGATTTTACCAGCTCTGTTCAAAGGGAAATTCAGCTCAATACAGAAAATTCTAGCTGTGTGCTTTATCCTTCTCTGTCCCGGTGTGGGGCGCAGGGTTTGCCTTCCTGGGCTGTAATGGACGTGCAGAGTTAGCTGTAAAGATTTCTGTTTTGTTTTCTTTGGTGGGTGAGTGGGGAGGTTGGGGTGTCCAGCATGGCATTTTTTCAAACATTTTTCATGTGCTTAGGTGCATCCAAGCAGAAGTCAAGTTCCCTGCAGGTAGCAGATAAGGACCTACTGCCACCTTTTCACCCCTACCAGCCTTTGGAGTGCATAGTAGAAGAGACCGAAGGCAAGCTGAATGAACTGGGACAGAGAATTAGTGCCATTGAAAAAGCACAACTTAAGTCATTGGAACTAATCCAAGGTGAGCCTTTAAATAAAGATAAGATTGAAGAACTTAAAAAGAACAGAGAAGAACAAGTACAGAAGAAGAAGAAAATCTTGAAGGAGCTGCAGAAGGTGGAAAGGCAGTTGCAGATGAAAAGCCAGCAGCAGTTTACCAAAGAATATCTGGAGACCAAAGGGCAGCCAGACACACCGCTGCCCCCGCAGCCACAGTGCCCACTGCCGGGCGGCTTCCCAGATGTTGGGGCCGATAAGGGCCCGCCAGAGGATAACTTGTCAGGGTTACCTCAGGCTGACACAGTCTTGTCTAAAGACGATGAGCAACAACAGTCTCCACCACCCGCTGGACAAATAGAGTTTGTCCCCATCCAGCCTTTGCCAGCACCACAATGTATTTTTTCTGGTAATTTAGGTTATAATGGGACAGAGTCTCTTGAACTCCAGAAAGCATTAGGGAACCAGCAGAATGTAGGACAGCAGCAGCAGATTGCTGGGCAGGGGCTCTTAGTTCCAGAACCAGACGGATTAATGGTTGCCACTCCAGCACAGACGCTTACCGACACTCTTGATGACCTAATAGCAGGTGGGTTCAGAAATATAACTATTTTTGCATTACTTTGTGTGCTCAGTTTCCCCTCTCTCTCCTTTCCTCCAAAACCATCTTGGGGTTTTCCAGTTTGGGAATACTTGCTTAAGAATAAAATTCCTGATTAGTCCTATTAATCCTAACAGTGACTTCCCATTCTAACATGAAACCTTTAAATATCTTTTTCCCAAGTGCAAACCATCCTGTACTGGAGACCTGCTTTAGCCCCTTCAGCCTTGTTCTTTTCTGTGCTGCTTTAAAAGGCCTTGTCCTGACTGGTAGTGCCCATTAGGAAACCAGGAAGCGTGACAGTTTTCTCTCTTCTGTAGAGTTTTCTGTACAGGCTTATGCCTCAGCAACTTTCTCCAGTGTAGTGGCCATCACTAGAAAAGCCAAATCACTGTCACTTGCATGGACAAGGTGTCCCTCTCCTTACTGGTGTGGTGTTGCTCTGATTTAAACGCAACCTGGAATCTGCTATGGCGTGTGTTTGCAGAGCACCCACTGAACCCCAGTTGTTGCACAGGATTGTCTGCCTGGTAGATACAATGTGTGGCAGAAAGGTGTCCTCTTACCTGGATGATGAGTCAACATCCAAACATCTTTCCCTTTGTTAAACATTGAAGAGAAACAGCAGTTCCCACATGCTGGGCTGTGTGAAGCCCCGTGGAAAAGACATGTTGGTTTGGTTGTGTGTGTTCCAGGGGTGTGACTAGGATGGATGTTTGCCGCAGGGACGCAGGATACAGCCGGTGGGGTTTGCTCTGTGGTTTGTGTAGTTCAGTGTTTTTCAGCTTTTCTTTGCACCCTGTGTCTGTCCCTCAGCCCTTGTTTCCTGTTTCCCCCTCCTTGTAGTTGTGGCCCTGTCCTCTAAGGTTCATTTCAAAGCTGTAGAAATATGTGGGAAGACCTTTCGCCAGCAATTCCCGAGGCCTTTTGGAGTAGTAATTGCATCAAACTCATGCCAGTGGAGACTGCCTGCAACTTTACAGCCTCCCCTGGATGCCACAGCTGGTGGAACGCTGGGATGTGTTGTGCTAGCTCTCTTCAGCTACACAGTGTAGTGCAAAAATCCTCTTGTATTACTGAGAACCAGCCTTTGTTCCCCCTTCCCTGGCATGCTGTGCCTCCCTCCCTACTCTGTGTTGCGCTTCAGACTGTTCAGCCAACATTCCAACAAGACTGCAGTTGCTTTATTCTGGAATTGTATCGCTTAGGATTTAGTAGTGGAGGGGCTGAGAAGGGAAATGTGAAGGGTTAATGCAAAACATCATAGGGAAGGGCTTTGTCTTTGAAGCAGTTCCTGTTGCTGACAGTCTGAGGTGTCAGCACAGCTCCATGTGGTAGGTACCACTCACAGTCAGCAGGCACGGGTCACATCCAGGGCATTCAAAGCACCCCAACTACACACTTACTGTGTCAGCCGAGGGCTGGGAAAGGCTGCTGGAAGCCAGCGGAACAGTATCTTAAACAGAATTAAAATGCCTTCAGCATACGTTGGTTGATTTTTTTTTTTTGAAACCGTTCACTGGTTTTGCTAATTAATGACATTTTTTGCTTAGAAATGAGATAGACTTATTTCAAAAACGGATATAAACTACACACTCTTCTACAGCTGCAAGAGATAATCATTACAGAAATGCACCCCAGGGGAACTTTGGCTACACAATGCAGAGGCTCCTGTGACAAGGGACTGACATGGCTTTAGTGAGGTACATAATCATAGAATCACTTGGTCTGAAAAGGCCTTTGAGGTCATAGAATCCAGCCATACTTGTCCGCTACTAAACCAGATCCCTGAGCACCTCCTCTGCCTGTCTTTTAAATCCCTCCAGGGATGGGGACTTCACCACCTCCCTGGGCAGCCTTTGCCAGTGCCTGAGAGCCTTTTCCCTGAGGAAATGTTTGCTAATGTCTAATCTGAACCTCCCTTGGCCCAATGTATTTCCTTCTGAACCTCATCAGTTTATTTTACTTTCCTCCCTTCAAAAAATGCTGGAAGAGCATTAGACATTTTGCGCATGTTTAAATCCAGGCCATAGAAGCAAATGCCCTCTGTGTCAGTGATAACCCTGCCGTGTCTCAGACTGATGGGCATTTATAAACAAGCTACAAATCTGCCTACTTGCACTTCCAGCTCTTTGATCCAGGTTTAAAAGGCACTTGATATTTTCTCCGAGACATGTCTGTCAGTCCTTAATTTTCTAAAACAATTTGGAGCAGTAGGAACTGTTACAGGCACGGATTTTCCCACACATGCTGCAGATGCCAGGTAAAGTTGTTAAGGCTTGTGCCTGGTGTGTGGGAAGCCAGTCCCTGGGAGAAGTGGGGTTGCCCTTGGCTGTGCCAGCCAAGTGTCTTCCTTGGGCACAGCCCTGCTGGTGGAGCTGCGGGAGTGGTGGCGAGTGGCCCTTGGTTTAGAGGACCCAGGAACAGTTTTATTCATGCTGAGTTTGCATTGGGGTTCATTCAGAGGAATGGAAGTGTTAAATTGGCTTTTTGTCCTCTGTTACAAACCACCTTTTACTGCTGCTCCTATAGTGAGGATGCAAGAAGTGAATTTTTCCAAGCCTCAACTGAGAGCAGTTGTGATGGAGAACTTGCATTTCTACAAAGCTGGAGCACCTCCCATACAAGGACAGGCTGGGAGAGTTGGGGTTGTCCAGCCTGGAGAAGAGAAGGCTACGGGGAAACCTTAGAGCAGCTTCCACTACTGAAAGGGGGGGCGCTAGGAAATCTGGGGAGGGGCTCTGGATCAGGAAGTGCAGGGACAGGATGAGGGGGAATGCTTTTCAGCTGGAAGAGGGGAGATTGAGATGAGATTTTAGGAAGAAATGTTTTGCTGGGAGGGTGGGGAGGCCCTGGCCCAGGTTGCCCAGAGCAGTGGTGGCTGCCCCATCCCTGGTTCAAGGTGTTCGAGGTCAGATTGGATGGGGCTTTTAGCACCCTGATCCAGTGGGAGGTGTCTGTGCCCATGGCAGGGGGTTGGAACTGGATGGGATTTGAGGTCCCTTTTGAACCAAACCATTCTGTGAGTCTAAGAATTGTGACACCACACACAAATGGAGGATTTACCTTGCCAGCCTGGTCTGGTCATTTGTGAGCTGCCAGGCACCAAGGTGCTTGGTGTCATGGTGCAAAGTGTGGGGACCCTCGCTGGTGGTCAGTCAGTGGTAGACAATGCCCAAGACGCCTATCTCATAATGCTGATAATAAGTAACCCCTGGAAAATCAAGTAAAACCTAAAAATGAAACTGCTTTTTCCATTCCATTTTGGTTGTAGTGGAGGTTATTCGGATGTGCAGAAGCAAAAATCTTGCAACTAATCCCGTCTTGGAAGGTGTGACTGATTACTGGTGAAATTTTAATTGGGTTGACAAAAGAGGCTAGACGTTGTGCCATTTACAGCAATTAATTATTCTAGATCATGTCTTCCAGTAGGAGAGGATGTTTTGGAGCTTTTCATTCCTCAGTACACGTTTGGTTTCTTGAAGCATCTTGTCCTGCATAGGTGGAGTTCCAGTTCAGTTCCTGTTGTATGTTTACCATGCAAGGTTTCTTGGCCAACAGTATCTGAGCTGAGGCTTTCTTGCTGGTTTGGGGTATCAAGATGAGGAACTTCCTTTTCTTTGTTGCTCAGTTTTGTCTCTAGTTGAAATATTGTTATTCCTGTTTGTTCTTGACTGGTACTTTCTATCAGGAGGTGGCATCTCTGTGAGCTTCTAACAGAATCCTGTCCTGCTCCCATTCAGACACTGGAATTCCAGGCTTGTTTTGGGAAACTTTATTAACTGTTACTTGGTTGTGAAATTCTGATTGTGGTCAGAATAGAGATCTGTACCATTTTAAGGTAATGATTTGGAAGATGACATCTGAGTTCCTTTTGTTAGGATTGCCATTTGGAGTAGAACTGGCATCTAGGATAATCTGGAACGAGAAATGATGACTCCTAAAATGAGACCAAGTCACGAGTGTGTGCAAGCCTATGGGCAGTGATGAGGTACTGAGAGGCTGCATGGACATGCAGAACAACTGCTCAGCCATGAACAAGGATTGCTTTCTTTGCCCTGACAATCCCAGTTCCTTTGAGGAAAGGGGAGCTGAAACCCGAGTCCTGTATCCGTGAAGGTCCGTGCTCACAGCGTGACAGTGCTCAGGTAGATGAGGTTCTGCTGATACCTCCAGAGCTGCACTTGGGTGAAGAACCAGGTTCTTGCTTCCCTTGGCTTTACTTGTGTTTTCCTGTGATATTTTTCATAACTTTGGAAACAGCCGTCCATGTCTTTGCAGACCTGTCTGTGGAGTTCTTAACCCTTCCTTAAAGGTGAAGAGCCTGGATTTTGTGAGGTGGACAATAATTTTTTAATACAAGTCTTTTGAATGTTGAAGTCCTCTGGAAGCATCCAAACCAGATATTTTATAAAGAAGGTGAACATTGATTTCTATTTGGGTTGGTTTATAATCACTTCTTGGCTATCAGTGTGTTTATCAGTTCCCTTCCCAGTGAGAAGTCAAAACGCCTGTTCAATAGGAAGCAATTTGCATGTTGGGAAGTTCTCCCCTTGTCTCCTCAGAAGGTGAAAGCCGCACATTCCTCTGATCTGTTAGAGCCCTGTGGCATAGAGCTGCTGAAGGTGCTTATCCCCCACGGTTGGGTTTCCAGCTCTCCTTGCCCTTCAGAGTCACAAGCAGTGCCAGTGCTGCAGTAGCTCCTGCGTTAATGCCAACTGTGGAGATGAAAATGTCAAATGGAGATGGTGGTGGTGCTCCTCAGGGAGACTGCTGTGTGCTTCTGGCACTGTAGGCACGACCTGCTAAAGACACAGTCATCTGCAAGGATTTTTGACTTCCTGGGGCTGGTGTCAGACATCCCAAGGGCATGACAGGGCTCCTCCTGGCAGTGGGAGGCAGAAGCAGCAGAGAGGCTCTCCTGTGTGCCATCAGGAGGATGGCCTCATGTCCCTGAGTCATTTTTCCAGCAGCAGTAGCTGTCCCACTGAAGCTGTCCCGTGACTGAAGTTGGTAATACAGAAACGGACTGAGGGAAATACAAGTTAACTCTGATTCCATACAAATGCATGCAAAGAGATGTTGGAGCCATTGTTGCAAAGTCGTCTTTGAATTATGAATCTGGATGTTGTTGTGTAACTAAGGCTGAACTACATCACCCTCATGGAACTGGAGGTAAAAGTTCTCTGACTTGTTTTGCTCCCCAGGAATTGTGTGGATGCTCCATTGGGCCACTTGCCAGCCATACAAAGACGGTTGAATATCACCCTTTAAAACATCCTACTGTAGCCTTAGTAGGAGGAGCTGGTTCATTGGTGGGCATTGTAAGACCATTTGGGGGTGCCAGTACCAGGGTTTATCTGCATTCCCTCTGCCTATGGTCTCTGTCCTGTTTGACACCATTGTTACTGAGTGCATGAAATACTTAGCACACACACGCTGATGTCTCAAGCACATGATGAAAACCCAAAGTGTGCAGGAAATACTTGGACATCTTCAGTCATAGTTCTGAAATGCAGAGAATTTGTGGAACCTGAAGCAGCAGCACTGACTACAACCCTTAAACCAGCTCACGTTGCATCCCCCTGCGCATTCCAACTCTGCGTGCATAGCAGACACTGTTTGTAGGCGTATCTGTAGGGGCAAGGCCTGAAAGCATAGAGCCGGTGTCTTTCTTGAGGAAGGACATGTAAGTCCTTAACAGGGTGATATGGTGTCTCGTGTTTTGGAAGGAATAACCTTTGGCAATCCAGTTCGTACCTTGCCCTTCAGTGCGCTGAGCAAGAAAACCCACGTATCACATCAACTGGTGCTCCTCTGCTGCCAACAGCAGTACCCTGTAGTGAGCAGGTGAAGTGTGAGAGCTGTCGGATCTGGCACTTTGGAAGGGTGGAATGTGAAGCAGAAGTCACCTCGGAATTTAGATGCAGTGCTTTGTTGCTTCAATACAATAGCCAAATGTTAATGCTGGCTTTTGCCTGTGCACCAAGGAGAATGCTTTGCTGAAAAATTACTATTGGAAACTGTCACCTCCCCAGATCCCAGTGACAAACCCCGCTGTGTCTCCAGAACCCAGCCGAAGCACCCCATCTCAGCTTGCTCCGGTCTATGTTCCCTTTGTTGTATGTGTGCAGCCCCGCAGGCTGAATTAATGCTGTTAGTAGCCATGCTGAGTGTTAGTCTAAGGCTTTTCCATCTGCACCATTTCACTGTGAGCAATTTAGTGATGGAACCAGGAAAGTTGAGCTGGGAAAGGCTTGCAAAACTTTCTCTTTAAGCCCTAGGCAGGTTTGAGTTCCTTCTTCCACCTCCCCTTGTTGTTGGAAATGCTTGGACAAAAGCAAAACGCTGCTTCTCATTTCTTCCCTGCAGTTCTTAGTTGGTTGGCTACCTACTCCAGAGATACTACAGAGTAGTGTGTGCTTTGCGATAATTAAAGCTAACTAGATATTCATTAAATAAGGCTGCACAGTGTAGAAATCTGGCAATCCAGCAGTGGAAACCCTTGGCAAATCCAGCTGTACTAACAGCATGGCTTAAATCAGTGCGCTTAGAGCTAGTGCATGGGGTTCAGACCTTCCCACCAAGCGCTCCCAGCTGAAGTGGATTCACCTGGGCTCCCCTGGGACTCCCATGCAGTTACAAAGGCAGACAGAGGGCTTGGCCCATGATATGTGTGTGCAAGGTATTTCTCTGCTTGTTGGGGTAAAGCTTCATTTTAAATTCATTGAATAAAATCAGAGTCTCGATTCTAATTTTTTTAAAATTATTATTTTTTTTTTTAAAAAGAAAGATAAAGTTGTGTTCCTTGTGTCCCTGACCCAAGCCACATCTTCAGGAGGAAATCTCTTACAGGCTGTAGATCAGTCAGAACAAATTTGATTGAGCACAAAGAGTTTTCAGCTTTCCTGTTGTTGTTGCCAGCCTCCTCCTGGCTGGTTCTCTTCCACCCTGCCTGGGTTGTTTTAAGTCTGACACAGTTGATGGCATAAGCCACTCAGTCTCCTTGCTCTGGTAGCCTTCCCTGGAGACAAGGTGTGCGCTAACCTCTACATCCAAACCTTTGGGTTTCCAGAATGAGACTGGATTTCTGAACACTAAGGTTGTGTTTTAACGGTAAATACTTTGCCTGCTGAGACTGAGCAGCAGAGTCAGCTCCAGCAGGAAGTGGGACAGTTAGAAAAGGGTAATTATTAAATCTTGTAATTCACACTTGCAATGCATACACACTAATTCATAACGTTATTTTCCAACTTAACACATGTTGGAGCTGATGCTTGCACTGTTTAACTGCCAGAAAGCTGCTCTGTGCCAGACACACATTCACTTGTTTTTGGGAATACATAATTAGTCTCTCTCATTACTGGTTTGATGGAAGACCAGTGCAGTTTGATGGGAATAAACCCTTCTCATGTATGTGTGTGGCGTCCTTCAGAGTGGATTAATGACAGAGTGTTCCTTTCCAGCTGTGAACAGCAGAGTGCCCAGCGGCTCCTCCAGCTCCTCACACACTACAGAGTCCCCAACGCCAGAGCCCTGTCCCCAGGCACCCAGCAATGTGCCCGCGCAGTCCGTGCTCCCCATGTACCCTTCGGTTGACATCGATGCGCACGTGAGTCATTGCAACTGGGTTTGCTTTCTGATTCGTTCTGAAAGGGCAAACTTTAATATAGTTCCGTCTTAAAAACTGTAAAGTTCTCTTAAAGTATGTTTAATTTCTGGGTCTCTATTTCTTTTTCTTCCCAACCATGAAGACTGAAAGTAACCACGACACTGCGCTAACCCTGGCATGTGCTGGAGGTCACGAAGAGCTGGTGTCTGTGCTGATAGCCCGCGGTGCCAACATCGAACACAGAGACAAGAAGGGTAAGCAAAAACAGTAAAACTGTTTGACTGTGAGCTATAACATGAATCTGTGAATTTTACACTGGGAGTTGGGATTCTTGGCTTCAGAAAATGGCCAAAGCTGGCAGAAATGTGGAATTGTGTTCTTGCACTTCCTGGCCACAGAAAGCTGCCGACATCGCATGCCTTTCTAGCTGTGTTTTCAAAAGGAAGTGCATGTGAGTGGTGTTCTAGGTAGATCGGTGAAGTGTCAAGCACTTCTGTCCTAATGTTTCAGCCTCTACAAAAGCGCTGAGCTTACCAGCTGGAGCGGCTGATGGGGATCAGTGCCGAACTTGGACTGACAGCTCGCAGGGGTCACCGTCGGGTTGGTTATCATAGTTTCCCATAACAAAGGGAATCTTGTAGAGGGAAAATCAGAAGGGCTGAAGACCAGTTAAAACTTAGATTGGCCTATTCTGTGAAAGATGGAAAAAAATCCTTCTACAAATATATCAGTAACAAAAGAAGGACCAAGGAAAATCTCCATCCTTTACTGGATGCAGGTGGGACATTAGTGACAAAGGACAAGGCTGTAGTGCTTAATGCCTTTTTTGTCTTTAATAGTAAGGTGAGATGTTCCCTGGATACTCAACCTCATAAGCCAGTAGAGAGGGAGGAAGAGCACAACAAAGCTCTCTTGATCCAAGAGGAAATGGTTAGAGACCTGCTAGGCAAATTAGATATTCATAAATATATGGAGCTAGATGGGATTCCAGCCTAATGATTCTATGAACAGAGTTTAGCAGAATCTCCAGTCTTTTAGAGCTGAGAGGACAAACCCACCCTGCCTCTCTCCTTGATACTTACATTGATCGCTGTGCAACACGCACAACGTAGAATCATAAGGTTGGAAAAGACCTTTGAGATCATTAATTCCAACCGTATCTGTCCACTACTAAATCATCCCCAAGCATCTCATCTACCCACCTTTTAAACACCCCCAGGTACGGGCAGCCTGTTCCAGTGAATGGATCTGTTCACTTGCTGGGGCTTTAGCCAGTAGGAATTTAGTGGAAAACTGTGACTTCTCTAGAGAGATGAGTTGGTCGGAAGTCAACCCAAACTGATCAGTGCAAACACTGCTGTAATTTTTGAAGGGCATTTTCTTATATTTGCCTGGACTCAGAGCCTGGATGCATCAGGGTCAGGAGGGGGCTGGGAGAGGCTTGGAGATGGTGGCCTGTACCAGGAAGTCTCTAGTCTGATCAATGGAATTCACTGTGGATTAACCCTTTTGTGCATTTCTGCTCTTTAATGCTTCCAAGATTCTCAAGGTTGCTATCTTCTGTTACTAGGTTTTACGCCTTTGATTCTGGCTGCAACTGCGGGACATGTTGGTGTGGTGGAAATTCTTCTGGACAAAGGTGGAGATATAGAGGCGCAGTCGGAGCGCACCAAGGATACTCCGCTGTCGCTGGCCTGCTCTGGTGGGCGCCAGGAGGTACGGACATTTGGTCCTCAGTGGGTTTGAGTTGGGGTTTGTAGATTGTTTTGGTTTTTTTGAACAGTTGCGGGTTTCTTTCTGTTGACACTGTAGTAAATGATCCTTTTTTGGGAAGGTTTTTAGCCTGTACAGGTGTAGCTGATCTAAGTCTGTCTCTCCTTCTGAGAGGGAAGGGAGTTTATTCTTTTCTCCCTTGGCTATCCCTGTTTTCTTAGCTAATGGTGATTAAACCTTGTGATCACTCCACTGTCCATATGTCCATGCAAGATAAGTGCTTTTGTGGGAGGGAGAGATGTTTAATGTATATCTTTACTCACTGAACCCTTCTCTTACGCATCCTTCCTGCTCTCACAACCAAGGCACGCAGGACAGGCACATGAGGACAGAACTGAAAGCTTGTGTTGGCAGTGGTGCTGTTGCAGGGTTGGGAAGCCCAGATGAGTGCAGGGTACATTATGTTATGGCTTCTAAGGGTGTTTCCATTTTCTCTCAGCTTCTTTTTTTCCCCTCAAAGTAAGATTTTTTTAAATCCTTCCTACTTTAGCTCTGGGCACAGCAGCCAAGGAGTGACATGGGGCTGGCAGAGAGCTCTGTGGTAAGATTTTGAACTCGCAAGGGTTAAAACAGTTGGCCAACACTGGAAAGTTTCCACTTTGACTTTTGAACTGCAGGTTCTTTAAAGTTCTACTCGCAATTAAAAGGAGCAGAGATCAGTTTTGCCTGTGACAGCATTACTTATGAAATTGCTGAAGTCTTTCATTTTTCCTCTTTGTTTTCTCCCTCATGTCAGAATCTCCCTGATGTTTCTGGATTGGCAGCTTGTGGAGCAGACTTTTTTCTGGCTTATTTGAAAATCACCTTAGGCTGTGTTGGGAGTGAAATGAGGCTCCTGAAAGTGCAGTACATCTCTGGAAAGATTTTCATTTCCACCCTCCCCTTTTCTTTCTCTTATGCAGTTACCGATAGAGAAACCCTTCCTTGTGCTTTTGCCATTAGCATCAGCTGGTCAGGTTTTTGCCGTGTGTTTTGGTGAGACCACAGAACATGGGCAAACCTGGTCTGGCTGCATTTGAATTAAAGTTGTGGGAGTTTCCGACACACGTGTTCAAATGGTATGAGACATTATGGGAGTGGGATAGATGCCTTGTTTGTAAACTGAAGATTCAAGGGAAGGGCTTCACTTTAAAGCCATGCAGATTCACTGATGCATTCATGGGTTGCTAAGTTTGTGCAGCACACATATAAAAGTAAAGCAAATGCAGAGAGAAGCTTTCCTGTGAAACCTTATCCTTATCCTATGAAACAAGAGAAACTGATCATGTACTGGAGGGTTTGTACATGTGGTCACATCCATTCATTTTCTGGATAACAGAGAAGGTCAGGACCTGTCTTTTAACACACACAAACATGCCCACTGTCTTTTCAGGTGGTTGATTTGCTGTTGGCCCGGGGAGCAAATAAGGAACACAGGAATGTGTCTGACTATACGCCGTTAAGCCTTGCTGCATCTGGTGGTTATGTTAATATCATCAAGATTCTCCTTAATGCTGGGGCAGAAATTAACTCCAGGTAAGGTTCTGTGCACACCAGATGAGCTGCAGGGCAGCACAGATGCTCCGCTCTCAGCTGCGCACTCAGGCACGGGTTGGAATTTCTAGTGCTTTCAGACCTCCTTGCAGCCTTTCTACGCTGTTGTTACTCTATGTGTTCGTGTTATCTTGGTGCTTTCAAATTGTCTGTAGCTACCACAGACTTAATCTCCCTGATACCTAAATTTTAAGGGATTATTATAGAATCATAGAGTCATTATGTTGGAAAAGACCTTAGAGATCATCAGCTCCAACCATACCTGTCTACTACTAAATGATATCCCTAAGTACCTCATCTACCCACTTTTATTAAACACTTACAGGGATGGTGACTCAACAACCTCCCTGGGCAGCCTGTTCCAGTGCTTGATAACCCTTTTGGTGAAGAAATTTTTCCTAATGTCCAATCTAAACTTCCCCTGGTGCAGCTCAGCGCCATTCCCTCTTGTCCTATCACCTATCACTTGGGAGAAGAGACCAACACCCACCTCACCACAACCTCCTTTCAGACAGTTGTAGGCAGTGATGATGTCTCCCCTCAGCCTCCTCCAAGCGAAACAGCCCCAGTTCCCTCAGTTGCTTCTCATAAGACTTGTTTTCCAGCCCCTTCACCAGCTTTGTTGCTCTTCTCTGGATATGCTCCAGGACCTCAATGTCTTTCTTGTAGTGAAGGGCCCAAAACTAAATACGGTATTCAAGGTGTGGCCTCACCAGTGCAGAGTACAGAGGGAGAATCACTTCCCTGGTCCTGTTGGCCGCATTGTTTCTGATACAAGCCAAGGTACTGTTGGTTGTCTTGGCCACCTGAGCACACTGCTGACTCAAGTTTAGATTGCAAACCTATTTCTTCTTTCCCTTTTCCACCATCATGGGATTTAGAAGTCAAACTGTTTTGGTAAACTGGGGTAAAGGAGCCAGCCAGAGCACTCACAGCAGCTCCTGTGCTTGTTTGAAGGGATATTTTTTAGTGAGAAGAAGTAGTTCACACAGCTGTGTCTCTTAAGCCTCCTTTGTGTTCATTTGAGGAACACCTAGGTGTATTCTCTCAGTAGAGAAAGCTAAAGCTGCAGCTGTGCTGGAAGCATGTGTCTGCTGAATGAATCGAATGCAGCCTTGATTTTTAGTATCTGTAGATAAGGTTTTTGTGTGCCTCAGCCAGCCAGCTGTATTAAGAGCTGACATGTATTTCACTTGTTTATAAATTGCATTTGTCTATTGCCTGTAGTTACCTGTGGTTTCTCCTCAATTATAAAATGCTGGTATTGTAGATCAGTGCCTATGTTTGTGTATGTTCTATGGTTCTTTCTGGCCTATGACAACACAGTTCATTGCTCTGAGATCGTCGACCATTCCCTGGGCACTGCAGTTTCTCTCTCCCCCAGGACCGGCAGTAAGCTTGGTATCTCTCCACTGATGCTGGCTGCGATGAATGGCCATGTGCCTGCTGTGAAACTGTTGCTTGATATGGGCTCTGACATTAACGCCCAGATTGAGACCAACCGGAACACGGCCCTCACCCTGGCCTGCTTCCAGGGCCGAGCGGAGGTGGTCAGCCTGCTTTTGGACAGGAAAGCAAACGTTGAGCACAGGGCAAAGGTATGTCTGGAAATCGCCTTTCATTGTGATTTATTTCTAACAGGGGATTGCTCTGAGCCATCAGGTTCCTTCATGTTTTCCTGTTGCTTTGAGCCTCTCTGGGCTCAGAGGACTGATTAAATGTTCAGAAATGTTTGGTTTTAAAAAAAACTATTGATCACGAGTCAATGATCGTGAATTTTTTGCATTAGGGAAAAGCTGACTGGTCCTTCTGATCTCATAATGAAACTGAGTGACTTGTTCTGTAGTGCCAAGAAACTCTTCAGGCTTCAGCCTGACGTGATGTTCATTAACAGAACAGAGATGTGCATATTTTTTATGAGTGATGCGTGGGCAGGAAGAGAATGGTGGTGTTTGTAGTGATTCTCATGTACAGCAGATTGCTTGTCTACAACAGATGTAGTGCAATCAAACTTTGTAAAGCTTTTACGTTGCTGTAGAACTGGTGGCTTCAGTGCTGTGACTTTCTGTGCCTCTGAAATGCTCCACAGGTCCCATCCTTTGGTACTCTGGGACAGCTTTGTGTCTCCTGCCATAAAGCAAGCTTAAAGCTTGTGTAGACAGCCAGACTGATTTCCCCAGCACAAAGGAATTTTTGGTAACTCCTAAGGCTGCTGAAATAATTGCTGTGTCTGTCTACCCCGCCTGCTTCTGGAATGCCTGTGGCTGGAGAAAAGGGGATATGGATAAAAGCCAGCTCTCCAATGGTCAGTTGGGCATGTTAGCAGCTGGTGTAAGTCTATTTAACAGTCTAGCCTGGCAAATAAGTTGGGCCCAGATCAGTCCCAGTGCTAAGGGAGGCTAGAGAAAAGCTCTAAAGTCCGTTTCTGGACGTTTTCCTTGAGACACTTGTGTCTTCATTCAGATCCAACCTCTGCTTTAGAGATCCTGGTCTAAGCCTTGGTTTTGCTGTTGAGACAGGTATCTGGTGGTACTTAGTCAACAATTTGCCTGGGTTTGTATAGTTCAAAGCCCCAGAATATTTGGTTTTTGGGTTTTTGTTTGGGTTTTGTTGTTTGTTTTGGGTTTTGTTGTGGTTTTTTGGTTTGTTTTTTTTTTGAGAAAGAGGCTGCTTGAAGTTAGGCTCCTAAATGATATGAAAGCAGCTAAGGAAAAAACATGCTTTCCTCATGTAGAGATCATTTATGTTTTATCCAAAGTCTACTGTACCGATTTCACACAGTGTGACTGGCTCTCTTTGCACAGACTGGTCTCACTCCTCTGATGGAAGCGGCTTCAGGAGGATACGCAGAGGTTGGAAGGGTTCTCCTTGATAAAGGAGCAGATGTTAATGCTCCACCTGTGCCTTCCTCAAGAGATACAGCTTTAACAATTGCAGCAGATAAGGGTCACTACAAGTTCTGTGAACTCCTGATTAATCGGTAAATGATTTCTTCTCTTTAGTAGCACTTTTGTTCTGTAGCTGTGTTCCTCTGGCAGGTGTGCCCTTGTTTGCATTGCCTCGTACATCTGAGAGCAAAGTGAATGGAAGCTTTGGAAGTAGAATGTTGTGTCTGTTCCCTGCTATCAAAGGTTATCCTGGAAGCGTCCTGCAATTCCAGCATTAATTAAGCCAAATGGCAGCTGGGACAGGAGGCCAGCAATGTCCGACTTGGCGGCTCTGCTGGCTGTGTATTAACCCAGCAGTTCAGACAGGAGTATTTCCCTGCTGTCATCTGGGGGGCAAAGCCTGGAAGTAGCACTTGAGCTCTTCCAGAGCAGCTAAAAATCTCCAGGGGCTGCTTTGTCCTGTGGGTGGTCACATCAGTGGTTGACCACAGGTCACACCTGTGGTTGTGGTGCAGTAGGGGCTACACCAGGTGAGTGTTTGTTTCTATAAGGGAGGTTTGTATAATCCCTGTGTTTAGTTGCAAAGCAGCTGATTTCAGGGGTCGAATTTCTTTCTCTTGCCACTAGATTTCAGTAATTAAAGTCATATATCCAATTGTACTCTGGTCTTTTGTGATTTTACTTCCTGACTTCCACCTTGTTTCACTTGATTTCGGTTACGCTTTTTTAGAGGAGCGCACATCGATGTTCGTAACAAGAAAGGCAACACACCTCTGTGGCTGGCAGCCAACGGTGGCCATTACGATGTGGTTCAGTTGCTCGTGCAGGCTGGAGCGGATGTGGATGCTGCAGATAATAGGAAAATTACACCTCTTATGTCAGCATTTCGCAAGGTAAGAGAATCAGATATAATGCAGCAAAATCACGATTTTGGTAAAATGCCCGCCTTAAAGTAATCATCATCTACGTACTTCAGACAGGTCTGCTTTTTGAGAGGTGAAAACCTTTGCTCCATAAAGCGTGTTAGCTTTACTATTTCCAGTTATACTGTCCAACAACATTCAGCTTGAGGTTTTACTATCTTGAGACTACCATTGTCTCCTCTAAACTTCTGCAGATGATGCTGCGTGTTTCTGCCCTGCTTTTGAGATGAACACAATACCAGTCTGTAATAAGCTGTCCCTGTTCCTGTCTGCTCCTGTTCCATTCCTGGTCCGTTGTTGAATGGGACACTGTAGTAGGCCCTTTTATCACCACCTTTTCTCCTTGACAGGAAGAACATTGCTTCATCTGTCATGTTGTTGGATGCAAGGCACAGGGACGCAGTAGAGGAGGTTGTTAGCTGAGGCTGCTTTGCTCGTAACAAAATACCAAACAAGGGTACAGCTTTCTGTGATAAACAGCAATACTGAGCATGTCCCTGCTGCCCCTCCGCTGCTCTCAGATGTCTTCAGAGGCAGCAATTAGATGCCTGTGTGGTTGCACAGTGTGCGCCATCCATCAGCGGATCCAGCAGCAGAGGACTGTGTGTGCCGGGATAATCTGGTGGCTCGGTTCTCTACCAGACATACCCTGGGACAGAACAGTCTTGGCTGCACTGTGCAGGTGGCAGGAGCGAGGGGTGGGGTCAAAAGAAGGTGAGTTTGGCTGTTAATAAAAACAGAAAGAGCTGCCTCTGCCCTTCAGCCTGATTTGCTCCCTGTATTTTAAAATAAAAAATTACTTGTGGGAGAGTTTGTCTTTGCCAGCTTGATGTGGGACAGCAGACATGCTGGCAGCACTGAGCAAAAGGGAGCTACCTGTATTCTCAAACAGCAGCCTACCAGAATGTTTTTTTGCATTGATTAAGATATACTGCTCTTGAACTTTGTTGATGTATGTTGGCAATTTTATACAAGAGATGAGAATTTCGTTTGCTGTTCTAGGGCCACGTGAAAGTAGTTCAGTTCCTGGTGAAAGAAGTTAACCAGTTTCCTTCGGACATTGAGTGCATGCGCTACATAGCGACAATAACGGACAAGGTGAGTTCAACTTTGGAAAAAGACTGTCCCTTATTTCCAGTGAAAATGTACTGTATTCGAAAAGTGAAAGTACATGTTACCTCTTGTATGTTTGATTTGGAGGTTTGTGTTTATCTCCTTTTTAACATAACACAAAAAAAAATAAAAAGGATTTAGAGTCATACTCTGTTGAAATGGTGTATGGAAAGCTGGGGAGGGGCTCTTGGTCAGAGACAGGACAAGAGGAAATGGTTTTGAGCTGAAAGAGGGGAGAGGAGAGGAGATCTTAGGAAGAAATGTTTTCCTGTGAGGGTGGGGAGGCCCTGGCCCAGGTTGCCCAGAGCAGGGGTGGCTGCCCCATCCTCGGAGGTGTTGAAGGCCAGATTGGATGGGGCTTGGAGCAACCTGATCCAGTGGGAGGTGTCCGTGCCCGTGGCAGGGGGTAGAACTGGATGGGCTTTGAGTTCCCTTCCAACACAAACCATTCCATGATTCTGTGTTTGTAAAACAATCCTCACTCCTCAGTTTTAGTTCATTATGGAGTAGTTAGACAAGTTTGCATTCCAGGACCTGTTGAAGAAGTGTCACCAGTGTGTGGAGACGATTGTGAAAGCTAAAGACCAGCAGGCTGCAGAAGCAAATAAGAATGCTACGATATTGCTGAAGGAGCTAGATCTTGAAAAAGTGAGTAGAAGATGGCTGCTGTGAAGCATAATGGTTTGAGCTACTTACTAATTTACAGGCTGTATTTCCCATTGGTGCTTATTGGGGCCATAGTTCTTCATGCTGTTGACTGTATGTGCTTTCTTTCCTATAACACACAAAAGCGAAGTGTATACCAAGGGTGGCAAATTGGAATAGGCTTCTGCTTGAGCCACTCTGTTTCATTTTTAGGAAAGCTTGAACTTGGCCATAGTTACATTAGGCAGCTGCTCTGTGTTGCTCCAGCGCAGGTGGCGTGTGAACAAGGGAGCTCTTCAGTCGTGGTGCTGTTTTACGTGGTACCTTATAGGTTGTGTACAATGTAGTACGTTAGCATTTTATGGACTTGTACTCCACATTATGAAGGAGAGCCTGATGAGCTGTTTGGAGTTGAGCAGATTGTTGGGAAAAGCAGCATTTCCCCTCACTGGGAATCATGTGAAGTGTCCTGGAGCAATGCAGGCATTTTTCAGCGCTTTTTAATGGGCTCTGTAATGGAGCTCTTAGAATTGTTAACAAATCATTCATCCTATATTTCATTAATGGCAGAAGTTTTGGAGAAGTTCCACACTCGTTTATTACATTTTGCAGGTTATTGATTTGTTAAGCACCTACTAGTTGCTGTGCAAGTCTGCAGTGTGGCATAGTTGGTTTGAATGATTCCATACATAAAAAAATGTGGTTAAAATGGCGGCAATTTTTTTTGTAACGTATTCTGGGAGATCTTTTTGAGTCAAAGGTGTAAACACTGCTGCAAAAATATTAACGGTGTTCTTAATATTGTTTGAGAAAACTGAGATGAGAGATTTGCTGGTTTTCCAGTAAAATGGTATTTTTATAATACCTCTGTTCTGGTTGTTATTTTATTGTCAGGAGGTTTTGTGTCCAACCACTCCTACTGTCCTGTCAGGTCTGCCTAGTTTCTGTATAGTGATTCAGTTTGTGACAAAGTCCTTCTAGTTCATTTTGCTCTCTTCTCCTTGCCCCTTCCTCCCAGATTTCTAGGGAAGATCTGAAGTAGAAGTATAATTTAGTCTGTGTGAAAATGTCTAAATGTGGGTCCTTTTTAATTCTGTGCAGTCAAGGGAGGAGAGCAGAAAACAGGCCCTGGCAGCGAAACGGGAGAAAAGGAAGGAAAAGAGAAAGAAGAAGAAAGAGGAACAGAAAAGAAAACAAGAGGAGGATGAAGAAAGCAAACCGAAAGAAACTCTGGAGCTGCAAGAAGATGACGATGAAGAAGAAAACGATGATGAAGGTAAAGAATGAGTGTTTCTGAGAACAACGTAGTGATGGGGGTGCCATTTTTAACCCTCTCATTAAGGGAAGCTGTTTGAAAGCCGACATCTCTGGTATCATGACATGGTTGCATGGCTTCTGCCCTTGTTCTTCCTGCCACAGATCCTGGCAATACTCCTTTGGTCACAATTCCCCCTTTCTCTGTTCCTCCTCTGCTGTGCTGCTGGGCAGTCTTACAGCTGACTGGTGCAGGTAGCCTGACAGTTCAGCAAGGGGCGCAGCTGCGGTGTCTTTAGTTGGAGTTCCCGTTTCTGTCCAGCATAGATTTAGATTGTATATCGACTGTTTTTCTTTCAGTGGAGCAAGAAGTCCCTATAGAGCCTCCTAGCGCAACTACTACAACTACAATTGGGATTTCTGCGACTTCAACTACTTTCACAAACGCCTTTGGGAAGAAGAGAGCCAACGTGGTGACCACCCCCAGCACAAACCGCAAAAACAAGAAAAATAAAACAAAAGAGACTCCTCAGAACATGCAGATAATTCTGCCAGATCAGCATATATCTCTAGCACAGCAAAAAGCAGATAAAAATAAAATAAATGGAGAGCCGAGAGGTGGCGGTGGTGCAAGTGGGAATAGTGATTCGGATAACCTGGATAGCACAGACTGCAATAGCGAAAGTAGCAGCGGAGGCAAAAGCCAGGAGTTGAACTTTACCATGGATACAAATTCCTCGGATCGGCGCTATGCCTCCTTGCTTATCCCCTCTCAGGAAGAAAAAACGAGCAACTCTGCTTCAAAAACCCCAACAAGGTGAGGCAGCCACATGGCTTTCCTGTCGTTTAACAGGATTTCACCTATGCCCATATAAATGTAGCTTAGGCTTTCCGCCAGCTGGTGCATTCCCAAAGGCCAGAGGGACTGAGTACACTTTATTTGAGCACCTATTAAATAATGCTGACCAGTTTGTTGAATGCACCCTCTTGAACATGGCAAGGATAAGGTATCATGGCATTACTGGTGGGTTTTTAATACTCCTTTAGCAACACTGCTTTTTCTGTGGGCTAATTGAGCATCAGTGTTGCATTGTCAGCTTTATTAGAGTAGATTTGAAAGTGAATATGCTGGGTATTGATAAAGGAAGTGCCAGCTTTACATATAATCTATTTACAGAATTGCTTTAATTTGTTATCTTTTGATCATTTCATGATTTCATCATTAACTCCTTTGAATTGTGATCTCTCTGTTTTAAGGAGGGAAGAAGTTGATGACTCCGAGCATTTTGCCTGCCAGGTGGATGGCCAATTTGATTTAACCTTGTCGAGCCAGAGGTGAGAGTCGAAATGGCTCAGTGTATGTACAGCAGCCATAGGAATGGTTTGGAAGATCATTTGACTGACAGGGAATGAGCTAATAACTTCTATAACACCAATTTCTGACTAGGTCATTGCTCTGAATCAAAAAGCTCAGATCCCATCTGAATTTATAGTCTTGACTTATTTTTACATTTGAGTAGTTGGTATCTGGACCTCTATTGGTTTTGTGTCTTCTCTTTCCCTGAACTAAAGGAGGGCAAGGAGTGTGGAGTTGACCCACAGGACACCCATCTGACAGAGTCCAGCTTCAGTGAGGACACAGACATTATAGGATCAGTAAAGCAGTAAAGGGCAGCAAGTGAGCGGGGTGTTGCCAGACTGACAGAAGCACTTGTCTGGGAGCAGGGAGAGTCGACATCTTTTTTCCTTTCTTTTTTACCCCAGATTAAAGTTAGATGCTGAATGAGCAGCTGTGTCAGCCCTTTTCACTGGCTGTCTGTGTGTTTTGGAGTAAGTTCAAGAGTGTTAGAAACTGGATTTTTCTTTGTGTTCTGCTTTATGTTTCTGCCTTGCACCTTGCATCCAAGGTCTCTTACAAAAGCCTGGGAATCCTGTGTCACTCACCACACCAGAACTCACCAAACGCATACTTGTAATTCCTTACTGGAAGAGGTGCTTCTGTGTTGGATAAAGTACCCCTAAGGAGAAAGGCTGTGCATAAATAGCGGAACAGCGCTGGTGTGCATCGCTAACTGCTGCAAATGTGCTCCAGCTCTCACACTGGCGAGACTTAGTCTGAAAATAGTTTCTAAACTTATTTTTCCTGAGTTCCTCTTCTTTTCGGTCACAGATGCACCCATGACAAGGTATTGTAATTGAAACCTAAACACAGACTTCATAACAATGCTTTTCTGAAAACGTACTTGGGTGTTTGCAAACAGAGCAGAATAAAGCTTTTAAAGTCTGCTCTGGGATCAGTGTTCCCTAAAGGACTTCGTTTAGTTCTTTCATATGCATTTTCTTGTTCTCTTTGCCTCAGTCTTGCAGTTACCTGAGGATATAGTTCTCCACAGAATTTTCCAATGCCTTTGGCAGGTGTGTTACCAGAGAGCTCAAAAGAGAAAAAATGCTGCTCTGTTGTCTAAACATGGCTTTTCGTATGGAGAGGGCTAATGCAGTTGGATCTCTGAAGTTTGTGTGTGCGTGATATAAACAGTTTGCCTGCATGAGGACACAATGAACATAAAAAGAATAGGGAATAACATGAATTAATGAAAACCTGCACATAGTGAAGAGGATGGTTGATGTCGAGAAGCACAGCTGGAGCACAAGGGCCTGGGTACATATCCCAGCTCTGCTCTAGATGTGCTGGGCTGAATCCCATAAAGCTGGATTTAAAATGACTTCACAGAATCACAGAATGTCCTAAGTTGGAAGAGACCCACAAGGATCATCAAATCCAACTCCTGTCCCTGCACAGGACACCCCAACGTTCACACCATATGTCTGAGAGTGCTGGCGAAATGCTTCTGGAATATCAGCAGGCTTGGTGCTGTGACTGCTTTACTGGGGGAATTCCAGTGCTCCACCACACTCTGGGGGAAGAAGCTTCTCCTAATGTCCAACCTAACCCTCCCCCTGGCATCTTCCTGCCATTCCTCAGGTCCTGTCATTGGTCACTGGAGAGAAGAGCTCAGCCCCTGCTCTTCCTTCTGCTCTTGTGAGGAAGCTGTAACCACGATGAGGTCTCTCAGTATTCTCTTCTCTAGGCTAAACAGAGCAAGTGAGTTCAGCTGCTCCTCACATGGCTTTCCCCTCTAAACACTTCACCAACTCTATGCTCTCTTCCGGATAATCTCCAGTAGCTTTAGATCCAAAGGGATCCTGTGGCCCCAGAACTGCACCCAGCACTCAAGGTGGGGCTGCCCCAGTGTGGAATGGAGTAGAACAATCGCCTCCCTCACCTGGCTGGCAATGCCATGCTGGATGCACGCTAGGACACGGTTGCCCTCTTGGCTGCCAGGGCACAGTGTTGCCTCATGTGACTTGCAAAGGCTGCTGCTGATTTTCAGTGTTTCAGATGAACTTTGAGCTCCCAGTGCTTTGTTTCGCCCCCTAGATCAGTTAATGCAACAAAGGATTGCCTTTTCTCCCTCTCACCCATACTGCGTGCTGTTGGTATCGCTACAGCTCTGGTAGTAAAGATTTGGGTTCTTGCTGTTACTGATTTCACAGAGGCTCAAATATATGAGTATACTGAAATATCTGTGCCTATTGCCTGTTCACAGAATGGGGGTGAGGGACAGAGGCACTTTGCAGGGAATCTGTGACAATAAGAGCTGAAAAACAGGTGTTTTCCAATGCTTTGTAAGAAAGATACTTTATTACTAAAGTACTTATTCCTAAAAAGCTATTCAGAAAGGAGAAGAGAATGGAGAGATATAATTAGGATGTGCCTACGTGGATGTGTGCAGCCTGTTATAAGATGTTTTAATCTCATGCTCTCGCTGCTGCTGGTATCGCTGCTGTTTCACACTCCCCTTTTTGGAGGAAGGGTATCAGCTGTGGGCTAAAAGGTAAAAAAACTGCACATGAAGTCACCTAGAAGTTGTTTCAGGTAGAAAATAAGAATGAAAACAGCTCGTGCTTGGTAGTTTTATGCTGCAGAAATGTGTACTGTAATGCTGCCATCTCATTCTGTAGTTTGTAATCAGCACGTTTTTGTTCCCAGACTTGACGGTGAAGGGCATTCAAATTCTTTATCAACTGCTTACAAGCCCGTTTCCCTGCCTCTGACCTCTCCAAACGTGAAGCTGAATCTGACCAGTCCAAAAAGAGGACAGAAGAGAGAAGAAGGCTGGAAAGAAGTAGTTAGAAGGTAAAGACTTTAATTCTGTGCTAAAAACTATCTGTGAGCTTCTCAGCATGTAAATTATTCTCAAAAACAGAACGACCAGCAAGCATATTATTGAAAAATTAATTTATGAAAAACTGTACTCCCTTTTAGTCTCGCAGTGCTGTGAAAACAAATTGCAATGCTAATTTCTAGTAACTTCTCACTGACTTCACCTCAGTGTGACGTGAACACTTTATTTGGCACAAGGTTTTCTTTACTCGTGGCTTCAGAAGAGCAAGGGATGTGGGGACAGGATAACAGGGAGGGAGCAGCTGGAAGGGAAAAGCCCCCCCTGGCTGAGGATTGCTTGGACCTCAACTCAAGGGAGGGTGAAGAGGTGAAGGCGCTCTTCAAGGCTCAGATTTGTTGTGCTTTGGGCGGTGACCTGGATTGCTGATTCTGTGGAAGATTGTCACCTCCAAGTAAGTGCCAGAGGTGCAATTAGATGGAGAGATTTTCTGTAGAGCAGACTTCCTTTTGAAAATGTGCTGGGGTTTATTCTAAGGCCATCAGCGCCCTCGTATCTCTTCTGTATCCTTTCTGATGTCTGCTGCCTGCAACTAGAAGTGATCATCTTGCTTTCCTTTTATTTTTCCCTTTATCAAAAAGGAATCCAGCATAAACATACAAGTGTCAGGTGCTTTGGGTGCACTTAAGATGCTTTTGTATTCTGTAATGGAGGTGACCAAATATGCGCGTTGTAGAGAATTTGGGGCTATGTCATTGTGCAGATCATTTAATGCATTCAGATTAAGGTTAATGCGTTAAGATTAGTGGAAGCTACAGACTGTTCTTAACAAAGGTTTAAAATGCAGTTTAACCTGTAAATGCAAGCCTTTGAACCCTTAGAGAGTTGGTTTGGTCTCTGCCCTTTGTTGTGTTCATAAATTGGCGTTCTTCACCGTGATATGGCCTTGCTAAACACATGGTTGCAGACTTGCACCCCTGTGTGAGTTAACACAGGCCTGAAACCATCGAACGGACAGCTGCCTCTTCCAGAACTGCACAGACCCTGCTGTTGGCCTTGGAGCTGCTGTCTCCTCCTGGGTCTTTTGATGAACCTTAGAGTTTCAACCCAGTCTCTTGATTCAGTATTGTCTGCTCTTCTGCTGGAGATGGTAGGGTTCTACAGGTGGCATCCAAAATCCAACCTCCTCATCCCTGAGGACTTAAGCCTTGTGTCCATAGAGTGTTCTGCACCAGTGTTTGCTGTGTCCTGACCAATCAAAGCGTCTGTCCTGCAAAAGAGCTTTTTGGTGACTTCAGGTGCATGCATGAAGTGCCCAGGAGCTGCATGCCTTCCCTTTCCTTGAGTCTCTTCTGGTCTTAACAAGGATTCTTCTCCTGCCCCTCTCCCTACGGGCAACCCGTCTCGCTAGAACGGCTGTCAATGACAATGAAAACCTCTTTTCTGCCCTTGGCAGGCAAGTGGGCAGAGTTTTGAAAGACCCTGCTCCTAGCAACAGCCTGCAGCCAACGGCCATTGAGCAATTCCAGCTGCAGAGAGGAGGACGCTGCTGCTCCGGAGCAAAAAGGTACTGTTCTGGAGTCTTCTCAAGGTAAAATCCATTGAACTTGGCAGGGAGGGAGGGAGGGAAACAGCAGTGGGTGGTGGGTAGGAGGGACCTGGCCCTAGAGTGAGCTGTCCGGGAGGAGGTATATCTCCGTGGGCAGTGGTGGGCGTAGAAGCAGGTGAAAGTACAGCTAGGAGCCTGAAGAGTAACGTGTGTGTATCTGGAAATTCAGTGAGAACGGGAGCTGTGATTTGAGGAAGGACGGACTGGGATGTCTGGAGAGGGAAAGAAAGCTCAAAGCATGGAACAGCCTTGAGAGGAGAGCTGGGTGCATGCTCCAAGGTTTCTGGGAATGGCAGGAGGGCTGTAGCTTGCTCTCCTGACAGGAGAGGGGAAGAAAAAACACCTTGCCTAGATGAGGTGATGCTTTAGAACATTTCCACTTATGTGTTTAAAATGGATTTCTTTTAAATACTGTTAAGTGAGAAACAATTTCCTGAGGATCGTTACTGAACAGTTTCTAAGACTGAAGTAGCTGAATGAAGCTGGCGGCCTTTTCTGGGGATAGTGGGGATCTGTACAGTGATCGCAGTGGTCTGTGAAACCTCTTCGAATCCCTTCTAAGTGTTCAGCGTTGAACTATTGCACACCACCAGCAAGCTTGAAAGCAGTGTGTGGGCTTGAGAGGTCCAGCCTTAGAGCCTGGGGACAGTGGTGGCCCATAGAGACCTTGGTTGGGATGTGGATACACGCACATCTCATGTTCAAAGCCTTCCCAGTATGGTGTGCCTGCCCCGACCTACTGATACCATGTAAATTAGGAAAACCCTGAACTGACTGATTCCCCTGAACAGACTGTTGCAGCCCAACAGGGAGCCTGCCTCTATAGCTCTGTTCTGCCTTCACAGTGGCTTCCAGTAACTCCTTAAATCACAGACCTGTACAGCTGAACCATCTGCCATCCACCTTGTGCAGTGTCACCAATGAATTTTCAGATCTTGAGGTCTGAGAGAAGTGGATACTAAAAGGATTTTGCAGAGATGGTCACTGGGAGAACACTGGAAAACCACCTTCCCCTTGCTATGAACCGTTACTATAAACAATCAAAACAGCCAAACCATGGGCTTTTATACTTGAAGCAGCACTATTTAAATAAATTTAGATTTATAAGCTAAGGATTTGTCTCATTTTGAAGGTACACAAGATAAGATAAAATCCCAAAGCATTTCTGAAGCAGTGTAAGACATAGATGTTTGAAATACAGTGGTGGAATAAATGCTGCTGGAGAATCCTCATTAGGTACTGACGTTGATGAACAATTTGAGTAGGGAAATTTTAGAGAGGCTCCAAAACCGGGAAAAAAAATATCAGCAGAAAACCACTCGCTGCCCTGAAACAAGAATTACCATTTCAGGCACTGGTCAGACAGGGCGGGGTTGTCAATATGCCTCTGAAGTCAGAATACATCTCACAGATTTGTGATCTTTGTGATACAGGTCAAAGAAATTATCTGTCCCAGCTTCTGTCGTGTCTAGAATAATGGGAAGAGGTGGGTGCAACATCACAGCAATTCAAGATGTCACTGGTGCCCACATTGATGTCGATAAGCAAAAAGATAAGAATGGAGAGAGAATGATTACTATAAGGTACAGTATCTAGAAATTAAAGTCTTGAGTTAGTCTACATTTACTAACAAGCTTGCTTGCTTTTTAAGATGGGACATATTTAACTGCTTGGTACTAGAACAGAACGTATGTGACTGCTGCCGAGATGTGCTGCAGGATTGCTGCTGTAAGGATAGTCCTTAAGATATGCAAAGGTCAAGAAAGAACTTATTGGTGTAAACATGCAGTAGACTCACAGATGAGTATAAAACTGAGGCTATGTAGAATGGCGCAAAGTGGGGTTCCTTTTGCGGATGATAAATGTTTGTATTTAATCTAGGGGTGGTACAGAGTCAACGCGATACGCAGTGCAGCTCATCAATGCCCTTATTCAAGATCCTGCCAAGGAACTGGAAGACTTGATTCCTAAAACTCATATAAGAACACCTGCTTCAAGTACCAAATCAATCCATGCAAACTTATCATCTGGAGTCAGCACTGTGACTGCTTCCAACAAGAACTCCTTTCCTCTTGGAGCGCCGCCACTGGTCACCTCGCAGTCATCAACACTATCGACTTTCCAGCCTACGAACAAATTAAACAAGAACGTCCCAGCAAATGTGCGCTCATCTTTTCCAGTGTCTCTTCCTTTAGCTTATTCTCACCCTCATTTTGCCTTGCTGGCTGCCCAAACTATGCAACAGATCCGGCACCCGCGCTTACCTATGGCCCAGTTTGGAGGAACTTTTTCACCTTCACCGAACACTTGGGGACCATTCCCGGTGAGACCAGTTAACCCTGGCAGCACAAACAGCTCTCCAAAGCATAATAGTTCAAGTCGTGTAGGTAGTCAGAATGGAAATATTTTACAGACAGAGGCTCCTGGATTAGCTACTTCCAGTTGTCCCATTACTGCCTCTTCCGTAGCTGCTTCCACCCAGCCTCTGTGTGTAACCAGCAGTCGGACTCCCTCATCGGTCAGAAAGCAGCTCTTTGCCTGTGTTCCCAAGACAAGTGCTGCAGTAACAGCCATCTCGACTGTGACGAGCACCTCTAGCACCCTGCCTTCCGCTTCCTCTGCCCTGCCAAACAACGGGCAAGTGCCCGCAGCGTTTCTGCCATCCAGTGCTCCACAGACACAGCATTCTGCACTTAAAGCAGACTCTTTCTCAGCTGTTTCAGCACCCAAAGAGAAGGTGTCAACCCCAGACCAGCCTGCTGTAAACACCTGTGCACCATCTTCAGTCACAAGTAGTTGCAGTGTGTCAGCTAGCAGCAGCTCGGGAGTTACTGAAACTCGCCCGTCAAGCAGCCCTGCACCGCTAAATAATTCCCAAGATGAAATACTGCCAACCAGCATGTCCGAGATTAATCCTTCTATGTCGATGCCTTTTTCATCCAGCTCAGAAACTGCTTCATTAAGCATAGCATCACCCAGGTCGGTTGTTGCAGATAATCAGGATAACAGTAACTTACCTCAAGTAGCTGTACCAGCACCTCGAGTTACTCACAGGATGCAGGCCAGAGGTTCTTTCTATTCAGTGGTACCAAATGCAAACCTCCATCAAGATCCTCAGTCTATTTTTGTTACGAATCAAGTTCCTTTAACACCTTCTCAAGGTCCACCTGCTGCAGTGCAGCTTTCGTCAGCCATGAACAGTTCTCAGATGCACATTAACCCAGCAAACAAGTCATTGCCTCCTACCTTTGGGCCAGCAACGCTCTTCAATCACTTCAGTAGTCTTTTTGATAGTAACCAGGTGCCAGCAACCCAAGGATGGGGAGACTGTCCTCTCTCCACCCGAGCAGCAGCTGACCCATCTTTCACTGTTCAGTCTACCTTTCTGAATAACTCTGTGCTAGGACACATGGAAAACATGCATCCTGACAGCTCCAAGGCTCCTGGTTTCAGGCCACCTTCCCAGCGGGTTTCAACTAGTCCTGTAGGTAAGTCATTAGGGTCATGCGCTGGACAGAATTCTTTCTCCAGCCATTGATTGTTTCAAACTGATTGAGAAGTAATTTATAAGTGACAGAGAATACTAATGCCATGAGGATGGCCTGTTTTTTCCAAGTGCTCTTTAAAATGCTGATTGTTTTTTTTTCCTCTCCTCTTCAGCTTTTCTAGGATGTCAGGTGTTGGGAAAACTGCAGGCATTGCATTGCTTATCCTCTGTAAGGTTCAGGAATGTTTCCACCTCTGGAATCCAGAGCAGCATTGGTTTTAGTTTTTGAGTTGTACAACCCAGGGGCGGGTGGTACCAGACCTGAAACAGCAGTGCCAGGACTCTCGCACGTTCCAGTTGCAGGAGTGACTGCTTGCTGTTGTTCAGAATTTATGTGAGGCTCTGGCTTAGCTCATTGAGGGTGAACTCTCTGTACTTCCTGGCTGTTGTTATGGCTGTAGGATTTTACTAAGCTTATGTTGTGCCTTGAGAAGTTGGTGTGCCACGGCATGGGGTGTCCTTTTAGGAATCTGCTGTCCTACTGCCGAGTGCAGCAGTTCAAGCTTATCCACGCTGATTTGAAATCGGTTGGGAATGCTTACAGTGAGCTACATGCCCTTGCTGTGCTCTGCCTAAAGGATTACTGTCATCTCGGTGTCCAAACTGTGTTGCAGGCAACTGGCTGCACCCATTTGGCTGGAAGGGACCCTCCAGAGATCCACTCTGTGTCACCCTGTTCTCCCTTTCATTCTTGCCATCATGGCTTTATGGTGCCTTGAAGCTCTGTAGCTCAAGCACCTTGCTTTGAAGTTGTCTTCATCTTCATGGTATGTTAGATATTTGGGCTAACACTTCAGGGCTCAAATGCTGGCCATAGGCAAGTCAAGTAGCTTGACTTCCAGACTAAAGGAGACAGGGGCTTTTGGAAGGTGTGGTGGTGAGGAAAAGAGGTTGTCAGCATTCCAGTTCCTCTTGGTTAATTTACAAATGTGCAGGGCTTCTGAAAATCAGAACAATTCTCTCTCATTGACTTTAACCACAAAATTGGATGATTGCTATGACTGTAGCCAGCAGGGTGAGGGAGTGGATTCTGCTCCTCTGCTCCACTCAGGTGATGCCCCACGTCAAACCCCGTGTCCAGTTCTGGAGCCCTCAGCGCAGGAAGGATGTGAAACTGTTGGAGCGAGTCCAGAGGAGGCCACGGAGATGATCCAAGGGCTGGAGCACCTCCTGTACAAGGACAGGCTGAATTTGGATTGTTCAGCCAGGAGAAGGAAAGGCTGCGGGGAGACCTTAGAGCAGCTTCCAGTACTGAAAGGGGCCCCAGGAAAGCTAGGCAGAGGCTCTTGTTCAGGGAGTGCAGGGAGAGGATATGAGGGGATGGTTTTCAGCTGCAAGAGGGGAGATTGAGATGAGATCTTAGGATGAAATGTTTTACTGTGAGGATGGGTGGCCCTGGCCCAGGTTGCCCAGAGAAGTGGTGGCTGCCCCCATCCCTGCTTCAAGGTGTTCAAGCCCAGGTTGGATGAGGCTTTATCAATGTGATCCAGTGGGAGGTGTCCCTGCCTATGGCAGGGAGTTGGAACTGGATGGGCTTTGATGTCCCTTCCAGCCCAACTCATTCTATGATTCTATGTAGTTTTCTTAATAATGTGAGAGAATATCTAGAGCTCTTGCACCACATCCAGTCCCAGCAGGACCTGATGTAATTGAGGCTGTGGAAGATAAAGTAACTGGAGGTTTTTCATCAGATACACTTCTAAAAAAAGCCTTGCCAGACCCTCCTGAGCAAGCTGAAGAGCACTGTGTTGGCTCGGCTCTTTCGCTGCAGTGCTCTGTGCTGGGAGGTGGCTGTTTTTGGAGTCACCCTTGAGGAAGGGCACTGCTGGCCATTGGGATCTGCCCATTTTTCAGCAGATCGCATCCTGCGTATACAAAGCTAGCTGGATGGGGCTTCCTATAGCAGAAAAAACATTGCTGTTCTCTTATGCTGAGGTCATCTGTTTGTCATTAGGAAACATTTTTTTGGTCCTTTACATACCCTGAAATGACTAAGTGTTTAAAAGGTGGTTTGAACCTGTTTCTTCCCTGAGCTAGGAAGGTGAGGTAGATACCCGAGGAGAACTCATGCAGTTGCTTTTCAGGAGATAAGTGTGAAGTTCAAGTGAAGCACAAAAATATTTGGACAGAACACATTTTTTCTGGGCTGCCGTTCAGTTAAGATACTGAAAAGCGAACTGAAACTGCAAATACGCAGATGTGCTGCTACAATTATGCCTGGCAGGAGGTTACCCAGGTCCTGAGTTAGTCCATTTAATGCCATTCTACTCAATACTGCTTTTGATCACCTTTGTTTCTGAATCCGAACTGTTACACTGGAGGGGACTGGGGAGGGGCTGCGGAGAAGGGGATGTTCTGAAGGTGTGACAGTGAGGAAAGGGGTGGGGACGGTAGGCTAGCACCTCTTGGATGTCTTCCTTTGGAGTATGAGTGTGATCCTGTACTCTGTCCACCCATCTCATTTACTGTCTTTCCCAAGGAAACAGAGACTTTGTATCATTTGATTGTGCACTAAACAGGCTTTTTCTTAACCAGCTGTGGCCTCAGGGTGCAGTGTGGGCAGTCTGCTTTTCCTGTTCCTGGATAAGTGCAGCTACAGCTCGAGTTTTCTCTGGTTCACCGGTTCCTGTGAGGCACAGACACACGTGTGGATCTCCTCATCGGCTGTGGATCTGCTCTGGAAACAGCCTTTTGTCTCACTTGCATCTTTAGATCTCATCTGAGAGGTTGCAGATTGAGGGCACACTTAGCCTGAATGTGTGGGGAGGCTGTGGAGAAGACCTCAAGTCAGTCTGTTACTTTTTCCGTGTGCATTTTAAGAAAGGAGTTCAAGACTTTGCTCAGGCAGCATTACAACCTGTCACAAACTTTGGGTGCTGGTCTCTTCTCCCAAGTGATAAGGGGATAGGACAAGAGGGAGTGGTCTCAAGCTGCACCAGGGCAGGTTCAGATTGGACATCAGGAAAAATTTTTTCACCAAAAGGATTCTTAGGCCCTGGCAGAGGCTGCCCAGGGAAGTGGGAGAGTCCCCATCCCAGGAGGTGTTTAACAGGTGAATTGGTGAAGTGCTTAGTGAATATGGTTTAGTAGTGGACAAGTACAGTTGTACTCGATCTCCAAGTTCTCTTCCAACCAAGCAATTCTATGATTCTTTGAACTATGCCAGCTGTGGAAGCAGCATGAGAGTAGGAAGTTGCATGGAATGGCTGGCTCCCTGTTTTACATGGAGTGACTGAGCGCTGCAGCTGTTGCTCTAAAGGGGGAGACAGTGCTTATGATAACAGGTTTCTGCAGGAGGGCCCGGTGGCTTGGAAAAACTGAATTTTGAGCATAGTTTGTGTGAGACTGAAACACCAGTCTCACAAGCTCAGCTACACTTTCAGAGCATGAAGAAAAGTTTGAACTCCTAGCCCAGGTCACTGCAGAGTATGATATCACAAAAGCATTCAGTATTAGAGAATCTGATTGTTTTGCAAAGTACCTAAATAGGGAGTTCATTCCTGAACCCAGGGTGCTCAAAGCCATTGTTCAAAGAGGCCATTTTTAATACTGAGCAAAGGTTTATTCAGGTTTTTCATCTACTTCTATGAAAGGCAAGATAATGACAAAAAATGTTGTTTATGACCTGAAAACTGACTGCTCTGTGGAATTTGTGCATCTCTGGCTGTCACACTTCCTTCAGCCTGGAGAATATAGGCAGCAGTGCTGGAATGGTCTTGGCGGTACAGTCCTTGTGCTGGGTACCTGTCCTGCCAAGCCCAGGGGCATTGCGGTCCTGCAGAAGAGCTGTTTGTTGCTGCCTTTACCTTGCTCTCTGTGAGGAAACCAGTAGTGCACATGGGCAGTGCTGTGACCCCTTCACTGTGGGGCAGAGGCTCGGGGTCTGTGGTGGTTTGTCAGCCAACTGGAAATTTGGCTTTGGTGTGTGTTGGAATCGGTTGCTATAGGGGCCTCTTGAGCACCTCTGAGCTGACCGTTGTGGATGGAGGGCTACTAGGGTGGTCCCCTTGGTGCTGCGCTGCCTGCAGCCGGGCTCTGTGATGGCAGCCACTCGGCAGCTCTGGGCAAATGCAGATCAGTCAAACTGCCTTTAGTGTCCTTATAGCCACAGAATCCTGCACTTTGTGCTGCGTCGAGCCCTGGCAGATTGTCCTCTGCGCTCAAGTTCACTCAGCTGAGAATCACCAGCACCACCACCAGCACACAGGGTTTCTCCTTGTCTCTAGTGGAGACTTCTCTTTCTTAACCTCTGGGGCAGAGCTAGTGAGAATACCTCCTTCCAGCTCAGCAAGTCACTCTGTCACCATTAGCAGGTGGGACCTGGCATGTGTGGAAGCAGTTAATCAGGTTGACGTGGTTGATGACGTTGATGGAAGAAGACCTGGCTTTCAGGGTTGTGTCCAGGCAATGCAGGGCACCCCTCTGGTCCGTGGGCTGAGGCATTGCCAGTCTCTGCTGCCACGTGCAGGATGTAGGGGCCTGAGCAGATACAGCTTCCCCTGTGCTCTGCAGCAGCATAGGCTGGTCCTGGTTGTGGTCATTTGGAAATGATAAAATGGTTTTGAAACTCCTCTTGTTTAATGGGCCCTTGAAACTAAACCCAAACCTCAGGTAAACATACAGCCATGCCCGTTTCTGCTTCCAGGTGATAAAGTGGGACAAGAGCTTTTACAACACTTTGGAAAAGTACTTAAAAGCTTTGGCTTATTAAAAAACCTGTAATTCTCCCTTGATCGTATTTTTTGTGGGACTTTACACTTCCTCTCCATCTCTCCCTTCCCCTCACGCATCCCCGTAGGAAGCAGCCCCTTGCCTGTTGTGCTGTGCATCCTCTGCCCTGCCTGTGCGGACACAGCACGCTCCAACAGACCCATATGGGAATGTGCTGTAGGATGGCAAACCAGTACTGCAGCCAACTCCTTCCCCGGCACCGGATCCCCGGGAACTTGCACAGAGCCCTCTATCCCTGTTTGACTTGTGTGGCTCTTTTGTAAGCAAAGCTCCGTGCCACTCCCAGCTTTCCTCCTTTGCCTTCCCTGCTAGGACCGTTTTCTTCCAGCGACTGCAGGAATGGCTGTTGCTGTTCAAGCCGAAACAGAGAGCGTGCAGAAACACCACCTGCCAGTTTCTGCGGGAGAATCGTGCACCTGTAAAATGACCGTACCACATGCAGATACACCTGAAGGGGATGAGATGCTTTAATTATATTTGGAGCACTAGCTCGCTCTAGTGCTTTGAAGCAGGTTCCCAAAGAGAGATATTTAATCTAATTTATGTTTATTTCAGGCTTACCCTCTCTAGATCCATCCAACAGCTCTACAACTTCTTCTTCAGGTCCTTTGGCAGGCTTTTCAGCAAACATACAAGGAGCACGGGTTTACCTTCAAGGGCCAGCGCCTGTTGGGACTCCCAGCTTTAACAGACAGCATTTTTCACCACATCCTTGGACAAGCGCAACAAATTCATGTAGGAGCTTCATGGGTCTGTCTTAGTTAACTATCACTTCATAGCTGTTGTCTTTAGATTTTTAAGTGGAGGGGAAATTACCCAGTGATGCACCAAATGCTTTCCAGTTGCTTTTAGCAGCTGTGAGGATGGCATGCAATCCCGAGCTGTACTACTTGGTGGGGTTTTTCCCGTGTAAGATGCCATTGGTGCTGGTAGCATTGCTAAAGGCACGCTGGGGCAAAAAAAGCAGTCCTGTAGGCTCTGAGAGGAGAGGGCCTGAAGCTGTGGGGAAGTGGAAGTGGTTACACTAAGCTAAAGATTCCCTGTTCAACACTAGAAATGTAACTTTAGGTGCAAATGTCACATTTGCCATGGTTTGGAGTCATAGGGGCTTGGTTTCTGTTTCTTTTAATTGGGATTCTGGAATTATTTCATGTTACTTAAAATGTTCCAAAATCTTTAAGCATCTGGTAACAATGGGGTTTGCTCCTAATGGGAAGAACATGGAAGTAGCTTTGCAGAAAACATGAGTCTTTGACTCGGAATCGTAGGGGAAGAGGCTTTTCATGTCACTGCATGCAGTTTCACTGCCACTCTGAGCTTAAGAACCAAAACGTTCAAACAAGTGCTCAAAGGAAGTTGGATTTCCCAAGGAGAGTCAGTGACACTTCTGAAGTTGGCAGGACTTACGCTCTTACAATACGTATAGCTTTGGGAAGCTGTCCAATTTCTCTTCTACTGGAAGTGGTGGATAACAAAAACAGGCTGTTTAGAGATTTATGGTGCTTTGGCTGATGTTTTCACCTCTTCCTGAAACTCTTCCATGTTTCTTATTCTTTCTTGTAGTTATTTTAGATGTACTGCTATGTCATGAGAATATCACATGATTCTGATGGCTGAAAGCATGTGTGTGGATTTTAAAATTAAAATAAACTCTAGACAGAATTTTCTATGAAAGATTTGAAGAATGCTTGCCAGAAAAAATGTTTAAAACCTTTTTACTATTTGCTTGGAGATAACTGGGAGGGAATAAAGCAGCTAGCATTTACGCTTGCTACATTGTGTGCTTTGTATATAATTAAGCCAGAGAAATATTCTTTTCAGCAGGTGAATCTCCTATTCCATCAGTTTCCTCAGGATCATCTTCGCCGCTTTCAGCTGCTTCTGCATCTTCTAACCTGGGCCAGCCAAAAACGGGTAACACCAATCAAGATCGAAAGGTGCCCCCTCCCATTGGGACAGAAAGGCTTGCTAGAATCCGCCAGGGAGGATCTGTGACTCCTACGCCCTTAGGAACCAATTTCACTGCTCCGGTTGGTCACAGCGGTATTTGGTCCTTTGGAGTTAACAGCGTATCTGGTGAGTGTTATACAGCCTAAAGAAATGCCCTGGGCCATTCGGAAGTGCTGCATTTGCAAAGGAGGCTGGGGAAGAGGAATAGAGTTCCACAGTCCAGCCAACTTCCATGTAGTTGGTCCCAAAAGGAAAACTGGTGTCTGTGGTGGGAGAGCACACATCAAAGAAACAACAGTGCTTTCACTCGTAATGCGGGTGGTTGGTACCCAGCCTGGATTATCTTAAGCTGAAAGAGGGGGGATTGAGATGACATATCAGGAAGAAATGTTTTGCTGTGAGAGTGGGGAGGCCCTGGCCCAGGTTGCCCAGGCTGGATGGGGCTTGGAGCCCGTGACCCAGTGGGAGGTGTCCCTGCCCATGACAGGGGTTTGGAACTGGATGGGCTTTCTCCTCAAGTTTAAGGATTGCTAGCAGAATTTAAAAAGCAAACAGCTGTTATCTCTTATGGGGATCCATTTCCAAGTCTGACCCTTGGCCTGAAAGGACAGCTGCCTCTGGCCAAGTTCCTACCTTACTTCCCGTTAACGTTTTAAAATGCCAGTTGTGGTGCAGCTGGTGCATCCAGACACACAGCTATGGAGGCTGATTTTGGCGTTGATCTCCTGGTGACTCCGCAGTAGTGTGGGGTCGCTTCTGTTCCACACAGCCCCAGTTCCAAAAAAAGGGCTTTGAGATGGCTGAAATTTTATGCTGCTTCTTGATAGTTTGAGGTTCTTGGGTAAAGCAGGAGCTGCAGCGTTTGAGGTGTAAAGTGTTTCCATTGGTAACTTTAATGACAAATGTTTGCTAGTCCTGTATTTGTGATATTTTTCAGTGGAGCCCTCCATGCTTTGATTAACTCATTGTCCTAGCATTAGTATGTATGTTGAAGAAAAGTTTGTGTGTGTGTTCACAGACACTGAGTGGAGATAGATGGGATCTTAGCTGCTCTGCTGTGGGCACCTGAAACTTGCTGTTCCTGGTGGTCCCTGTTATCTCCGTGCTTGTCTGGGGGATCAAGATGAATGGACACGCAGCCAGCATGTGCCTGGCCAAACTTCCCTGGCCTCACCAGTCCCATCTTCCCGTGTTTTGCCCCCATCCAAAGAGTAACCTTTTCCTGTGTTCCTGTGGTTTGTGAGAGGACATGGGAGCTGGAGAGAAGCCTGTGCATGGAGCCAGCCTGATCCAGTGGTGTCTGCCGCAGCTCCCCTGCAAGGGGCTGTGATGCTGCACATCAGACTTGTGTGTTCACCTCCTCTGTAACGTTAGCCTAAAAACCACAGGATCTTCCACCTTTGCACAGACTGTGGAAGCTCTGCCTTGCTCAGAGCAGAGCCCAGGATACTTCTGGGCTGTGTGTTTCCAGGGAAGCTTTGGGTGCATGGCGGTGTGTGCAGCTGCTGGATTCTACTCCACAGTGTCTTCCAGGAATTGTATTGAGCCTTTTCCACTCTCCTCCTTTCCAGAAGGCTTGTCCGGTTGGTCTCAGCCAGTCATGGGAAATCATCCGATGCATCAGCAGCTGTCAGACCCAGGCGCATTTTCTCAGCATCAGCCGATGGAGAGAGATGACTCTGGAATAGTGGCTCCCTCAAATATTTTCCACCAACCTATGCCAAATAGTTTTGTGGATTTTTCTAAAGTAAGTTCCAGAAGATCGGGTTCAGCCCATGAAATGACCAAAGACTTTGTTGCATCTCCTATTTACACTCTGTATGTACCCCTTCTGCCATTGCTTGCTGTGCCTGGTCCTGGACCTCCTGTCATCCCAGCACTGACCAGGAAAGGTCCCAAGCCTGGTCATGCATTTAAACAAATCCAGAATTTGTAGATTGCAGATCTTCTTTTGTCAAGTAGCCGAATGCCTCCAGCATTTCCCTTCTTCTCAAAGGCTCAGTTGCTTGGATACATTTTGTAAGGCTGGCTCAGCTCTTGAGACTGATTAAAGGTTTGCCTTCAGTACAAGTGGTGCCTGTGAATACCACATGCCTTTTTTAAGGCAGCATTAGGATGACAGGACTGCCCCAAAGTCTGTGCCATGTACATTAACACAGGAAGGTAGCTTGAAGTAGGGGGATGGAGCCAAGCCACGGCCAGCTCAGCCTCCACTGGGGGAACATCTGGGATGACGTGCTCTGCAGCAGACCTGCTCAGAGCGTGTTCAGAAGTAGCTGTAGCATGTGCTCTTGGGGTCCTCTAAATTACAGAGCAGCAATCTGAAACGTGGGACAGAAACCTCATACCTTCAGAAAGCTGCTCTGTCACTTGCTCGTTCTGAACAGGAAGAATAGTTTTAGCGGCCGTTAGTAATTTATAGAGAACCTTCGACTTGGAGCCTGGTAGGCTTTGCCGAAGTGCAGCCCTGGCTGCAGCTCTGCATGCACAGAGGTTGTCGCATGCTGCAGAGGTGAGAAGGAGGGAGCACTGAGTTTGCCTTGTGGAGCTGCTGTGCCAGGCCCTGTGGGGCCATCTGAAAGTGCTGTGAAGAGGCTGCTGCATGCTGGTGAGCTGCAGTTTCAGAAACAAGGGTAAATGAATTTGAGTCTCAAGCTCTGAAGAGTTGCTGTACTCCATCCTATGCCATTGTGTGCAGTGATGTCCCCTTTCCCCTGCTGTGCTGAGGTATTTCGTAGTAGGGGAAGGTTCCATGCCTTCCCTCTGTGAACCGCCTCTGTCATCTTGGCAGAGGCAGCAGCGCAGTCCTCATCGCAGCCACAGACCTCACCCATGCGGTTTTCTTCTTTTCCTACAGGGCTTGCCCATTTCCATGTACGGTGGCACACTCATACCCTCACACCCACAGTTAGCGGATGGCCCAGGAGGGCCCCTGTTTAATGGCCTCCATACGCCAGATCCCGCCTGGAATCCCATGATCAAAGTTGTCCAGAACTCAACAGAATGTACTGATGCTCAGCAGGTAGTGTGACTTGTCTGTCTTCGCTCACCTGTGGCTCTTCACAGTGTGATGCTTTGCTTTGGTTTTCTCTAGTTTGGGGTGGGTGACATGTTTTTCAGTTCCTTGATCCTAGAATTGAGACCATTTGCATGACTTTCCCCCTGCACTGTGTTTATAAATAACATACAGTGCTACTCATACCAAACCTTCCAGGTATCACAAGCAGCATTTCGAGACTACTTAGTCAGATAATCGGCTTTGTGGTGAGTGAGAGGGTTTGTATCTGTACTCAGCATCTTGCAGGCTGTTAGTCGAACTGGAGAGGGCTCCCACCCTTGGACAGTCTTGCCCTCTGGTGGTTAAATTCTTGGTTGAAGGAACCTGTATTTGTTTTCATAACAGCCTTGTCTTTTTATTTCTCGCCTTAGATTTGGCCTGGCACCTGGGCACCTCACATTGGAAATGTGCATCTCAAGTACGTCAACTGATTTAAGGGCTGGGGAAGGGGGTGGGGGGGCTGTCCTTTTTTAGCCTTCTTTGGGAATCTATCTGATCTTGAAGAACCCTGGGGATTTTTTTTTCACGTGCCTAACAAAGCAGTTTTCTGTGGGCTGTAACGAACTCAATTGCCCATTGTATTGGAACAAATTGATTTACCTATACAAACTGATCTGTTCTCCAGTTAGCTTAGCCATTTCAAACTTGAAAATCAGACTAAACTAGTGCTTGTGGCTAAACACTACTGAATGCTTCATGTACGTAGCAGAGAACTAGTTGATGACATGATTTCAATTTTCTAGGGTGGTAAATCTATGTATAATTGTTCACATAGTTAAAAGGAAGAGCTGAGTAAATGTCATAGCGGCTCAACTTTCTGTAGCCTGTATTAATGTGAAATATTTACTGAATATTCAATAAAAGGCGAACAGTATTTAGAGGTGGTGTGTGAGAATTCTGGAGAAGGCTGGTTGGTGGTATCGCCAGTAGCTGCTGCTGTGCCCAGTAAGGCATCTTTGCAGAGTCGTGCAGTGAGTACGTGGGTGCAATCAGAGTCTGGGGGGGTTGATCCACAGAATCCTTCCTGATGGTTGTTGGCCTGACTCATTTTGTGTGAACACAGTTGTACGTTTCTTTTCCTTCTGGATTAGCTCTGCTGCTTCTAGCACTCTTTCCAGGTGGGTTCAGGTTTTGTTCAGGGACTGGCAGTAAGAGCTGAGTTAACAATGTGGCAACTGATGGCATCCTAATTTGCAGACAGTGAATAAGGAAGCTTGTAGGTAAATGTGGGGTTTCTTCATCCCACTCACTGGTATCAGCTGCCAAGGAGCAAATCTTAGGAGAGCAGAGACCACCTCATCCACTAGAGGGTGAGGGGGTAAGGTTTTCAGGTGAAAGAGAGGAGATTGAGATGAGGTCTTAGGAAGAAACGTTTTGCTGTGAGGGTGGGGAGGCCCTGGCCCAGGTTGCCCAGAGCAGTGGTGGCTGCCCCATCCCTGGAGGTGTTCAAGGCCAGGTTGGATGGGGCTTGGAGCCCCTGATCCAGTGGGAGGTGTCCCTGCCCACGGCAGGGGGTAGGAACTGGGTGGTCTGTGCAGGTCTCTTCCAACCCAACCCATTCCATGATTCTAAGTCCTTTTTGTGAGGAAGAAGGGGCTGTTTGCATACTGGTCAAGATGAAGGTTCATTCTCTGCCCCGGTGCAGAAGTTGTCACCTTTCCTGCACTTGGATTGTGCTCAGTTCTGGTTTGCACAGTGGCAGTGCAGCAACTACAATGAATATTGATCCATTTCTCAAGCTGGAAACTGCAGTGCACATAGTGTCCAGTCTCATGGACCACTTCTGGTGGTCTCACACCGGATGGAGACTTCCCCACCTTCTCCATCCAAACCCTTACATGCAGCATCAGTTTCCCCTAGAAAAGCAGGAGGAAGGAAGGAAGGAGCACTGAAACCCCGAAGTGTACAAGCTCTGAGTCCCGTAGGCAAATAAACCTCAGAAATGCCACTGGATGAGAGTCTTGGATATTTTCCCTAGTATTTAGGAAGAAATGAAAAAAGCATTGAACTGCTCCTGCTTCTTGATAGTGCGGGCGCCAAAGGAGAAGTGCTGCTGTTAACAGTGGTTGAATTGAAAACAAAGGGCAGTGTCTGCAGTGGGTGTTTGCTCTTGAGGGAGACTCAGCCCTCATCCCAGCCCTGTGGGCTTCATGGCCACAGCGGGCACTGCCACCTCCTGCCCCATCCCAGGCAGCCCCCATCTGCCCATCCCAGAGGGCTACAGCTCCACGCTGGGTGCCACCGTCTACTCCATGATGGCAGGGGGTAAGCAAACATCCCTCAAACGTAACAGTGGCCTTGGCTGCCCCATCCCTGCCCGAGGCAACACCCGCCTGAGTGGGTGGTTCCTGGGCTCTCCAGCTTGGTCCCTGGGAGCACAGGCAGCAGATCAGGCCCGTGGGGTGGCAGCTTCCATGGCAGCCAGAGCTGGAGTGGAAAAGGGAGCTCCAAAACTTCGTAGGAAGGTACTGCTGGAAGCTAGGCCCATCGTTGCCGTGAGGAGGTGCAAATGGATGCAGTGCCTGGTATGTGCGGCACTGGCTGCTGGCTGTGCAGCTGGGGCAGTGGATGCTGCGCTGGTCCCAGGGGTGGGTGATACCCAGGCACCAGGGGGCTTGCATGAAACATCTGCTCCCACCCCAGCTCCCCAGCCCCGGGGAAAGGTACAGGTGGCACAGCTCCCTCCTACCCTCTGGTTCGACTGTCAGTCAGGTCCTTTCTTTGCTCTCTGTTCTCAGGGTAGTGTGTGCCCAGTCCTGAGCTGGGCACATCACAGTTGAGCCGTGGGCACCCGCTCTGTGGGCGTGGGCTCTGTCGTGTGACTCTGATAAGCTTATCTGGGGCCAGGAGCCAGGCCTGGGGTTAGCGGGGCTGCGGCAGGTGCAGTTCCGTAAGGGTTGTGGGGCTGAGAAAGGCCTGGCCTGTGCAGGGGCTCCCGGCTCGCTACTGCCCTGGGCTGTGCCTGTGGCTTGGGCGTGGAACCGGTGCTGGTGCAGGGCACACTGGTCGTGGCCCGTGGGCTGCTGCCGCTGCGGGGGTCACTGGCAGCTGTGCCCCCATGCTGGAGGGGCTGTGCCATCGAACCCCATGTGTTTTCTTGTGTGGGCACAGCGGGGGCGGCTCACTGGCTTGGCTGATGGGACTGGGTGCCCACGGTGGGTCCCTGGGCTGGGGGCACCCAGCCCACACTGTTCGACCGCCGGGAACCTCTGGGCTGGTGCATGGGGTTGTGCTGCTGCCTGGCCCTCGGGCTTCGTCCACCTACCCCATGCTTTGCCCTGGCAGAGACCCTAGAGCCTCAAGGCAGGGGCAGTGTGGGGAAGAGCTGCTGAGCAAGGACGGGTGTTGTGGTCTGCTGTGCAGGAAGCACCCCCGCCATGTCCTCGGGAGGTGGCCAAGCACTGGGTCCCGCTCCCGGCTCAGGCTGAGGCACTGGAGACGGGGGCAGCCGGGGCCAGTGGTGACTGACAGCCCCCTGCTTTTGGCAGGTACCCACATCATCTACGACCGCAAGTTCCTGCTGGAGTGCAAGAATTCACCCGTGGCCAAGACCCCTCCCTGCTGCCTGCCCCAGATCCCCGGTGTCACATCCCTGGCCCAGTCCAGCCTCGTCAAGCTGGAGGAGCCCAAGGAGCAGAATGAGAGCGAAAAAGCCATGCCAGGTGAGCAGCCCAGGTACACAGCTCCTGCCTGGTCACAAGGGCAGGAGATCCCTGCCCCAGCCCCAGTAGTTCCAGCTCCTGCCCTCTTTGCCTGCATGTTTCTCTTATGGCAGCCCCATCCTAACCCTGGCCCTTTCTCCCTCTGTACACTTGCAGACCAAGACCAGTTTGAGATGGGCATCTGAGTTTCCAGCTCCTCATCTCCAGGCCACAGCTGGGCCTGTTCCTGGGCCTTGTGGAGGTGCTGGCACCATGACCAGCTGGCTGCAGCCCTCTCTGATGCTGGGGATGGATGTGTGACACCTCAGGCTCTCACACAACTGGCTGGTGCAGCTGCCTAGGAGCTCATGCTTGATCAATAAACACCATGAAACCCCAGTGCTGGCCTGGTGCTTCTCCTGTGTTGGGGATCTGGGTTCTTGGAGGCCCAGGAAGGGTAGGGGATCCAAGAGGAGCCAAGCAGTGCCTGGAGCCTTTCAAGGGTGCAGAGCATCTGTCCCTGCTGCACTGTGATCATGCAGGGTTGGGGTGGTGAACGCAGGGCCTTTGGGTTTGCCCCCACGCTCAGGGTGCCCCATGCAGCCTAGGGCAGCTGGCACGGCCTCCCTGAGATTGCTGGGGGGGAAGAGCCACACAGCACAGACCCACTACTATCCAGGATAAAGCTGAACACCCTGGGCTTACTTGACCCTGTGGCCATCACTGGCACTGGGACGTTTCTCCCTGCCATGTCCCATTCCTGAGGTCTCCCAGGCCCCTCAAGTCACAGACCTGGCTGTGAGCTCTGCTGGGAGCACAGATGAGTGCACAGGCTGTAGCTGCTGCACAAACCTTGGTGGTGTCGGGGGCCTTGGGGCTGGCAGCGCCGCAACCCTCCCAGCCACCCGTTTGCTCTAGGGGGCCTTCATCCGCCTCCCATGGAAGAGCTGGGATTCCCACAGCCACGGTCAGGCTTTGCCAGTGGGGCAGGGATGCACGTTGCTGCGCTTGCTGCTGGGTGGGTTCTCTCCCTTCAGGTCTGCTGGACTAGAACCACCCTGCCAGGGCCAGAGCCCCACGGCTCAGCCTGGAGCTGCTGTGGCCCAAGCCTGGAGTCATCGTGGCCTCCCCAGTCCTCCCGTCTCTCCCAGCTCGGGGGAGAGCGCCAAGGCCTGTCCAGTGCCAGAACGCCAAACGCCAGGGTGGGTTGTGGCCAGGGGCGGGTCAGTGCTGTTTATTAAACATCACGTAGTGAATCACCACTAAAATGTCGCAATGAGTAAAATCCCCGTTTCCTGGGCGAGGATTGGGAGGCAGAGGCGGTACTTGAAGCCCTGGAGCAGGGGTGGCCGCGTGCGTGGGATCCCTGCTCAGTCCGCAGCCCTGGCCGTGCCCTCAGGGTGCTCGGGGCCAGGCCCAGCACCGCCATCCACAGTCTCTGCGGCCGGCAGGCTCCTCGCCTCGGCGATCAAGCGCTTGACGCCCACCAGCCACTGGCTCACCTCGTGCACGTGGTCCACCATGAGCGAGCGGTGGGTCTCGTCAGCCGCGTCCCAGCGCTGCTGCTCGAGCTCTGCCAGGGAAGGGGAGCCCGTGGGCGGCAGGGGCCCGGGACCCCCGCGGGCACCCACCAGCGGGGACACGGCCCCCCTCACCTCGCACCAGGACCCCCATGCTCTTCCTCACTGGGGCCGACAGCTTCCCCTGAGCCCACGCAGCCTCCAGCAGCGTCAGCCGCCGGCCGATGTCGTCGCAGACCTGTTTCTGAAAGCGGAGAGGGCTGCGTGCGGCCGCGCCCCGGCCCGCGGGGCTCCCCGAGGCCGGGCCCGGGTCCCACCTGCAGCGCGGGGCGGCAGGCGGCCAGGGCTGCCCGCAGCGGGGCCACCACGGCGGCGGCGGCGGGCGGGGCCCCCTCGTCGTCGTCGTCGTCCTCCTCCGGGCTGGCCGAGCGCGGCCGCGGGCGGGGGGACCCGAGCGGGGGCGGCCCCGGAGCTCGGGGCGGCGGCCCGGGGGGGGCGGCGGCGGCGGCGGCGGCGGGGGGGCGGCCTGCGGGGCAGAGACATCAGAGGCATCAGCGGCCGCGGGGACCCCCCGGGCACAGGGACCCCCCGGGCACGGGGACCCCTCGCTCCCCGCGGCCGCAGGAGCTCGGGGCCCGAGCCGGGAGAGGGGAAGGAGAAGGGAGAAGGGGAGAGGAGAAAGGAGGGGAATGCGGGGCCGCTGACCCGGGCGGGTCCCCGCGGGCGGCGGGGGGGGCCGGCGGGTGAGCAGCGTTTGCCGGGAGCCTCCGCCCCGCGCCTGCAGCCGGTACGAGAACTGGGGGGGGTCGTTCCAGCCGCGCTCCGGGTTCCCTGCGGAGGCGAAGGGCGCGGTGAGAGCCCGGGGCCGCCCCGGCCCCCCCGGCGCTGCCCGCCCCCCCCTCCCCCCCGCCCCGCGCTCTCCCCGACCCCAGATTCGGACCGTCCCCCTACTGCTCCGCCCCCTCCGCGCTTTGCCCCGGGCTCCCCCGGCCCCGCCCCCGGGCCACGTCGCCTCTCAGTTGCCCCCCACCAGGTCTGCCCCCCCCCCCCCCGCCCCCAGCTCCCCCTTGGGGTCTTCCCCGCACTCCCGGCCCGGTCCCCTTTCAGTTCAGCCCCCCTGCCCGCCCCTCCGCGCTGCCCCAGGCTCCCCCGGCCCCCCACCGGCCCGCTCCCCAAGCTCAGCCCCCAGACCCGGCCCCCCCCCCCCGGCAGACCCGCCCCCCGAGCTCCCCCCGCTCCGAGACCCGCTCCCCCCCCCCGCCCCGCCCCCGAGCGCCCCCAGGCTTTGCTCCGCGAGCCTCCCCCCCGCCCCAGGCCCCTCCGGGCCCCCGGCCCCGCGGTCCCCTCCGCACACCCGGTCTCACGGAGGGCCCCGCCATGCCGCCACGTCGCCGCCCGTCGCGCTGGCGCCGCCCCCGGGGCCGGGCCGGGGCGGGGAGGGGGTGGCGGCCGCGCTCCCCCCCCGGCCCGGGCGCTACGGGCTGTGGGGCAGCGCCCGGCGGGGCCGCAGCGGCTCCAGCAGCGACAGCAGCCCCCGACCCCGGCCCCGCCGGGCGCCGCCGGCCCGCCCCGCAGCCTTCGCGGCGGCCGGAGCGGCCAGCAGGCAGCGCTGGTACTGCACCTGCGGGACACGGAACCGCAGAGCCGCCCGCCGCAGCGTCAGGGCCACCGCTCCCACCAGCCATTAACCCGTGTCCCTCGGCGCCTCGTCCACCCGTCCCTTAAACCCCTCCAGGGAAGGTGACTCAACCCCCTCCCTGGGCAGCCTCTGCCAGTGCCCAATGACCCTTTTTGTGAAATATTTTTTCCTAATGTCCAGCCTAAACCTCCCCTGGCGGAGCTTGAGGCCATTCCCTCTTGTCCTGTCCCCTGTCACTTGGGAGAAGAGCCCAGCTCCCTCCTCTCCACAACCTCCTTTCAGGTAGTTGTAGAGAGCAATGAGGTCTCCCCTCAGCCTCCTCTTCTCCAGGCTAAACACCCCCAGCTCTCTCAGCCGTTCCTCTTGTTCTCCAGCCCCCTCACCAGCTTCGTTGCTCTTCTCTGGACTCGCTCCAGAGCCTCAACATCCTTCTTGTGGTGAGGGGCCCAGAACTGACCCCAGGATTCGAGGAGCGGTCTCCCCAGTGCCGAGTCCAGAGGGAGAGGAACCCCCCTGGACCAGCCAGGGACATGGACAGCCCGGGTCCCGCATGGCGATGCCTCCTGCCCTCCCTGGGCCACTCACCATGCAGGCCGCCTGCATGGCCTGCGAGACGTCGCCGGCGTCGGGCTCGCACCAGAATGCCGCGCACTGGAAGCGTCGCCCCGTGTCCACGATGAGCGCGAAGGTGTGGGCGTCCCGGCCCACGCCCAGGAAGGTGACATACCGCACCTGGCACTCCCAGAGCTGTGCCGCCTCCTCGTCCTCCTGCGGGGACCCCGAGGGCAGTTTCGTGTCCCACCCTGGTGGCAGCGAGGTGCCCGCCAGAGCCACAGCTGGAGCCCCCGTCCCGCTCCGAACCTGCACGGGGTGCACCCTCATGGCCGTGTCAGACACATGAATGACGGAGGGCGTCCAGTGCTCCCGCCCGGGGCCCCTCGTCAGCTTCTCGATAGCTTCATTCAGCACATCCATCCCTGGAGAGCAGAAGACCTCGTCCCACCGGCCTCTGCCCCACGGCAGCAACAGCCCCGACGCAGGGCCAAGGTGTCTCAGCCACCCCATGGAGAGGGGTCGGGGGTGTCTCCCAGCCACGGGGGCACAGACGAGGCTTACCCATGGCCCTGGGCACGGGCAGGCTGCCGATGTACAGCGCCTCGTAGGTCTGCATCGACTGCCTCACCGCTTCCAGGATATCCACTGCCGGGACAAGAGAGGTGTGGGGGCTCCCCTGCATCCCCCCCTGTCCCCGGGGATCCTGGGGGACACAGCCAGGCAGGGCCAGGGGGCTCCTGCTGCCGGGCATCCCGCTGCCCAGGGGCACATGGTGGCCAGGGGGAGCGGCCGGCAGCCCCAGGGGGATGAACAGTACCTTGCAGTGGCAGATCCTTGGTGGAGATGGGCTCCAGCGTGGCGGCACGTGGCATCCTGCTGCTTGCTACGGCTCGCTCAGCCACGATCTGCAAGAGATGGGTATCCCAGTGCTTCTCCTCAACCTCGAGACCCTCAGGCCATGCCTACACCTTCCGAGGCCCCTACATCCCACCTTGGAACACATCTCATGCAGGGCCTTAGCAATGCCCTTGGCGGGCACGTTACAGTGGAAGACGTGACACTTGAGGACGCAGGTGTCCTTGTCACTGGCCACGAAGGCGAAGTCTCTGCAAGGCCATGAAGAAGCCAGTGAGACCCTGGCAGAAGCAGCCCCTGGCTCACTGTGCTGCCTCCCCAGCCCTGCACCCCCTTACCTGTCCCTACAGCCGTGGCAGCAGTCAGGAAGAAAGGAGAAGGGAGAGGTCACCACTGGGGTGCCATCCCCCCACAGCAGGCAGAGCCGCCCTCCAGCCCCTGGCTCTGCCCCCCGCCCAGGCACCTGCCATTGTTGCAGCCAACGCCCCAGACACGGATGTTGAGGATGGGCTGGCGGTGGACGAGGCTGTGGTCGAGGGGGTCCACCAGGCTCATGGTGTCCTTCTTCAGGATCATCACCAGGTCCTGGCCCTGCAAAGGGCCAGCAGCTCTCTCAGCTTGGCAGATGGCCTGGGCATCCCCAGCTCACCCTCGTTCCCCCCAGCCTACTCACCCCCAGCAGAGCCCCCGGCATGGGGACAGCCCTGTCCCTGCCTCTGCCCTCCCCCAGTACCATTCTCATGTGTGGGGACTGCCTCTCAGGCACCCCTGGCAGTGTCCCCAGGGGACCATTCTGTCAGACCCACCTGCCCAGGTGTGGGCACTTGTGACCGCAGCATGGATGCCCTGCACAGAGTTGGTTCTGCCACTGACGTGGGTCCCTGCACCCCTGCCCCATCAGTGGGGACCACCAGCCTCACCAGCAGCAGCCCCGGGGTGGGACCCTGCCTGCAGCAACTTCCCAGGCTCTCACCTCGCCTCGGTTCCCCGCAGAGCCCTGGCCCTTGCTGTTGGAGAGCTGCTGGATGCAGTTGTTGACAGCGATGCTACTTTTCCCAGGTGCCAAGTCCTCCTCGGGGATTTCCACCCACCCAAGTGACCGCACAGCAAAGCACTGAGTGAGACATGTGGGGCTTCAGCGCCCGGCTGGCACAGCCACCCCGGCCAGCGTAGCTGCCCCTGCTCTTGCTGCCTGTCCCTGCCAGCCCCTGCTGGCTCCCTCTTTAGCCAGCACAGCCCGTGAAGCCACAGGGAAGCCCCTACGCATAGTACCTTGGAGCCGGGGTCTGTGCTGTGCTGGGAGTCATCTCCATGCCAGGGCAATGAGGACCTGTGGAGGGATGGGACACTGAGAGGAAGGGGACGCAGAGCAGGGCACCCAGGGAAGCACCAGGATGCCCTGGCACTGGCAGAGCCCCATGCCACCAAATGGGTAGCATCTCATGGAGGTGCCCAGTGGTGTCCTGCTGGCTCCATCATATTGGAGGCATTGGGGCCCAGCACACAGTGGTGGTCAAGAGTCTGCAATGCCCCCTTGCCCTACCTCCGGGACAGCGAAGCCATAGGGCTGGGAATGGGCCTGTCTTTAGCTGAGTGCTTCACCATGGGGGCCTGGCCATCCTGTGAGAGAAGATGAAAGGAGTGAGGGCAACAGAGGGACCAAGCAGGAGTCCTTCCTTCCAGGATAGCAGCGGTTCGGCTTGTGGTCATCCCATGCAGCCAGGATGAGGCCAACATGGGGTTTGCTGGAGCCTTTTAGGCAGCTTAACCCTGGCCCTGGCTAGCGGACTAAAGACTGAGCAGGATTTTGGGGTGACAGGGACAGGCTTGCTCCAAGGGGAGGCTGGACCAGTGATGCCCATTGGGTCCTTCAGAGGGCCCCTGCCAGGGGGTCAGATCCAACACCAGCCCTCACCACCCTGCCCATATCCCCTACCATTCCCTGGAGTGTCTCCTCTCTGTCAGCCTCCAGGTGCCCTCCTGGGCTGGTGGTGTGTGCAGGGTGTTGCCATTGCGTCGTGCCACTTGGCACATGCCAGTAGTAGGTGCCCAGAGAGTCACGGATTTTCCTCCAGCCTGGGGGGAGGTCAGGGTCTGTCTCCAGGTTCTGGTCACTCCAGAGGTTGTCTGTGAAGAGGCAGAGTGCAAGGGATGGGGGGAGATTGAGGGAGGAGAAGACCCACAGTGGCAGGGCACCCTGAGAAGCCAGCAGCTTCAGCCAGCAGCAAAAGGGTCCTGTGGTGCCTCCGGGCTGGGCACATGGCCCAGGAGAGAAGAGTGGCAAGGGAAGGCTTGGTGAGATGATGGAAAGGCTGCAGTAGCTGTGACACTTCAGCTCAGGCAGCTGCCTCATGGTGTCTGCAGGGATGGAGTGGCCCTGGCAGCAGCACAGAGGGTACAGCCAGCCACAGCGTGCCGGGGCGGGCATCCTTCAGGATTCCAAGCCAGCCAGAGGCTGCCAGCCCAGAGCACCCCCTTCACCAGTGCCTCAGGACACCAAGACCAGCTTCTTCCCGGAATGGCCAGGGAAAGTGGCTAGGGACAGACCCCTGGAGTCAGGTAGGAGGGCAGCATCCTTGGGGGACTAAGCCGGGAGGGGCAGACTGACCTTACCCCTGCACGCCAGGGCCTGGAGAGGTCACGGAAAGGAGCTCGTGGTGCAGCCCAGCAACGAGCTCTGCTACTAAGGGCGCAGCCCCATGCATGCAGGGCTCGGGGGCTCATCCCGCGGGGCCCCGGGCGCTGTGCGGCGGTCAAACACCGCACCCCGCGCCTCCCGTGCCTGACGGGGACCCCGTACCGGGGGTGGGGGGGGGGGGGGGGGGGGGGCGACCTTCGGGAGGCGGTGAGCCCCCCAGCACGGGCCCCGTTCAGCACCGCGGACAGCGCCGCCCCCGCATCCCGGACACACATCCCGGCCCCGCACCGTCCCCGTTCAGCACCGCGGACAGCGCCGCCCCCGCATCCCAGCCCCGCATCCCGGCCTCGCAATCCCAGCCCCCACATCCCGGCCTCGCATCCCGATGCGAGGCCGGGATGTGGGGCTGGGATGCGAGGCCCCCGCATCCCGCCCCCGCCCCCGCATCCCGGCCCCGGCCCCGCCGACCGTCGCAGTTGACGAGGACGATGGCCAGCATGTAGTCCTTGCCCAGCATGGCCCCGGCGGCTGTGACGGGAGGGGCGGGGAGGCGCGGGGGGAGGGGCGGGGGCGGTGCTCGCCGGGGTCACCGGGAAGATCTGCGGGCGCCCCCGTGCAAAACCCGGGGCGCTGAAGGAGGGTAGAGGCTCTGGGGGCAGAACGTGACGTCTGTGAGCACAGCACGGGGCAGTCGTGCCCTTAGAGTCGCTCCCTTCCCCTCTGCGCACCCACAGAATCATGGAATCACAGAGTCGTGGAATCGCGTGATCAGAAGAGACCTTTGTAGATCATCAAGTCCAACCATACCTGTCCGGTACTAAACCACCCCTGAGCGAGGTGCCTGTCTGTTAAACCCCTCCAGGGATGGAGGCTCCACCACCTCTTTGGGGCAGCCTCCGCTGGTGCCTGGGAACCCTTTTGGTGAAGAATTTTTCCCTGATGTCCAATCTAATGGTTCCCTCCATTCCCCAAAGATCACCCTTCATCTCTGTCTGTGCTATTTCTGTGTTCCTCCTCTTCCACGCATGCTCAGGTTCCCCCATTTCCTTCCACCTGCTGTCCAACCTCCTTCAGTCAGTACTGAAGACACCTAAATGTGCACGCTGGTCATCTTCCCCTTCTCACCAAAGGCAGAGCGCTTGCATCTCCAGTTTGAGATGTTTTCCATGCTGCCCTGAGCTGACAATCCTTGTTGATGCTCAGTAGTCAAGGACAGAAGCCCCGGAGACATTGGTTGTACACATTGGTTCCCTAGCAGCCCCCTCACCATGCTGCTGAGGACAAAGTCATGTGCCAGATGACTACAGGTGCCTGATGACATAGTCCAAGATGGTTTGCTATCCATGGCATATCCAAGTAGTCCCTCATGGCTTCTTAACCATTTCTTCTTCAGGACCAGAAGCGGGTAGTCCTGTGTCCTTGAAAGCCACCTCAGCTGCCCTGCTTCTTTCCACGCAGAACTTCTAAGTTTTGGAAGTACAAAGTGAATGTTCTGTGCCAATTTCCCCACTTTCAATGAGGCATTATCTCTTTGCTTGGCCTCATTTATGTAATCCCTGTGTTAACAGGCCCTTAATTTTGTGAGACATCCTCTCCTCCTGCATTCCAATCTTGCTCCCATCTGCTGGCCTAAGAAAGGCACCAGCTGCGTAATCCAGCTCTGTAGTCATCCACAGTCATGTCTCTGTCTCCATTGGCACCTGCTTTTTTGACTACAAGCTATTTCTTCTGCATCTGTCTAGAGCCAGAGGGACCCCCATTGAAGCACTGTGACCTTGGAACATATTTTCCATCACCCGATCCAACCCTATCCATCCCATCCCAACACAGGGATCCCTGTGTTCAGGTGTGTCTAAGGTGATGGGAGTCAGAGGGGATCATAGGCCTGACCACGATCCCTGCTTTGCCCAGACCACGTGATGCTTCCTCCTCTTCCAGTGCCCAGGACTGAGGTCACCCGTACTAGGGAAAAGCTTATGGTGACTTGTAATGCCATGGTATCCTCTGCTACATCTCACATTTTGCTTCCAAAACTGACTTCAGAGGGGAGGCAGAAACTCAGATACAAACTGTTCCTGTTCAGCAAAGCCCACCAATGTGACTTACTGAAGGCAGCACTCTCTCCTGGCACTGTCATGAAGCCTAAGGGCAATGATGGCCTATCGTGATATCAAACTTACAGTGGGATGCAGAGGGAGGAATGGCACAGAGCAGAACCTAGGGATTGTATGGAACTTCATAGAATCACTAGGTTGGAAAAGACCTTTGAGATCAAGTCCAACCGTACATGTACACTACTAAACCAGATTCCCAAGCACCGCATCTTTTAAACACCTCCAGGGATGGGAACCCCCACTACCTCCCTGGGCAGCTGTTCCAGTGAATGGGATGCTTAGAGGAATAGACAAAGGAAGGGGAAAGGGAGGGCTCAAGGGAGGAACAGGCATAGGAAAACAGAACAAAAAGGGACAAAAGGGCCTGTAAGCAGTGAGTATGTTTGCCTGCCTGAGCATCTTATTTCACCACTGCACTGTGTCCTACGCTCTCATTAAATCACATTTCTTCTGTGTGATTGTGCTTCCTGTTTCAAGCTGCTCGACCAGCTGCTTAAGCAGGACAGGATATCTTGATGCCCAGCATGGCAAAGCCATGTATAGTCCATGAGACCTGAGCTCCTGAGTGCTGGCTGCCAGACTCTGTGTGCACACACACATGTGGGTGGTTGGCCACCTCCCTGGGGGACCAGCCCAGTGCACAGGACAAGCCAGAAGAACCTGGGAAAGATTTCCTCAGGTGTCTCTCCACAGAACCAGGGATGGGCCACGCCCTGGTTCCCACAGTTCATCAGACTCAGCTATCCCTAAGGTAAAACTCCTTAAACTGTGGTTTAAATCGATAGTCTGCTGCCCCAGTCACTTGCCATGTGATGTGTACTGATTTTTTTTAATGCCTGTGGGTAAGTCTACAATTGGAGTACCAAATTTAGAGGTCTGAGGTGTTACTTCAATGTCTTGGCTTGGAGTGGGTTGGAGAGTGGTTGAGAGGTTCCCAACTCCAGACAAAGAAGAGGCAAGTCCTTAGCATTGAGAAAAATTTTTGATGTCAGTGTAGTGGAAAAAAGGGTGGTTTTCTCCAAGGAGTTTCATAAAGTCCTTGAAGTAGGGCATTGCTTATTTTCCTCCTTGGGAATACAGCAAATGAGGCCAAATGAGCAGCAGCACAGGAAGAATCCAGCCACAAGCTGGCTGCCCTGGACACAGCCACAAGTGGGCTCTGGGGAGGGGACTTGCCCCATTTGCCAGGGTCCCTTTGATGACTCTACCTGTGTGTCTCTGTACTGGTAAGCCTTCTATATTGAATGCACCTGTCACTGGGCCACAGCCATCTCCAACACCACCTACCTACTCTACTGGCAGGCCATCACACCCATCCTCCACTGGGAGGAGGAGGATGACAAGGGGATGAGGCCTCCATCCTCCGTTGCCTCCATCCTCTGTCCTCAGAGCTGGTTCCACCTCTAAGCAGGATCAAGGCTTGGGTAGCAGTGGTGGTGGGGCCCTGGAGCTCCTCTGCTTGGCATGCAGATAGGGCAGCTGGGGTCTGTCCCAGCACCAGTCCCAGCTGTTTCCAGTCCCAGCTGGTGGCCCTTGACGATGCCTTTTGGCTGTGAAGGGTTCAAGAAGAGGGGTTGGGCTTGGGTGCCCAAGGGCACTGCTGCACCTAGCCTGCTCCTGAGTGGGGCAGGCAGGTACTCTGGAGCCCACTGGAAATAAATGCCCCTGGGATGCTGAAATGGGCCATGCTAGGATTCTTCTGCACCAGTCTGCTCACCTCCGTGTCACTGGGGTGTAGGAGTGATATAGCCCTAGGAACTGGGGAAGAGAGTGGTGTGCAGCTCAAAAACTAGAGGAGAGAGAGGGGATATGGGCTTTGAGAACTGGGGGAAAGGTAGACTTCTGATCCTGGAAAGTGGAGATAGAGAGAGGGGCGTGGCCCTGGAACCCTCCCCAGCCCTGTTGCTGGCACTGGCTCTGGCTCTGGCGCTGCAACCAGGGAAGGGTGGCCTTGCATGCCAGGGGGAGTTTCAGGGCTACTTCAGCGCCAGCAAGATGACAGTCTCTCCTCAAAACAGTCCCTTATCTCAGCTTCCCCTGCCCCACAGAGCCAGGCCCACACTCTTGTAGACCCCAGGGATGTCACAGACCAGGAGCATGCCAATGAGGCAGTCCCTTGCCTCCTGCATGCCTCCAACACACACAGCAGCAGGAAGCATCGCTCAGAGACTTTGTCTCCTGTGATGGAGCACCTTGGGAGCAACCATGACTTTTCCTGGTTGTCCTGCTTCTAGCTTCCAGCCCTGAGAGGAGATTCCTCTGAGGTGCCACTTGCCTGAGCTCTCCCCTGCCTGGAGCCACTGCCCAGGGAACACTGCAGCAGAAACCACAAAACCTGTGTGGGAGAGGAGTAGGTAAGAGGGCCTCCTCTCAAGCTCTGACTTTTGCCAGAGCCAGAGGCCCTGTTTCCTGCATACAACACTTCAGAAACATGACAAGCCTTCCAAGAGAAAACACCAAAAGTCCCTGGGAAGGACGGAGCCTGATTCTGGCTCAGTTGTCTCTACCACACTGCAGTTACTTACTCCAAGAGCAGAAGACAGCCCCACAGAGCCTCTCCTTGGGAGCCGGAGTAGATGGCAGCGTGGTCCAGCTGTAGCTGCACTCAGCTGCACAACTGACAGTTGCAGCTGGAGCAGCACAGCTATCTCCCACCTCTAGGTCTTCAGCAAAGACCAGAGACAGCTCAGTGCTTACTTTGTCCCACTCAGGATGGAGGCTGGGGGGATGTAGGCTAAGACATGCAAGCATCTGTGAAGCTGTTCAAGTTATTGCTTGGAAGTCTGCTCTACCAGTTCTTCATCCATAGGCCTGATGGTATCCAAAACGTGTCTCCTCACACTCTCCTCCATGCTCCTTGGCCACCTCACTCCATGAGGTGTTGCATGTGGACCTGGGGAGAGGGAAGGCTAAGGCTGTGACAGCTGAACAGGGAGAAATGGACCATTACACATGGACATTCAGGATTGCTTGATTTTGTGGATTATCCGAATCTCTTTTCACATAGCTAGTGCCAGAATGATGGCTCTACATTGCAGAAATCTAAACCTCTCAACGGACTCCAACAGAGAATGAAACTGCTTGACTGTGGTAGAATAAAGCAAAACACCATTAGAAGCCATTAATGGTGCAGAGGAAAGTTCACAGGAAGGGGATGGCAAAGAGCAGGGCTGCTCACACAAGCTCAGCTTGCCTCTGGCAGGGGAGCACAATCCAGCCGGCACTAGAAGAACTGGCATGTAGAGCAGAAACTTCTTTCCCAGTAAACTTGGCAAGCTCTGTGCCTGTCTTCAATTGTATGGGTACAAGTAGCACCTCAAAGGTACGAGGAGTTTTGCTCCCACTCAGACTGATGGGTCTATTCTTGTGAGGGACTGAACACCACAGGTCTCAGCCGTGGAGAGGAGGGTGTCACAGCTAAAGGGACCAGGACGTGCCTGTCACCCTCACTGCCAGCTGGAAGGAGCCAACCCTTTGCTCTGGGTGCATGCTCCCAGGAGAAAGGCTGGAGAGCAGGGCTTGCACTTCCTACCTGACACATCAGTTCAGCAAAGCCTGCCTCAGCTCTAATCTCAGGCTCAGGATTTCTCCACACGCAATGATTTCACAGCTTGGTTTCTCTACACAAGCACAGTTATGCAAAGCTCTTCATGAGCAGAGCGTCCCACAGTGCTTAGAGGGCAAAACATGCTCTGCACAGGAAAACAGTCAAAGCCTTTACACAGTTGAACACAAGCCACTTGTCTGACAAACAACTTAAAAAGCTGGGGATTTCAAAGCTTCTGACACTAACAGCAGTCAGTATACAGGCCCCAGGAAGTGGGGTGGCAAGCATTAGATATATAAAGGAGCGTGACTTGGGACACTTGAGGAAAAACTGTGCTTAACACCTCATTCACCAGCATTAAGTGATGCAGTGGAAAAGCAACAGAAATAAAGTAGCACCTGATTAGCCAGCAGGCTAAGGGAGAAAGGCAGCAGCCAACTGCAAAAAGGATTGATTTGTAGTCTACAAGCTGAGAAAGAGCAAGACCTTGCATGCGGAGGTACCTGTAGAGAGTAGTCCTAGCAAGCAAGGAGATCTGGCTACAGCATGACTGCACTGTGGGAAGAAGGGAGCACACTGTCACAGAAAATCCTGTGTGTTGCATCTATACAGCTTGATAGATACTAATTGCAGAGACCTCTGAAGTGCTTTGGCCAGAAATAGTTCAAGGTTAAAACCAAACACCATTCTCAACTCCCCGAACACAGAGGGTGAAACCAGAGTGCACACGCTGGGGAGAAGGCAGCAGCAGGGCAGCAGCACTGCCTCACACAGAGGTGACTTGGTCCTCTGAGCCTCCTTCCATTGTTTTTGGTCCAGCTTTTTGGTGACATCCTGTGGATGCTTCACCAGCTCCACAGGGCCTATCAAGCTCACAGGAACAATGCTGAGTGTGTAAAAACGCTAGAACAAAGCCAGACAGCTCAAATGCAAGGAGCTTTTGCCATGACTGCAGCTCTGAGTAGGTCAGCTATAAACTAAGCCATCCTATGATGATAACACACCACTCAGCACTACAAGAATTCAATAAGTCAGTGCCTAAGCTAAGGCGAAACATGAAAAATGCACCCTGCGTCAGCATCCCACCTAGTGCCTCCAAGAGTTTATGGAGTGCTTCCAAGTGGCTCATTTCACTTTAAGAAAAGATGTTTTGAAATATCAGCAGTGCATCCTTCACAAAAAAACAACTACCTTGATCCTTGACTGTTTCTAGACATTTTTGGTCACGAGGCCTGGTTTCTTTGCTTTCTCAGCCAACATCAATATGCCCTCCTGTACCAATATTAGGTAACATTCTGAAGGGGAGAAGAGAAACAAAAATAAAACCCCACATAACACACCTCCCACCCATAAGTTATATTCAGTGATGTGTAAGGGCTCCTTTGGAACTTAGCTTCCTACCTAAAGCAGGCCATGGGAAGAAGGAATATGTAAAGTAGCTGAGGGAGGAATGGCAGCTTTCCAATCATTTTCCCCTGTAGCTAAATATCATATAAGCAGGCAGAGAAAGCCAAAGGTGCCTCAGAGCATGTCTTGCAGCCCTTACCCTTACCCATCATGGGCAAACAGCATCTCTTCCTCAAGTGAGACAGATACCTTCACTTCAGTTGAGCTTTTAAGGGATCCACACTGTTTTCTGAACAGCTAAAGCTGGGCTTGCTGCCATGTTATTGGTACTTGAGGAAAGAAGAAAGATTCAAATGTGTCAGTAACTTTCACTCGCTTGTATTGCCAACATCTGCAAGAGCAATAAGCCTGCTCACATCCTGCAGGGCTCCTGTAGCACTGAGTGATGTCTACAGGGAAGCCAAACACAATGGTACTGACAAACACTTAAAAGGGCAATGGGAAAAGTGTTTGTCCTCCATGAAGCAGCTCAGACATCGCATCAACTACAGGCAGTCATTGACTGAGAACAAGGCTTGAGGACAGGCCAGCTGATGGGATCAAACAATAACCAGCTGCAGGGACCAAAATGTCATGGAATCACAGAATCACAGAATGGTGATCACATCAAAGTCCATCCAGTTCCAACCCCTTGCCATAGGCAGGGACACCTCCCACTGGATCACATTGATAAAGCCTCATCCAACCTGGCCTTGAACACCTTGAAGCAGGGATGGGGGCAGCCACCACTTCTCTGGGCAACCTGGGCCAGGGCCTCCCCACCCTCATGGTAAAGAATGTCTTCCTAATGGCGAATCTAATTCTTCCCCTCTCCAATTTAAACCCCCTCCTCCCCCGACCTGTCACTCCACACCCTTGTAGAAAACCCTTCTCTAGCTTTCCTGGAGCCCCTTTCAGGACTAGAATCTGCTCTTAGTTTTCCCTGGAGCCTTCTCCTCTCCAGGCTGAACAACCCCAACTCTCTCAGCCTACAAACATGGGAAGTGCTTCGACTCTCGAATCATCTCTGTGGCCTCCTCTGGCCTTGCTCCAACAACTCCATGTCCATCCTAATGTCCAGCCTAAACCTCCCCTGATGGAGCTTGAGGCCATTCCCTCTCATCCTGTGCCCTGTCACTTGGGAGAAGAGCCCAGCTCCCTCCTCTCCACAACCTCCTTTCAGGCAGTTGTAGAGAGCAATGAGGTCTCCCCTCAGCCTCCTCTTCTCCAAGCTAAACAACCCCAGCTCTCTCAGCTGCTCCTCTTGTTCTCCAATCCCTTCACCAGCTTTGTTGCTCTTCTCTGGACTCGCTCCAGAGCCTCTCTGGACTCGCTCCACATCCTTCTTGTGGTGAGAAGCCCAGAACTGAACACAGTATTCGAGGAGCGGTCTCACCAGTGCCGAGTACAGAGGGAGAATAACCTCCCTGGACCTGCTGGTCACGCCGTTTCTGATCCAAGCCAAGATGCCATTGGCCTTCTTGGCCACCTGGGCCACTGCTGGCTCATGTTTAGTTGCTGTCAACCAACACCCCCAGGTCCCTCTCCTCCAGGCAGCTTTCTAGCCAGACTTCTCCTAGTCTGTAGCACTGCACAGGGTTGTTGTGCCCCAAGTGCAGGACCCGGCATTTGGCCTTGTTAAACCTCCTGCCATTGGTCTCAGCCCATGGATCCAGCCTGTTCAGATCCCTTTGCAGAGACCTCCGACCCTCCAGCAGATCCAAACTTCCACCCAGCTTAGTGTCGTCTGCAAACTTGCTAAGGGTGCACTCGATGCCTTCATCCAGGTCATCGATAATGACATTAGTCCTGGCTCTGCCATGTGGGATTTGCGAAGGCCTGCCCCTGTCCTGCCCATGACCTGGGGAATTTGAGGGTGCCCTGTTCCTGCCCTTACCTTCACCAATGTTTGGGGGTGTCCATCCAATGGCCTGGCCAAAATGCCTAAGGCTTGGGGGTGACCTTTGCCTCTTCTGCCCTCATGACCTGGATTTTGGATATCCTGCCTTCTTTCTGGCCCTGATACATGGGGTCTGGGGATCCCTGCCCTTGTCCTGGCCCTGAATCTTGAGGTGTGGGGTTTCCTGGCCTCCTCTTTTTCGATGACCAACTTGGCTTGAAGGTGTCCTGCTCCTGTTCTGGACCTGATCCAGGCTGGGTGTGCCCTATGCCCGACTGGGCCATAACTTGTAGGATTTGGGAGTTCATGGACCTTGTTCTGACACTGTCCATTGGGGTTTGGAGGTGCCTTACTCGTCATGGTCATCACCCATAGGTTCATAGCCTCTGTTGTAGCTGTAGCTGAGACTTGTAGCTGTTGCCCTGCCCCAGTCCTGACTCTGACCTGTGCAGTTTCAGGGTGTCCTGAGCCTGTCCTGGCACTGATATGTGTGGTTTGGGGGTGTCCTGAGCCCATCCTGGCCCTGATGTGCAGAGGTTGGATGTTTCTTGCCCCTGTCCTGGCATTGATTCATGAGTTTTGGGGTTCTCTACCCTGACTGTGACCCACAAAGTTTTCGGCTTTCCCTGCTTCATTCCTGGCTCTGACCCATGGTGGCTGGGGTGCCCTGTCCCTGTCTGGTCCATGACCTGAGTGGTTTGTGGATATCCTGGACCCGACTTGCAGGATTTAGGGGTCCCCTGCCCCTGAACCACAGGATGCATAGCCTGAGCACACTCTTCACAGTGTGACGGAATGAACCCCCAATTTCTGCATGGTAAAACAAAAATAGGTCCAAAAAAGTGCTATTTTTTGTGCACTGATTGTTTTTTCCCATCTTTTTTCCAAAATGATGTTGAATTTTAAACCTCGTTACTCATCTGTTTTACTACCAACCATGTGTTGCTTCTGCATCTGAATTTTTACCAACAGATCAGAGATTTGTGTTGTGTTTGGCATAATTTGGACAAAAAATCCCAATGAAAACCTGATGCTGGGGAGCCAGCAGTTGCACTTTTCTGGGACTGGCATAGGGCCCAGCTGAAGCTTTGCTGCTCGACTCAGTAATTAAGGCTCTGAAATTTAAGGACGATCTTTTAACCACTCGCTGCCACCACCACACATCCATTCTACTGGTTTTGAGTAGCAAAATTTGTTGGTTTTACATTGGAGCCAACCCCAGTTATCAGATCAGGGCTGCATAGCGCTGGCCCAGCCTGGCAGGACTCAGGCAATAGTAGTTGGGGGGGGATTTCACCCCAAAATACAGCCTAGGGTCGTGTTTTCACCCCATCCCAGTGAAATAAACATGGGAAAACCTTTGACAGAGACATCTTCACTTGGAGATGGTCTTTTTCTCCTTCTCACTCTCCTCATCTGGTGCTTGCTCAAACCCATCTTTCTGTGCCTCAAATCCTTTTAAGTCCCCTTCATTTGAGTGCCCCCCATGTGCCTGTGTGCCCCTTTGGATGCTCCTTCACATCTCTTTGGGTGTTTCCCAAGCGCCTCCTCATCCCTTTAGGGTATCCGTCAGGTTCCCTTTGGGTGTCCCCCAATTCCTTAGTGTGCCTCCCCCAGGCTCCTCCATGCCCTGTTGGGTACCCTGGGTCCTTTTTGAGTACCTCCCCCCTCCATGTTGGTCCGTGTCCCTCTGGGTGCTCCTCAGTCCCCTCTCAGTGCCTTTTGAGGACTCCTGAGCCTTTTCCCCCCGCTACCACCCTCAAGGGACAGAGGCCTTGGAGTCCCTCACCATTCATCCCCATTGCTATGAGACCACCCCTGTGTTCCCCCCAATCCCTAAGGTGTCCTCAGCCTCCTTAAGGGCCCCTAGCCAGTACTTCCCCTGCGCCCTGACCTTGATGGGCGTCCGCAGCTGCTACCGCAATGGAGGAGACGTGAGTGCCCTTGGGGGTTCCCGCCGTGTCCCCCACTGCTGGCCCCCCCTGAAGCCCCACTGTTTCCCCCAGGGTGCCCTCAGTGGAAGCCTACGAAGCGGCCATGGTGCTGAGCGGGGTGGGGGATGCGCTTGGGTACCGGGGGGGCCGCTGGGAGTACTGCACCTCAGGAGCCCAGATCCACGCTGAGCTGGCTGAGCTTGGAGGCCTGGAAGCCATCACCTTGGAGCCCCCCGAGTGGCCCGTCAGCGATGATACCGTTCTCCACCTTGCCACTGCCGAGGGCCTGACCACAGGTGTGGAGCAGGGCAGAAGGGGTGGCTGTTGCACCCCACAAACCCAGAGGAGGGTCCCCAGGGGTTGGCTTCCCTATTGCACCCCAGTCCCAGCGGGTGGGGGTCTCTGTTGCACCCCTGGGCTGCATGTGGCTTCCCTGGGGGGCAGTTGAGGGGTCTCCGTTTTCCTTGGGCTGCACAGTGCAAGTCCAGGGTGGTGTTGGGGCCACTGTTACACTCTTGGGCTGTGTGGGGAGGTCCCTGGGGAGGTTTAGGGGTTCCCACCATAACTCTGAGCTGCTCAGTGGAGTTCCTGAAGGGAATTGGGGTCCCCATTATACCCTCAACCCAAACTGGAAAGTCTCTGGAAGGAGCATCTGGGGGTCGTGGCCAGCCCTAGAGCAGTCCTGGGGGCATCATAGTTCTGCCTCCCTATTTCCTCTCCAAAAATCTGTAGGGGCTTCCCACCCCCTCAACCCGTGCCCCTGGGGAGTGTGTGTCCTATTTTCCCCCACAGTTTGTGGGAATTTGTGTTCCCTTTCCTCCTATATCGGGTGCTGGGGGAACCTCATTTTCCCCTACCAATCTGGTGGGGGGGAAGTTGTCCCTTTCCCACACAATCTGAGGTGTGGGGGAGTGCTCCCTGTTCCTCCAGCTTTGGAGCCCATGCATGGTGCCCCCTTTTCCCTTCAGTCTTGAGGCATCCATGGGGGAGTGCCAGCCTTCCCCTCTAGTCTTGGGGGTTCCATGGGGGGGTATCCTTTTTTCCCTCCACTTTTAGAGGTCCATAGGGGGGTGTCCTCCTTCCCCTTCAGTTTTGGTTTGTTTATGGAGTGATATTCCTTTTCCTCACAATTTGGGGGTGCTGCAATGGGGGGTCTTCCTCTTCCCCTTCATCTTTGTGGGGGTGCATGGGGCCTCTCCCCTCCAGTTTGGGTGGCCCAGGGTGGGTCCTCACCATCTCCTCCTCCCTTCAGGCCTGGAGGGTGAACCCCTCCTGCAGGAGCTGGCTCATCGCTATGTGGCTGCCATGGGTGACATGGAGGGCCGCAAACCAGGGCCCACCAGCATCCTGGGTGAGTGGGCTCCAAGGGTCTGGGGGGACTCAGGGGGTGTCAAGGGTTCTCACACCCCCTGTTCCCCCCAGGCACCTCGCAGCTGCAGCCTGGGGAACCCGAGGGCTATCGCATCCCCTTCAATCCCAGTGGCACTGGCTGCGGGGCTGCCATGCGTAGCCTGGCCATAGGGCTCAGGTAGGGACAGGCACATGGCAGGGATGGGGACATGGAGGGACACGTGGGGAGGAGGGGGATGGAGGTATCAGAGCTGGTGGGATGGGGACAGGATGGGTATGGGGACAAGGGGTTGTCATATCTGGAGGGATGGGGACATGGCAGGTGTTGGGGATGGAGACTCAGGGGTGTCTGAGCTGGAAGAGACAGAGACGCAGAGAGGACAGGGATGTTGGACATGGGGTGATGGCAACATGGGGAGACAGGGATAAGGCGGGATGGGGTGACATGAGGGTGGAGACGCGAGGGTGGTCAGAGCTTGGGGGATTGGGACATGAGAGTTTCAGAGCTGGAGGGAAGGGGACATGAGGGGATGGAGATGGGGCAACAGGGACAGGGGAGCGTAAGAAGTGGGAAAATGGGGACACCGAGGGGGATGGGGACATGGTGGTGCTGGAGCTGGGAAGCCGGGCATGGTAGGGATGGGGGAGACAGGGATATCTGAGCTGGAGGAGTGGGGACAGGGAGCCCTAAGAGATGTTGAATATGAGGAGAGCAATACGGAGGAAGAGGCATAGGTGTCACAGAGCATATGAGAGGGGACATGGAGGTGGTGGGGCCAGGGCAGATGGGAACAGCAGGGACAAGGGTGACAGGGTAAGGACAAGGACAGGGAGGGGAAACAGGAGGATGGAGACAGGGCTGATGCCAATGAAGGTACCCGCACGCCTGGGAGTTGCCGACGCTGATCCGGGTGAGCATCGAGAGTGGGCGCATGACCCACCACCATCCCACTGGTAAGTGCCAGGACGTGGGGACAGGGGAGGAGGGGACTCTGCAGCTCCCTTGAAACTGCTGTCCCCACAGGGTACCTTGGGGCACTGGCAGTGGCCCTCTTTGGGGCGCTGGGGGCTCGAGGGGAGCCCCCAGAGCGCTGGGGGGCTGAGCTGATGCGGGTCCTGCCCCTTGCATGGGACTACGTCGAGAGTGCTGGAGTGGCTGTGGGAGACAATGCTGCTGCTTGGCCCTTCTTTGGGGATGCCTGGCACCGGTGAGGGGGCACTGGGAGTGTTCTGTGGGGTCAATGGGAGCACCGGGAGGTGTTGATGAGGATACTGGAATGGGCTCAAGGAATGGTGTCATTAGGGCCCTGCAAGGTTCTCTGTCCTAGTGGTGCACCATACTGGTGTAACTGCTCTGCCCCAGTGCCTGGATGTCCTCAGTGTCCCCTGTCCTACTGCCACTGATATCACTGCTGACCCTGATAAGTCTGTCCACAAGGTCACCAGTGTCCATCCTGTCCCTACCTCCCCCAGTGTCCCCATGTCCCCACTGTCCCCATCAGTACTGCCATCATCAGCTACGGAAATGTGTCCCAGGGCCATCCCACATCCCTGCTGACCTGGTACTCTTTGTTTCCCTGGTGCTACTGGTGACCTCACTGCAGCCACTTCCATGGTGCCTCCAGGTGTCCCAGTTGTCCTCAGAGTCCCCACGTGTACCTGACCCCACAGGTACTATTGGAGACCCACAGTCCATTGACATCCAGTGCCACTGGTTAACCCCTTGTCACCGATGACACCAATAAACCCAGTGACTCCTGTATCCCCATGTCTTCAGTTATTCCAGTGTTCCCAAGGGCCTCAATATCCCCATGTCTTTGCAGGTATCTGGAATCCCGGAAGCTTTTGGAGGGTCACAGCCCACCACAGATGCCATCCCTTCCAACACCAGCCGAGCGGGATGTGGCATACCTCAGCTGGGCACTGGATGGGTGGGCAGGGCGCAGTGGCCATGATGCACCTATGGTGGCCCTGGAGGCCCTGCTGACAGCCGGTGGATGCTGGGAGGACCTGTGTGCCAGGGGAGTGCTGCATGGCGGGGACAATGATTCGACAGGGACCATCGCTGCTGGGTGCTGGGGGCTACGTTGGGGACTGGCGTCCGTCCCTCCTGGGCTCCACTGCTGCCTTGAGCACCGTGGTCGGCTGCGTGACGCTGCCCACCGTCTCCACGCGCTGGCCTGGAAGAGATACTGAGCCTCCTACTGTGTCCCTGGTGTCACCTGCTGTGTCCCACTTGAGAAAGCCCCTGTGGGGCCCCAGGGTGTATGAGAGACCTTCATGGACTCTTGGCAGAGATTGAGAGTGTCTCTGGAGGTCAACAGGATCCTTCATGGGGTGCTGGGGACTCAGAAGGGTCCCTGGTGGTCAGCTAGGACTTTCATGGGCTTGGGAGATTCCATGGAGGTCAACAGTGATCTTCATTGGGCCCTGGGGCACTCAGGAGCACTTCAGGAGACCCTGTGAGTAAGCAGGGCCTTTCAAGGGGTGCTGGAGGGCTCAGGCAACCCACAGGGGGACCACTGTAGCCAGAGACAGGTGGTCTTTTATCCCTCCACAGTTAGAGACCCCAGAACGTCCCTGAGGAGCCTCAGTCACTCCCACAGTAAAGAAGTGTCCTCCCAAATCACTTTGCATCTTAGTTTGTCCCTTGTACCTCTTGTCCTGTCACTGTCACAGCTGAGATTAAACACACCAAGGGTGTTTTTGTGTTAACAAAGGTGCCCCAGTGTTAAATATTTTAAAGGGTGGGTATCCACTGGGATGTTGGCCCTGGGAGTTAACCACCCTGAGGCTGATGGGCCCAAGAGGTGATGGGTCCCCAAGGTTAATCACCTCAAGTGTGATGGGCCAAAGATGTGATGGGCCCCCAGGGTCAACAACTTCAAGAGTGATAGTCCTTGGGGTTGACAACCTGAAGGGTGATAGGCCCAGAATGTGACTGGAAAGCAAGTTTCACCACCCCTTGGGCAACAGGCCTCCACAGTGGTGGGCTGCTAGGGTTAAACACCCTGTGTATACTGTGCCCCACAGTAAACTACCCCATGGGTGATTAGTGCCCTGGCTGATTGGCCACAAGTGTTAACCACCCCATGGTGTTGTGCCTAATGGTTGGTGGGTATTAACTGCCCCAAGAGGTGATGGACCCCCACAGTTAAAACCCCAAAGCTGATGGGGCCCAAGGGGTTATGGGTCCAGGGTCAACCACCCTGAAGGTGATGGGCAAAGGCCTGATGGCCTAACATTGTTAAACACCCCAATGGCGAGGGCCCCCTGTGGAAACTGGGTGCTCTCATGGTTGATGAGCCCCCAGGTTTAACTGTCCCAAGGGTGATGGGAACCCAGGGTTAACCACCTGTATTAGTTTTGGCTGGGAGAGTTAAACTTCTTCCTAGTGGTTTCTATGGGGCTGTGTTTTGGATTTCTGGTGAAAACAGGGTTGATAACCCAGGGATGTTTCAGTCAGGGCTGAGCAGTGCTTACACAGCATCAAAGCCTTTTCTGCTCCTCATGCTGCTCCACAAGTAAGTAGGTTTGGGGTTCACAAGAGGAGGAAGGGGGCACAGCTGTGACAAGTGAACCAAGCTGACCAAGGGGATATTCCATACCATACGACGTCATGCCCAGAAACAAACTGGAAAAGGAGGAGGAGGCTCATAGGGGCTGCCATCACGCAGGGACTGGCTGGGCATGAGAAGGGGCCAGCCTGGGAATTGGAAGATCTTGTCGAAGATTGAGAGTTCTACCCAGAACCAAGTGTTAAGTGTTGGACTGACATATGTCTCACTGGGGAGTCTGTAGCGTCACCCTGTCCAGCAAAGCTTGTCAAACTGGATGTTTCTGCAAAGGGAAATCTTAAATAATTCTGTTTGGAGGGGACATTGTGAGGTCTTTAATGCAACCTGGTGCTCAGAACAGGTCCTATCAAGCTGTTCAAGGACATGCCCAACTGAGATATCAACACTGCGGAAGTATTCCCCCTGTGGCTACAAGATCTGTGCGCACTTTGGGGAAAAATCCTTCCTTTTAACATCCAGGTCCTCATTTTTGAGTCTCAGCCCTCATGTTTAGGGAAAAACGTCATTCTTCAAGTCTAAAATTCAATCTTAATGGCAAAAAGAATCCATGGGCTGAGACCAATGGCAGGAGGTTTAATAAGGCCAAATGCCAGGTCCTGCACTTGGGGCACAACAACCCTGTGCAGTGCTACAGACTAGGAGAAGTCTGGCTAGAAAGCTGCCTGGAGGAGAGGGACCTGGGGGTGTTGGTTGACAGCAACTAAACATGAGCCAGCAGTGGCCCAGGTGGCCAAGAAGGCCAATGGCATCTTGGCTTGTATCAGACACGGCGTGACCAGCAGGTCCAGGGAGGTTCTTCTCCCTCTGTACTTGGCACTGGTGAGACCGCTCCTCTGTGTTCAGTTGTGGGCCCCTCACCACAAGAAGGATGTTGAGGCTCTGGAGCGAGTCCAGAGAAGAGCAACCAAGCTGGTGAGGGGGCTGGAGGACAGGTCTTACGAGGAGCGGCTGAGAGAGCTGGGGGTGTTTAGCCTGGAGAAGAGGAGGCTGAGGGGAGACCTCATTGTTCTCTACAACTACCTGAAAGGAGGTTGTAGAGAGGAGGGCGCTGGCCTCTTCTCCCAAGTGACAGGGGACAGGACAAGAGGGAATGGCCTCAAGCTCCACCAGGGGAGGTTTAGGCTGGACATTAGGAAAAAATTTTTCCCAGAAAGGGTCATTGGGCACTGGAACAGGCTGCCCAGGGAGGTGGTTGAGTCACCTTCCCTGGAGGTGTTTAAGGGACAGGTGGACAAGGTGCTAAGGGGAATGGTTTAGTGTTTGATAGGAATGGTTGGAGTCTATGATCCGGTGTGTCTCTTCCAAACTGGTTATTCTATGATTCTATGATTCAAAGTCTTAGTTTTCACTTCTGAAATGTTAGGCTCCAAGTCTAACTTTTGGGATCCAAAGGCTCATTTTTAGTTAGCAAAGTCTTATTTTCAGGGTCCAAAGCATAATTTTTTTGATCCGGCCCAGCATTTTCAGGGTCCAGACTTCATCTTGAGTGTCCAAACAATCACTTGGAGGGGCCAAAGCCCTCTTTTAGGGCTCAAAGACTCAAGTCCTGGTTTAAAATGAAACAGAATCAATTCTCCTTTTAGTAATTTCAATTTTCACTTAAGCCCCTTTTAAGTGACTGCATTTTCTGAAATCAGCAACATGTTTTTCAGACCATGCCTACCTCTAGAAGTGATAACACTTGATATGTATAGTTATTACCAGGGCAATGCTTCAAACGGTAAGCAGAAAGTTTCTTGCTCATTCTTACAGAAATCCAGGCCGCTGCTAAGGATGTTATGTGCAGTGTTGGAGTAATGTAAGTGAAGGGCCCAAAAAAGGTCACTCCTGTGGCCGGTGCAGACAGGACAAGTGACCAAAATGTGACCAATGAAGCTGATGTGAAAAAGCCAAACTCAGTAATCAATGCCAATTTGATTATTAAGTAGGTATCCTTTAATAGGCAGTGCAGAGCGCACAGGGAATAATTCCAAATAATGTGTGACACTATTGAGGCTGTCCACAAGACTTTTATACTGGTTAAATATACATATTCATATAGATTCCCGGAAACATGTTACATATTCATTATTTTTCTGAGAAGTCATTATCATAGTTTATCATCCATTCTTGTACGTGCATCACAGTTCCTCTGTGGTCTTCAGAGGCCTCCAGTGATCTTTATCTTATCTCCTTCAGCACTGTGTCGTCTTGGTGAGCTCAGGTCTGTTCTTTGTTTCTGCTGCAGAACTGTCCTTTTTTTTCCTTTTAGCCAGCCCTGCTTCGGAGCCTTGGAGAATCAGTCAGAGACGAGTTTCTTTAAGATACACAGTACCTGATTTGTTGCTTGTTTCAACTAGTAAACAAGCTAAACTCCTGTTACAATCACATTCTTTCTAACCTCAAGCTGGCCAAGATTTATTGCTTAAGCTATTTCATTCCCTTCTCATCATCAGGGGACCATGATATTGGTTTTGTATGTATTTGTATAGGTGTCATTATTTTCCTATTAATATTTCCATCTTTCCTTTTTATTGTTACTGTTTCATTAAAACTGTTCCTAGTTTGTTGGTTTTCTTTTCTTTTTGTTTTTCTAAACCATAGCTGTTATTCCTTTTCTCTTCCCCTTCTGGGAAGGGAGAAGGATTAATAGACAGCATCTGTTGTTTGTTTATTGGCCAACCCAGCCTAAACCATGGTACTGCCCTTGCCTCCTACCGGCAGGTGAATCCGACTCCTGCATGGAAGGTACCCTGGAGACATGATGGGGTAGCAGCACTTCCCAAGCCAAAGGAGCTACCTGTGAGGCATGCCGCATGCAGTGGGGAGGGTAAAACAAGATTAGTACAACCAGGAGTCTCTTAAAAGAAGGAATAAGTCATTATGTTAAGAAATCCAATGGCATGAGGTTTAACAAGGCCAAATGCCGGGTCCTGCACTTGGGGCACAACAACCCTGAGCAGCTACAGACTAGGAGAAGTCTGTCTAGAAAGCTGCCTGGAGGAAAGGGACCTGGGGGTGTTGGTTGACAGCAACTGAACATGAGCCAGCAGGGGCCCAGGTGGCCAAGAAGGCCAATGGCATCTTGGCTTGGATCAGACACGGCGTGACCAGCAGGTCCAGGGAGGTTCTTCTCTCTCTGTACTCGGCACTGGTGAGACCACTCCTCGAATCCTGGGGTCAGTTGTGGGCCCCTCACCACAAGAAGGATGTTGAGGCTCTGGAGCGAGTCCAGAGAAGAGCAACCAAGCTGGTGAGGGGGCTGGAGAACAGGCCTTATGAGGAACGGCTGAGAGAGCTGGGGGTGTTTAGCCTGGAGAAGAGGAGGCTGAGGGGAGACCTCATTGCTCTCTACAACTACCTGAAAGGAGGTTGTAGAGAGGAGGGAGCTGGGCTCTTCTCCCAAGTGACAGGGGACAGGACAAGAGGGAATGGCCTCAAGCTCCACCAGGGGAGGTTTAGGCTGGACATTAGGAAAAAATTCTTCACAGAAAGGGTCATTGGGCACTGGAACAGGCTGCCCAGGGAGGTGGTTGAGTCACCTTCCCTGGAGGTGTTTAAGGCACAGGTGGACGAGGTGCTAAGGGGAATGGTTTAGTGTTTGATAGGAATGGTTGGAGTCAATGATCCGGTGTGTCTCTTCCAAACTGGTTATTCTATGATTCTATGATTCTATGATTGTATGAACATTAATTAGATCAAGCCACAAATCTTGGCCAGCTTGTGGTTAGGAAGAATGTGATTGTTACAGGAGTTTAGCTGGATGAAAACTTACTAGTTATTTTGGCTTCAATTGTTTTTAATTGACTCTTTTAATTCAATGGGCTTATTTTCACTTCAAAGGACTTCTTTAGATTCAAATGGAATTGTTACGAATTCAGCGTTGGTACAAGCAGTGGGAGTCTGCCAGGTGAAGCTACTGATAGCCAACAGCTTTCCATCCTTCAGCCTTCCCTGTGGAAGCAATGCCCGGCCAGCTCGTAGTTCTGGAGTGCTGCTTGGCTGAGAACAGCAAGCGTGGGTGAGCATTGTACAGCAAAGCAAGCGCCAATCCTCAGTGCTGGTGAAGGCAGTGAAAGGGCTGCCAGGGGAAGATGCTGGTACAATCATAGAATCATAGAATAATCAGGTTGGAAGAGACCCACCGGATGTCCCTTAGCACCTCATCCACGCGTGCTTTAAACACCTCCAGGGAAGATGACTCAACCACATCCCTGGGCAGCCTCTGCCAGTGCCCAATGACCCTTTCCGTGTAATATTTTATCCTGATGTTCAGTCTGAACCTCCCCTGGCGCAGCTTGAGGCCATTCCCTCTCGGCCTGTCCCCCGTCCCTTGGGAGAAGAGCCCAGCTCCCTCCTCTCCACAAGCTCGTCACATGACGGGGCCGTGGTCACGTGAAGGTAGCGCGATGGGTCACGGTCACACGGCGGTTCGTGGGTCACGTTGCTGGTGGCGCGGTCTCGTGATTTGGCCAGGGCACGTGACTGAGGCAGGGGTTAGCGAGGCGTCGGTGTCACATGACTTGGGCAGGGGCGTGGTCACGTGATGGGTCGCAGTCAGGCGATGTGGTTGCGGTCACCTGATGCGGCGTTGTCACGTGACGGGGGTGTGATCACATGATGTGTCCTCGTCAAGTGATGGCGAGCGGTCACGTGACAGCATAGCCACGTGACGGGTCGCCGTCACATGGTGTGGGCACGCTTACGTCAGGGTCACGTGATCGCAGCATCCTCTGGTGCTGAGAATGCGGTCACGTGACGGGGCTGGGTCACGTGACGGGCTGTTGTCAGGCGATGCGCTGCGGTCGTGAGGCGGGTTGTTGCTGTGTGATGGGGGCACGTAACGAGTAGAATCATAGAATCACCAGGTTAGAAGAGACCCACCGGATCATCGAGTCCAACCATTCCTATCAAACACTAAACCATTCCCCTTAGCACCTCGTCCACCCGTGCCTTAAACACCTCCAGGGAAGGTGAATCAACCCCCTCCCTGGGCAGCCTCGGCCAGTGCCCAATCACCTTTTCTGTGAAGAATTTTTTCCTAATGTCCAGCCTAAAGCTCCCCTGGTGGAGCTTGAGGCCATTCCCCCTTGTCCTGTCCCCTGTCACTTGGGAGAAGAGGCCAGCACCCTCCTCTCTACAACCTCCTTTCAGGAGGTTATTATATGTATTTATGTACTTTATTATATGTACTGGGTTAGTATATATAGTCATGACTTTTCTGAGAAGTGGGTTCAGTTAGTAAGATTAGTTCCAAGAATTCATTAGGGTATATGTCCTCCTCCTCGTGCATGCGGTCCTTGTAGTGTAGTGGTCGACGAGGGTCTTTGGGGAGAAAGGTGGCCAGTCTTCATTGCGTTGAATTTTCCAACTTTCCTTCTTGCGCTTGCTCTTGAATGCTCTGGGCCCCTGTCCAAGGTCCCCTCTGGCTGTAGTTGGTTCGTCTTCCTCTTATCATTGCATCAGTCCTTCTTATCTGGCTTAATTAGATACAGTCACATTCTTTCCCACTCTTTATAACTGCATCTTTGTTAGAATTCCTCATGCAAATGTAAGTACCCAGGCATAGGCTAGCTAAAAGTTATTGTTTAAGATAATCCTATATTTTAGTTCTAAAATCACAGAAACTATACATAATGTTCAAACTTATAATAGGTTAGTAACTTATAACAAGGGATATCATCTTTCACTGCAATGGACTATTTTTTGAGTGAAATGGTCTTAATTTGACTTCATTCGTCTTTAGGGACTGTATTTTGAACTCCAAAGCACTTCTTTATACTTCTGTGGACCTGTTTTGTCTTCAGTGGTCTTGTTTTTAATTCAATGGACCTTTTTGACTGTAATGGACTTATTTTTACCTTACTGGAGCACATTGGACTTCAATGGACTTATTATGACTTCAAAGGAGTTATTTTGCCTCTAATGAATTTGGTTTTATTTCAGTGGACTTGTATTGCGTTAAATGGACTTATTTTTATTTCAATGGACTTGTATTGACATCAAAACCAGTCCTCCTAAGTAAAAAGAAATTCATTTAAACCAAAATAAATTTAATGAAGCCGAAACAAGTCCAGTATAGTCAACACATAGTCCATTAAAGTTAAAAAAAGCTCCATTGGAGGCAAAACAAGTCCATTGACCTCAAAATGAGGCAATTAAAGTAAAAACAATTTAATTTAAGCAAATGATGTTGAAGTTCAGGGGGTGAAGACAAGGCTGAAGTACTCAATGCCTACTTTGCTTCAGTCTTTAATAGTAAGGAAAGTTGTTCCCTCTGCGCACAACCCCAGGGGTTGGAGGAGCAGAACGAGGTTCCCACGATCCAAGAGGAGGTGGTTAGAGACTTGCTTGTCCGGCTAGACACCCACAAGTCTATGGGGCTGGATGGGATCCACCCAAGAGTTTTGAGGGAACTGGCGGATGTGCTGGCCAAACCCCTGTCCATCATCTTCCAACAGTCCTGGAAGACTGGGGAAGTCCCACTGGACTGGAGGCTGGCTGATGTTGTGCCCATCTACAAGAAGGGTCGCAGGGAGGATCCAGGGAACTACAGGCCTGTCAGTCTGACCTCAGTGCCAGGGAAAGTCATGGAGCAGGTGATCTTGAGTGCGATCATGAAGCACATGCAAGAGAACCGGGTGATCAGGTCCGGTCCACACGGGTTCACAAAAGGCAGGTCTTGCCAAACTAACCTGATCACCTTCTATGACCAAGTGACTAGACTCTTGGATGAGGGAAAGGCTGTGGATGGATCTTCCTGGACTTCAGTAAAGCCTTTGACACAGTTTCTCCCAGCATTCTGCTTGAGAAACTGTCACCTCTGGCCTGGACAGGCGCACACTCTCCTGGGTGGAAAACTGGTAGGATGGAGGGCCCAGAGAGTGGTGGGAAATGGAGTTAACGCCTGCTGGAGGCCAGTTACAAGCGGGGTTCCCCAGGGCTCAGAGCCTGGGGCTCCCCAAAACCTGAGGGAAGACCCCAAAACCTGGGAGGGAATCCAACCTCCCCCAGAGGATCCCAAAAATGTCAAACCCTGCAATGTGGGGGCTCCAAAATCCCCCTTTAATCCCTGGAATCCCCATATCTTCCATCAACCCGGGGGGGGACCCCAAAATCCAGGGGGGACCTTGAGATCCTCCAGGGGACCCCAAAACCCCCTGGGAGCCCCAAAACCCGGGGGGGGACCCTGAGATCCTCCAGGGGACCTCAAAACCCCTTGGGAGCCCCAAAACCCAGGGGGGACCTCAAAACCTCCCAAGCTCCAATGGTGTGGGCTCCAACCCCTCCCCCCCGAATCCTCCTGAGGTATCCGAACACCCTCTGGGAGCCCCCAAGCCCCCTTGTTCCCTGCCCCCAAATTTACCCCCTGCCCCCTCTCTCCCCCCTTGACCCCCCCGTCCCCTCCACTGCCCAAGGTCTCCATGTCCCCTTGTCCCCCCATCCTTCATTTAAACCCACAGCCCCTCATGGCCCTGCCATTCCCTGCCCCCCAATTTACCCCACATCCCCCCAACCTCCCTGTCCTCCCTGCCCCCTAATTTACCCCATGCCCCCATCCCCCCCTTCACCCCCCTCATCCCCCCAATCCCCCAAGCCCCGCCATCCCTCCTTGACTCCCACAGCCCCTCATGTCCCCCCATCCCCCGTTCCCCCCCAATTTACCCCACGCCCCACCCCCTACCCGTCAAAGACCCCCCATGTCCCCCTATGCCTCCCAGCCCTCCCTGACCCCCGAACTCCCAATTTACCCCATGACCCACTTGTCCCCCCAGTCTCCCTGTCCCCCCCTTGCCGCCTCATCCCCCTCTGACCCCCCCATGTCCCCCCTGTCCCCCCAACCTTCCTTGACCCCCCTACCCCCTATGACTCCCTTGTACCCCGTCTCCCCCATGACCCCCCAACCTCCCTGTGTCCCTCCATGCCCCTTCATCCCCCTCTGACCCCCCCATGGTCAGGTGAGCACCCCAAAATCCCTCAGGACATCCCCAAATCCCACCTGGGCAGGTGAGCACCCCAACCCCCCCATGCGACCGCCCCCCACTGGGCAGATGAGCACCCCAACCCCCCCCCCCGGACACCCCCAAATCCTCCCCGGTCAGGTGAGCACCCCAACCCCCTCCAGACACCCCAAATCCCTCACAGGGGTTCAGGGACCCTAAAAAACCACATGGTGGGAAGTAGGGACCCCAAAATCTTTATGGGGCGAAGTGGATGCCCCCCAAAATCATCCTGGGGGACTGGGAACCCCAAAATCCTCATGTGGGGGACTGGGAGCCCCCCAAAACCCTCTTGGATGGAACTGGAGACACCAAAATCTTCATAGTGGGAACTGGGAACCCCTAAACCCCCATGGGGGGGAACTGGGAGCCCCCCAAAACTCTCATGGGGGAACTAGGGACACCAAAACCCTCCTGAGGGAAAATGAGGACCCCAAAACACTCATGGTGGGACTGGGGACCCCAAAACCATCCTGGGAGAACTGGGAAACCCCAAATCCTTCTGGGAGGAACTGGGAGCCCCCCCAAAACCCTCTTGGGTGGAACTGGGGACCCCAAAATCCTTCTAGGGGGAACTGGGAATCCCTAAACCCTCAATGGGGGGAACTGGGAGACCCCCTAAATCCCTCATGGTGGGAACTGGGGACCCTAAAACCGTCCTGAGGGAAAATAGGGCCCCCAAATCCCTCATGGTGGGAACTGGGGAGTCCAAAACCCTCCTGAGGGAAAATGGGGTCCCCCAAAATCCTCACGGAGGGAACTAGGAGCCCCCCAAAACCCTCTTGGATGGAACTGGGAGCCCGAAACGCTTATGAGGGGATGTAGGGGTCCCTCCTTGCCCCCCAGGGGTGTCCCCAAAATTTGCCTGACCTCCCCCTGTCCCCCTCAGCCCCCCAATTGCCTCTGGCTGGTTTCGGTGTGCCAGGCCCCCCCAGTCCAAATCCTCGGTGCTGGGGGTGGAGGGGAATGCCGGGACCCAGCACCCGCCTGGGCCAGCGTCAACCTGGGCATCACCCTCTGCATTGAGGGCTCGGGCATCCACAGGTGGGGGCATCCTGAACCCCCCAGGGCACCCCAAAACCCACCCTGCATGCCGAAAGCCACCCAGAGCTCCCCCTGTCCCAAGGTTCCTCAAGGTTCTGCAAAGTTCCTCAAAGTCCCTCAAGGGTCTCCAGATCCACCACCATCCTCTGCTCTGAGGGCTTCAGCATCGACCAGGGCACCCCAACATCAGATGAGGGTACCCTAAAATCCCTTAGAGCACCCCAAAACCCTCCCAGAGCTCCCCCTGCCTCAAGGTTCCTCAAGGTTCCTCAAGGTTCCTCAAAGGTCCCCAGATCCAGCACTGTCCTCTGCTCCGAGGGCTTCAGCATCAACCAGGACACCCCAACATCAGATGAGGGTGCCCCAAAACCCCAAAACCCCTTGGAGCACCCCAAAACCCACCCAGAGCTCCCCCTGCCTCAAGGTTCCTCGAAGGTCCTCAAGGTCCCTCAAGGGTCCCAGGGCACCCCAAGACCCCCCCAGGGAACCCCAAATTCTCCCAGTGACCCCAACACACCCTCCCAGACCCTAAAGACCCCTCAGGGCCCCCCAAAACCCCTCAGGGACCCAAAATGCCCCCCGAGACCCTCCCAGGGACACCAAACATCCCCCAGGACCCTTCACAGTCCCCCCACCTCATCCCCAGGACCCCAAAATCTCCCCTCAATACCCCCCAGACCCTCAGTTCCCCCTTGACCCCCTAAATTTGTCATGTCCCCTCCCTTGCAGGAGCCTGGGCGTCTACTTCTCCAAGGTGCGCTCGCTGACACTGGACTCCTGGGAGCCTGAACTGGTGAAGATAACGGGAGGCCCTGGGAAGAGGTGGGGGGAGAGGTACTGGAAGGGGGTGGCCCCCCCATGGACAGTTTTGGGGTGTCCCCCCTCCTCTTACTTGATGTACGAGCTGGGGAACAGCACCTTGAACCACTTCTACGAGGGGCGGGTGGAGGAGTTGGGGGTGAGGAGACCCCCCCGGCTACTCCCGGTGAGACACCCCCTGCTCCTCCCTGTACCCCAAAACTGAGGGATGAGGGGTCACATCCCCCCATCTGGCACCCTCAGACCCTCACAGCCCCCCAAACACCAGCCTGGTGGTTCCTACGATGCCCAGGTACACCCCCCCCAAGACCCCACCCCGGGACCCCCAAATACCCTCAAGCCCCCCCGGACCCTTAGAGCTCCCCAGGGACCCCTCGAAGACACCCCCCCGGCAGCCCCAAATACCCCTACGCCTCCCCTAGGACACTCAAGAGTTCCACAGGGAACCTCCAGGACCCCTCCAGTCCCGTTCCCCCACCCCCCTCAAGATGCAGCAGGAGGACCCTTGGGACCCTCCCAAAATCCCCAGGACACCCAACCTCCCCAAGATGCAGCAGAACCCCTAGGACAAACCCTGGACCCCCAACCCCTCCCCAAGATGCAGCAGAAGCACCCCTAGGACCCTCCCAAGACCTCCCAGGACCCCCAAACCCCATGGGAAGTACAATGGGAGGACTCCTGGGACCCTCCAGGACCCCCAAATCCTCCCGGTATGCAACAGGAAGACTCTTGGGACCCTCTCAAGAGCCCCCTGGACCCCCCCACCCCCCCCCAGGTGCAATGGGAGGACTACTGGACTCCCCCGAAGACCCCCCAGTACCCCAAATCCCCCTCCAAGGTGCAATGGGAGGACCTTTGGGACCCACCCAAGACCCCCAGGACCCCCAAATACCCCAAGATGCAGCAGAAGGACCCCTAGGAACCCCATAGACCCCCCAGGACCCCCTGAGTCGCCACCTAGCCCCCTAAGGCGCAGCAGGAGGACCCCTAGGACCCCGCCCCCTGTCCACCCCCCAGGGCTCAGTGTGAGGACTGGATCCAGGCCAAATATGCAGTAGAAATTGGTGAGGGGGCTCCCGGGGATCCCCCCTGCAGCACCGCTGGTACGAGGGTCGCAGCCTTGGGATCTGGCCAATGCTGACATCATCACCCTGTGAGAACCAACCCCCGCCGTGGGGCACCCACATGTTAAGGCGTGGGGCACCCTGGGGTGGGGACGCCCCCTTTTTCACCACCTCATCCCCTCTTTTTCCTCCTCCCCAGGCTGCAGCTGGTGAAGATGCAGGTTGCCCAGGAGCAGACAAGTGGGTCCCAGTGTGGGGGCTCCAGGGGTTTTCAGGGCATCTCTGGGGTTTTGGGCTATACTCACATTTGGGAGTGACCAGGTTTGGAGGTTCCTTGGATTTGGGAGGGGTCCCAATGTGTATTTGGGGGACCTTGAGGAGGTCCTCGGCTTTGGGATTCCCCAAAGGGCTCCATGTAGGGGGGTCCCCAAGTTTCAAGGCTCCTTATGGATGATTTTGGGGTGGGATCCTTGGATGTTGGGGGAATCCTAGGATTTTGGTGGGATCCTTGGATATGGGGGGAATCCTAGGATTTTGAGTGGGACCCTTGGATTTTGTGATGGGATCATTCTATTTTGGGGGTGAATCCTTGGATTTGGGGGCTCTCATTTTGAGTTCCCCCTCAGGCGATGACACCTACCTCAACATCTTCTGTGGTATCTCCCTCATGGCCTCCGACAACCCTGAGACGCTCACCCGCCCCACCAGAAGCTCAACACCCTGTAACTCCACCCCCTTTGTGTCTTGCCACGCCCCTTTTGGTCTGGCCACACCCCCTCATCCACAGCATCCAATGGAATAAAGGATTGGCTTGATCTTGCCCCTCTGCATCCACCCAGGAACATCTCCTGTTGGGTGGCCTAGAACGGAGCCCCTCACCTGCTCCCCATTGGATAACCTAGAACCAACCCCCCCAAGATGGGCTTCACCATCCACCTCAAAGCCAGATGAAGGCACCCCAAAACCCACAAATGGGGACCTGGTTGGGTCATCTAGGACTGACTCCACCCCAAATCTGCTGCCCCATTTGGGTTACCTAGAACTGAGACACCCAAAGTGATTGGGTCATCTAGGACCAATTCCCCCAGATCTTCTGCCCTGCTTGGGGCACCTGGAACCACCCCACCCTCCGTGAATCCTGGATGGGGCACCTAGAACCACCCTGCCACACCACCCCCCCACCCCACCACAGATGCTGAAGGACAGACAGGAGCTGAGCTCCATGGGGTGGAGAAGGTTTAATGTGGGTTCTAGAGTGGCTCAAGGGGGCTCAGGGGGAGCTCAGGACCATCAGGGGCTTGGGTGGGAGTGGTGGGACCCCCTCCTTTGCTGCCAGGGCAGGAGCAGCCGGGGAGGGTGAGGAGGAGGAGGCTCCCGGCCAGGAGGAAGGCACCGGCAGTGACGAAGGAGATGGTGAAGTCCCCAGTTGTGTCATGGAGCCAACCTGAAACATGGAAGCTTTGGGGCACCTGGAACCCCAGAACCAGCCCAGAGACCACCAAGGAACATAAGATTTGAGGCACCTGGAACCCCACCTAGACCCTTCTTGGCCATGGTTGAGAGACCCAAGGGTTGGGGGAGCAGGAATGTGTGGGTTGGGACACCTGGAACTCCAGAACCCTCACTAGAAGCAACCTGGTCACGACTGAAGGACAAATTCCCCACCTAATGAGCCACCAAGATGGACACATGACCCCTAGCTGGGCTCTAGATGCCCCCCATGATAAGTTCTAGGTCACCCAACCCCACCATGAGCCATTGTCCACCCAGAGACCCACAAGGATGGGACCTTGGTTGTGTCCCACAACCAAGCCTTGGATGCCCCCATGATGGGTTCTAGGTAACCCAACCCTCTCAGTCCCGTGCCGGGTCACCTCCGTACCGGCCAATGGTGGCCCCAGCAGCGACCCAACGCTCTCGAACATCTGCATGAGGCCGATGGCATGGACCAAGCGCCCGGTGCCGGCCACCTCGGCCACGCCGGTGAACTGAAGGGGCACCACAGCTCCGGCGCAGAACCCGTAGGCCATGGCCAAGGGGAGAAGCGCCCAGCAAGAGGTCCCCAAAGGTAGGAGAAGCGACACCAAGCCCGTCAACATGACCCAGGTGAAGAGATGATGGAGCAATGGGGCCGCTGACCGGGCAGCCAACCAGCCCGAAGCCACCCGGCCACCACCGTCCACCACTGCCATGGCCGCCATCACCAGCCCAGCATGGTGGTCATCACAGCCCACCTCGTGGGCATGGGCCTCACCATGGACAAAGGGCACATAGTAGCCGGTGTCCACCAGCACAAAGGCCAAGGCGTAGCGGAGGAAGGGGCCGTGGTGGAGGAGCCACAGCAGCCCAGGTTGGTCTCGTGGTAGCCCCAGGTTCTCGATGGGGCTGGGGAGTGGTCGGAGAAGAGCGCCGGCGGCCACCAGGTTGAAGGAGATGGCAGCCAGGAGGAGCAGGGCACCCCGCCAGCCGTAGGTGTCCAGGAGGAGTGGGACCAGAGTCCCCGTGGCCAACCCCGAGACGCTGGCACCCGACACCACCAGCCCAGTGGCCAACGCCCGCCGTGCTGGGAAGTAGCGGCCAACGGTGGCCAATGAGGGCGTGAAGACCAATGCCCAGCCCAGGCCTGCAGGAAGAGATGGGGGTGGTCCAGAGCATCCAGAGGCCTTGGGGTCAAGGTGCTCTAGGGAACCCAATGGAATGTGGGGTGGAGATGACAACCAATGACCTTGGAGGTGTCTGAGGTGGCCCAATGGGTTGGGGGTTCTAGGTCAACCAACAGTCATGAGGGCTCAAGAACACCCATTGGGTTGGGGGATTCTAGGTCATCCAACAGCTCAAGGTGCTCTAGAATGTCCAATGGCCTTGGGATTGTCTAAGGTGGCCCAGTGGTTTGGAGGGTTCTAGGCCACCTAAATGCCCAGGGTGCCCTTGGACAACCAAGGGGATTGGGTGGAGGTGGCACTCAATGGTCTTGTGGTATCTAAGGTTGCCCAATGGGTTGGGGGGCTTCTATGTCACCCAGTGGTCACCTCTCACCCCATGCCCCCCATGTTTCAGGTCACCCAATCCCTCTGTACCGGCCATCACCCCACATTCTGGGCCACCAACCTCTCCATCCTGCCCACCAACCCCACATTCTGGGCCACCAACCCCTCCATCCTGCCCACCAACCCATGTCGTGGGCCATCAACCCCTCTGCACCAACCACCAGCCCCACACTGTGGGCCACCAACCACCCCCCCCCCCCGCCACTGCCCATCAACCCCTTCACCCTGGCCACCAACCCGATATTGTGAGCCATCAACCCCACGTTGCAGGCCACAAATCCCTCCAACCTGGTCACCAAGCCCACATTGTGGGCCACCACCCCTCATGGTGGGTCACCACCCCCACATTATAGGCCACCAACCCTTCCATCCTGGCCACCACCCCCATGTTCTGGGCCACCAACCCCTCCATCCTAGCCACCACCCCCATGTGGTGGACCACCAGCCCCCCCGTACCGGCCACCAGCCCCACGCTGAGGTAGAGGTGGCCCATGTGGCTAGCGAAGGCCCCCAGAAGGAGCCCCAGGCCCGCGAGGAGTCCCCCGGCCATGGCCACCGGGCGGGCACCAAAGCGGGAGCTCAGGGCGCTGCCCAGAGGCCCTGTAACAACAGGGGGTACTGGGAGAACTGGAAGAACTGGGACTGAGGGCACGGGTGGGTGGGGTAGCCCAGTGCCCCCCACTGGTGGGATTAGAGGCATCCCCATGCTCCCAGTGCCCCTCACTGGTGGGATTAGGACCCATAGAGATGGAAAGGGGGGCATTCCCAGTGATCCCAGTTGCCCTCCCAGTGCTCCTTACTGGCGTGATTAGGACCCTGTAGGGTTGGAAATGTAGGCATTCCCAGTGCTCCCAGTGCCCCTGAACCCCTCTTACTGATGGGATTAGGACCCTGGAGGGATGGGGAGGGGCATTCCCAGTGCTCCCAGTGCCCCTGAACCCCTCTTACTGGTGGGATTAGGACTCTGGAGGGATGGGGAGGGGCATTCCCAGTGCTCCCAGTGCCCCTGAACCCCTCTTACTGGTGGGATTAGGACCCTGGAGGGTTGGAAAGGGGCAATCCCAGTGCTCCCAGTACTCCTAGTGCCCCTTACTGGTGTGATTAGGGCCCCAGGGGATGGGTGAGGGTCCCTCCCATTGCTCCCAGTGCTCTTTAATGGTGTGATTGGGACCCTAGAGTGTGGGTAAGGGCCACTCCCGGTGCTCCCAGTGCCCTTTACTGTCCTTTTTGGGCCCCCAGGGGTGGGTTAGAGGCATCCCAGTGCTCCCAGTGCCCCATCTTGGTGTGACCGGGACCCCAGGGGGTGGGCCGGTACCCCTCCCAGTGCTCCCAGTGCCCCCCCCCCGCGGCTCACCGCCCAGCTGCAGCGCTGCGAGCGGCGCCGCCCCCGCCCCCGCGGCCGCCGCCCCCCCCGCTCCCAGCGCGCCCCCAAGCGGCCGCAGCAGCAGCGCGAGCGCGCGGGGCCCCCCCGCCACCAGCGCCGCCTGCACGAACGCGCCCCCCAGCACCGCCCCCCCCACCCCGCGGGGGCAGCGCCGGGGGGCGGGGGGCGAGGGGGGAGGCGGCATCTGGGGGGGAAACGGGGAGGGGGGCACGGGGGGCAATGAGGGGGATTGGGGGGGGAAACGGGGAGGGGGCAGGCGGGGATGGGGTTGGGGGGGGTCAGATGGGGAGAGAGGAGGAATGGGGAGGGAAATGGGGATGGTGTCTTGGGGGGGCAAATGGGGAGGGGGGCTGGAGGGGTCAGTTGGGCACGGGGGGAAATGGGCACACGGAGGGGGACGGGGGGTGACAGGGAGCGCGGGGGGGGGGGCACTCAAGTGTTTGGGGGTCACAGGGGTCAAGGGGGGTCAAGGAGTAAAGAGGACACCCAGAAACTGGGGGGGGGAAACACGGGACTCGGGAGGGGTCACAGGGAGTCAATGGGGGACCCAGGCATCCAGGGACCCCAGGAGTTTTGGTGGGGGGCACAGCAAATTGGGGGGGAGGGGGGGCAAAGCATCCAGGAGCAGGAGCCTGAAAAAAAGGGGACACAGGGGGGTAATTTGAGGGGGCCCAAACATCAAGGGGGTCACAGGGGTTTGGGGGGGTCACTGGTGGTCAGGAAGGGGACCCAAGCATCTGGAGGGGGTCAAGGGGTTTGGGGGGGTCACAGTGGTTTGGGGAGGACCCAAGCACCTGGGGGGGCACACAGGGGTTTTGGGGGGGGACGACAGGGGTATAGGGGGGACCCAAGCATCTGGGGGGGTGGTTACAGGGGGTTGGGTGGGTGACAGTGGTTTGGGGGGGACCCAAGCATCTGCAGGGGGGACACACAGGGGTTTTGGGGGAGTCACAGGAGTATGGGGGGACCCAAGTATCTGGGGGTGTGTCACAGGGGTTTGGGGGGTCATAGGGGGTCATAGGGGACCCAAACATCTTGGGGGGGACTCAAGGGTTTGGGCGGGTCCCAAGGGGCCGCGGCGGGGGCCAGGGCTCCACGCCTGGTCTGTACCTGCTTGGCCGCTGGGGCTTCCTGGGGTGAGGGCGAAGTCCCATTGTGAGGGGGGGGGACAAGGCTGCCTGGGGGTGGGGGTCGTGGACTCCTGCGTGCTCTCTGAGAGCCCCTGTTAATGATCCACACACGCCTGCGCAAAGGGCATTCAGGGGAGGCTGTGTGGGCAAAAATGCTCTGTGCCCTCATCCAAGATGGCGGAAGGGACCTCACCCCCCCCCCCCCGGCCCCGCGCGGTGCACGCTGGGAACGGAGGATTCGCCGGCGCGGGGAGCGAAGGCGGCGGGGGGGGAGGGGCGCGCACCCCAAAACCTGCCTCCCCGCGGGAGTGGGGCGGGCCTCTGGTCCCCTGTCGGGAGGGGATATCCAGTGCCATCCCAACGCTCTCCCAGTGCCCTCCTAGTGTCCCCCAAGTGCCCCCTCACCGCCCTCCCAGTGCTTCCAGTGCCCTCCCAGTGCTCCCATTTTTTTTTCCAGTACACCCAGTTCTCCCAGTGCCCTCCCAACTCTCCCAGTGTCCTCACAGTGCCTTCCCAGTTCTCACAGTGCTCTCACAATGCTCCGAGTGCTTCCAGTGACCTCCCAGTGCTCCCAGAGCCCTCCCAGTACATCCATTTTTCCCAGTGCTTTCCCAGTTCTCCTAATTCCCCCAGTGCTCCCAGTACCCTTCCAGGTCTCCCAGTGCCCTCCCAGTTTTCCCAGTCCTTCCAGTGCCCTTCCAGTGTCCTCCCAGTGCTCCCAGTTCTCTCAGTCCTGTCTCAGTGCTCCCAGTTCTCCCAGTGCTCTCCCAGTGCTCCCAATGCCGTCCCAGTGCTTCCAATTCTCCCAATGCCCTGTCCTACTAACCACCCTCTTCACCTCACCTAGAACAGAAAACCCCATCATCTCATGATCACTTAGTCCTAGGCGTCCACCTACTGCCACATCCCCCACAAGGCCTTCTTTGTTCACAAACAGCAGGTCCAGGAGGGCATCTTCCCTTGTTGGTTCATTCCCCAGCTGTGCAAGGAAGTTGTCTTCCACACACTCCAGGAACCTCCTAGACTGCTTCCTTTCTGCTCTATTGTACTTCCAGCAGATATCAGGAAGATTGAAGTCTCCCACAAGAACGAGAGGCATTGATCTAGAGATTAACCCCAGCTGTTTATAGAAGAGCTCCTCAGCTGCTTCTCCTTGGCTGGGTGGTCTGTAACAGACTCCCATCACAAAATCTACCTTCTGGTGGGCTCCTCTGATTTTAACCCACAGGCACTCAACCTCCTGATCGCCACAATCCATCTCAACAGAGTCCAAGCCCTCCCTTACAAAGAGGGCTACCCCGCCTCCTCTCCTGCCCTTCCTATCCCACCTGAAGAGTTTGTACCCCACCATAGTTGCACTCCAGTTATATGAGTCATCCCACCACGTTTCCGTGATGGCAACGACATCATAGGCTCCTTGCCCTACGACAGCTTCCAGCTCTTCCTTCTTATTCCCCATGCTGCATGCATTGGTGTAAATGCACTTCAGCTGAGCTGCTGAGCCTTCAGCCCTCTTAGAGGGAACAGAGTTCGTTCCCAATTGCCTGGGAGCTCTTCAAAAAGGAAATCCTAGCAGCTCAGGAGAAAGCCATCCCCATGTTCTGTTAAAAAAGCTGACAGGGGAAAAAAACAGCTTGGTTGAGTAGGGAGGTCTTGAGAAATATCAAGAAGAAGAGAAATGTTTATGGGCTCTGGAAGAAGGGACAGGCCTCTTGGGTGGACTACAGGAGGGAAGTGAGATTGTGTAGAGAAAAAATCAGAAGGGCTAAGGCTCAGCTAGAAATCAGATTGGCCAAGTCTGTGAAAGATAACAAAAAATCTTTCTATAAATATATAAATAATAAAAGGAGGACTAGGGAGACCATACGGTCCCTATTGGACGCAGAAGGAACACCAGTGACAGGGGATGAGGAAAAGGCTGAGGTACTTAATGCCTTCTTTGCCTCAGTCTTTAATTGTAAAGAAAGTCGTTTGGTCTGTGTACAAACCCAGGAGTTAGAGGAGCAGAGTGAGGCTCCCATGATCCAAGAGGAGGTGGTCAGAGCCTTGCTAGCCCGACTAGACATCCACAGGTCTATGGGGCCGGATGGGATCCACCCAAGGGTATTGAAGGAGCTGGCGGATGTGCTGGCCAAAGCCCTTTCCATCATCTTCCAGCAGTCCTGAAAGACTGGGGAAGTCCCACTGGACTGGAGGCTGATGCTGTGCCCATCTACAAGAAGGGTCGCAGGGAGGATCCAGGGAACTCCAGGCCTGTCAGTCTGACCTCAGTCCTGGGAAAAGTCATGGAGCAGGTGATCTTGAGTGCTATCATGAAGCACATGCAAGAGAACCGGGTGATCAGGTCCAGTCAACACGGGTTCACAAAAGGCAGGTCTTGCCAAATGAACCTGATCGCCTTCTGTGACAAAGTGACCCGCTTACTGGACGAGGGAAAGGCTGTGGATGTTGCCTTCTTGGACTTCAGTAAAGCCTTTGACAGAGTTTTTCCCAGCATTCTGCTTGAGAAACTGTCACCTCTGGCCTGGAGAGGCGCACACTCTCCTGGGTGGAAAACTGGTTGGCTGGAGGGCCCAGAGAGTGATGGGAAATGGAGTTAACACCAGCTGGAGGCCAGTGACAAGTGGTGTCCCCAGGGCTCAGTGCTGGGTCTAGCCCTGTTCAATGTCTTTATCAATGACCTGGATGAAGGCATTGAGTGCACCCTTAGCAATGACACTAAGCTGGGTGGAAGTGTTGATGTCTTGGAGGGTCGGGAGGCTCCAGAGGGATCTGAACAGGCTGGACCGCTGGGCTGAGACCAATGGGATGAGGTTTATCAAGGCCAAATGCTGGGTCCTGCACTTGAGGCACCACAACCCTGTGCAGTGCTACAGACTAGGAGAAGTCTGGCTGGAAAGCTGCCTGGAGGAGAGGGACCCGGGGGTGTTTGTTGACAGCGACTGAACATGAGCCAGCAGTGTGCCCAGATGGCCGAGAAGGCCAATGGCATCTTGGCTTGGATCAGAAACGGTGTGACCAGCAGATCCAGGGAGGTTCTTCTCCCTCTGTACTCGGCACTGGTGAGACCGCTCCTTGAATCCTGTGTTCAGTTCTGGGCCCCTCACCACAAGAAGGATGTTGAGGCTCTGGACCGGGTCCAGAGAAGGGCAACAAAGCTGGTGAAGGGGCTGGAGAACAGGCCTGATGAGGAACGGCTGAGAGAGCTGGGGGTGTTTAGCCTGGAGAAGAGGAGGCTGAGGGGAGACCTCATTGCTCTCTACAACTACCTGAAAGGAGGTTGTGGAGAGGAGGGAGCTGGGCTCTTCTCCCAAGGGACAGGGGACAGGACGAGAGGGAATGGCCTCAAGTTCCGCCAGGAGAGGTTCAGGCTGGACATCAGGAAAAAATTGTTGTCGGAAAGGGTCATTGGGCACTGGCAGAGGCTGCCCAGGGAGGTGGTTGAGTCACCTTCTCTGGAGGTGTTTAAGGGACGGGTGGATGAGGTGCTGAGGGACGTGGTTTAGTGATTGATGGGAGTGGTTGGACTCGATGGTCCAGTGGGTCCTTTCCAACTTAGTGATTCTATGATTCTTTTTGCTTTGTCAGTACAGACAGTGTTGGCGATGAGAGAGCCCCTGTGGGATCCCGACTCCTCCTCAGGGAGAAGGGGGAGGAGTGACGTGGCGGTGCCCTCCAGGCCAGCAGCTTTCGGGTACGTGGCTTTCTCGGGACTCACTCCTCTTTGTTAATCACAGTCGATCGAGTTGACGGCACTAGCTGGAGCGTTCTCCACTTTGGGTTAGTATGTGACGGCATCGCGTTTAGTGAACACTGGATCGAGACAACAATACTAGGGTGCCAGGGGCTTTGCCAGCCGAATCTGTACACGCCACACAGCATGAACATGCCACACACATGCAATTTGCCCCCCACGCACATTGTGCTGCCCCCATGCACACGCCATGCACATGCCAGGCTAGCGCCACAACCACCCCATGCACATGCTTTGAACATGCAAGCAGCATGCCACACACACCACAGAGCCCTTGTACACATCGCAAAATGTCACACAGGCCATGTGCATGTTATGTGCATGCTGTGTACGTGCCATCCACAGGCAATGCATGTGCTAGCAACACACCATGAAGGTGACACACCAGCCAGGCACACGCCATGCACACACCTTGCACACGCAAGCAACATACCACACACATGTATTGCACACACAGGCAACATGCCATGCATGCCATACATGTGTTATGTACGTGCCACACACGCCACACACACGCCACTGTTTCAATGCGCATTCCAGGCTCATGCCACAACAGTCAAGCATGTGTCACGCACACACCTTCCACGTGCAGGCAACATGCCATGCATGCCACACACTACATGCGTATGTTATGTACGGGCCATGTACATACCATACACATGCCACGCACATGCTAGCACATACCATGAAGATGACACGCCAGCCAGGCACATGCCGTGCACACGCCAGACACACTGCAAGCACGCCACACACACATGAAGAGGGAAAGGAGGAGAAGGGGAGCTTTGGAAAGCGCTTTTATGTTGTTAGTGTAGAGAGTGCCAGGAGGGAGGTCGCTTCTTTGATTCTCTTCTATAACCAAGCTGCTTTGCATTTAAAACCCTTCCGTGTCACAGCGTTTTACAACGGTGCAACATCCGTTACGCTTGCTGCAGATCCTCTCGGTTCAGACTTTTCTCTGTTTCCAGTTACACAGAATGCCTGTTCAGCCTTCTTGTCTATTTTGAGGCTTAACATCTTTTTAGACTTCTTCTTAGTATTTGTGTTAAACTATGTCCCGTAACAGTGGTACGGAAGGGGAGTTGTTGTGTTCTTAACGGTAACTGTAGAGTTAAGGTACCTCAAGTGCCTTGGGGAAATGCAGATGCACCTCTTAGAGGTCCCTCATCTTTGCAGAGCACTATGGAGCCTTCCCATCTCTCTCATACGCTTGCGGCAGAAGAAGAGGAGGGTGCCCACGGGTGAAATGGAAGCGGTTGCCATTCAGGTGAGAGGAGAAACGTCCGCTTTGCAGCTCTGAGCGAGGGTGACGTTTGTGATGCTGACTCCTGGTTCGGGAAGCGGCTTGCGGCTCCTCCGTTTGTTTCTCTGTGGATGAGTGCCCGGTGTGTTGGCCCGGCTTCTGTGCCAGTGGCGTGGTCCTGTCGTTGACCACATCGTCATTCATCTTCCGTGGGGGTGGGGGGCTTTTTCTGTTTTCTTACTTAAGCTCCAATTGTCACCTGTAACTGGACAAAGGACTCTTGGTATTCCGAGGTATTCCGAGGTGGCGTTAAAAATTCCTTAACATATCGTGCACGTCTCTCTTTCCTCACAGCCCAAAAAGCCAGTCCGGAGAATGTCCTTGCTGCAGAAAACCTGGCAGAAGTCTCGCAGAACAGCCCCGCTTTTTCAAAGCCCAGTATTCTTCCATCTTCCATCCCATCGTGAGGAGTAATGGTGAGTGAGCTGGCACGGCACGGGGGGAGGAGGAGGATGAACTTTATCTGCTCTCCGCTGGCTAAACGAAAGGGCTGTGGGACCATCTTCATGGCATCGTTGCCAAGCGAGGCCTCGTGTTGTTGCCCTTTAGCGTTCCTTTGCACGTGTGTATGTGTGCACTTACGCACGAGTTGATGTTGTGTCACGGCTGTCGGGTGAAAGCCCCGGGGAAGGCGATGGCCGAGCAGAATGCGCGCAGGCCGTCCGACACTGTTCAGAAGGCGGTTGGATCCCTGACGAGCCTGCAGAGGCGCCTCAGGGCCCTGCAAAGGTGGAACGTTCATGTTCACTTGGCGTGGCGACGGATGGTGGTGTAACTAAGCGGGTAGCTTCGCTGTTGGGATCTGCAGCTGGAAGCTGTTGTGGGGTTGTCCCGTGGGTCTGAATTTTTCCGGTGCAGAGGCCGTGTGCTGGGACCGCCGATCTAAAGGCCCTTGTTCTTAAAGGCCAGTTATTCCAATACTTCATGTGTTTGAATAGTACTGTAGGATATTTACTGTAGGACAAAGATCTTGAACTTTTAACACAGAAGAAAGGAGGCCACCTGCTGATGAGTGATAGGAAGTAGTGTACTGGTATAAAAGCTTTGTAGAAGGGACAGCTTTGTGGTAGAGATAATGTACAAGAAGAAATTCCATATTTAAGTGCAGTCGGGAGTAAATTTGTTATACCCATGCTACAGGAACCACAGTGCTTGATATGATCTTCAAGAAGATTGATGTACTGTGAGTTCAGTTTCTCGTGATGAGATGTAGCATATATATACTACGCAGCAGAGCTGAGCACTGCTGCAAACCTGAAGTGTTCAGCAACGGACTGCAGTCAGACCATAACCTTCAAAAAATGAGAAGTAATTTTAGACATATCATTCCGAATTTATGTTTTCCTCCTTATCTCTAACCGTGTGCTCCAGAAATATAGTATTTTAAATGACTAGAGGGGAGTTTCTGTAATCCCAAGATGCTAAGATGCTAAGAAGTTAGCCAATATTACTATGTAAGTGTGACAAAACTTCAAGAATTAGAGACATTGCTGGAGATTCTGATACAATTAGTTATATAGACAACGATATATATACAACACACTGTCCAGAGTTCCTCAACTTCAGTTACTTACTTACGTATGTGTATATATATATATATATATGAGGTGACAAACCTCTGTAGAAATATTCAAAGAGGCAGGTTTGAGAAGACAGGAAAAGTAATCGCACACCTTTTCGTTTCTTTCTGGTTTTGCTGACCATATGTTTTCTGCTCAGCAAATTCAAGTCATCTAATGAGGCTTTCAGACTAACTTACAAGTTGTTGTATTCTCCCTGTAGACGGTGATCGAAAACTTGCTCTGTGTCAGCTGGGTAGAAAGTAGAATCTGCCATCTGTCTTTGGTGCGGCAGCGATCATCACGTTACTTATGTGGGAAGAAAAACATCCCGTGTGTGTGTTGGTAAGTACAGTCAGATTTCATTCCTCTGGCTTGAGGAACAAAGAAGATGCTTGAGACAGTTTCAGAAGTATCACTTCCGTTCAACATTTGCATTCAGTACGTGTAATTTTGTCACCAGTAGCTTTAACAAAGCTAAGGCATGAGAATTATATCAAAGTTCTAGGCAGTATGACACAGTGCACAAGTCCACTGGACACAAGTTCCACAAGCGGAATAGGCACCGTACCAGCTTAAAATGTTAGTACTCTGTTGTGTGAAAAGATGAATCGCCAAAGCCACTTCATCCTCTGCAGTCACTCTTTCTACTGCTTTGTTTCAACACCGGGCAATCCCACTCCTGTTACTTGACGTACTTTGCAAGTCTTTGGTGTTCGCTCACAGAACAGTTCAATTTTAATATCTCCTACATCTGTATGCAGCATGACAGCCGGCGCAAGAGGCAGAAAATCATGATTAAATCAGCAACAGAGTGCTAACAGACTTTGTTTTGTTTCCCAGTCCCACCGAGAATATAGACAAGTTCCCACTGCATATAACCATGACTTCAGTATTTGGCCACAGGCAAGGCTACTGTCACAAACCTTCCACATTTCCAGTGAAATCACCAGAAAGCACTTGTATTTTCTGGGCAAATCAAGTTTGCTATGGTAATGCAGAAGCTGGTTCATGCTGGTACACCCCAGAACTATATTACACGTTTGTGTACTGGACCCACTCAGTCACTTAATTGCAAAGTTGAAAAATCAAGATTACAGCTAATTATGGACTCCGATGGAATATATTGGCAACCAGTATTTGTTCTTGATCATGATATTGAGGCAGAGTACTAAGTCACAAAGCGCTTTGTGGGCTCAGAGGGGCTTTTGGGAGGGTCATTTTATCCTTTCCCAGTTTGGGCTGCTGTGTACCACACAACCTTCACTTTCACGATGCTTGGTCATGTCTCCAGCTCGTGCCTCCATGCAGCGACCAATCGCCACCTCCACCCCCAGATGAACTTCAGTGGAGTGCTGATTTGCTGACTTTGTGATTTCAGCGGCTCTTGCGTTACAATCTGGCAGTGGCTTTCGACAATCTTTGAGACAGGATTTCCCAATTTGGCTCCTTACACAAGCCTATCAGCCTTCTTGGAGTTCTTAATGGAACGACTCTGGACAGCTTGTAATCCAAGAAAGAGCTGCTGGAAGAGGGAAGTCTCTACCGCCGCACGCCAACAATGACCATTCACAGGAATACTGGTAACCAGAGTGCCCCCCTAAAGCTAGCAAAAATAATAATTCCTTATCGCAGTGCAATCTCTGTAATACTACAGGGATCTTCCTTCCTGTGTAGCTTGATTTTTTCATCAAATAAACACCATCCTCACACTTAAGAGCAAGGGCTTTCCCTGTCCTCTTACTCAGAAAAGAAGCCTCAGTCACTCACTAAAGGGCAAACGTCAGCCCTAGGTCTTTTGCTCTTCCAATGACAGTCAGATAAACCCCAATTAAATTAATACGTTCTGGCTCTTGGGAGGCCTATAGAGTAGAAGGTGCTCTTGTCCACACGAGAAAAGTGTCCTGAGATATTGTTTTACTGGAGAAACACAACCGGGCTCATCAGTACCTTTTTCTTAAATAAATTTTATTCCGACAAATGAATTTGAATTCAGCATCAATAACTAAATACGTAACATACATAAAGAAACAAACAGCACTTAACATAGTTTATGTTTCTTAACAGGCAGACAGAGAAGCTCGTCTGCCTCAGCTCTAGGAGTCTATGTGCTATTTTGCTGCTTCAATGGGAGGAAGAAAGGATGTTCCAGTGCTTCTTCCAGAGTAATGCGCTTCTCTGGGTCATACTCCAGCATCTTTTCAATCAGATCAAAGAGGTTCTCATGGTCACAATCATAGCACATCATGTATTCCTTTATGAAGAAAACAACAAAACACAGGCTTCCAATCTTAGAATTGCACTTGGAGCTCCTCTGCCAAGAAGCATCTTCCCCCTGTAATCTTACCTTCAAGGGTTTGCAGCACCCTGAGACGTGTTGCCCAGCAGCACAGTATTCGTCCCAGGCCAGCCGGCCCTTATAAAAATAGTTTTGTTTACTTAATGAAACAACTCTGTTAATCATTTGCTCTGGCAAAGGCCCCAGCAATTGCTCCATCATCGCCAGGTGTTCTATGTCTTCATCGGTCTGGAGAGAGGTCAAGAGAGACGTTTTTCATTCTTGGTTATGTGGAAGTTATAAAGAAGCACACACCAGCCTGACTTCATTTTTGACTGTACCCTGCAAGCACTAAGCTGAACTTGGTCAAGGAAAAAAGAAGAGGCTCGAGTTCTCTATTTCCTGAAAGAAGTTACTATCTACTGGAGTTTCTTCCCCTTCCCCTTGCCTTGGTGGGCTTTTTCTTTTCTTTCTTCAAGTTCAACTTCAGCAATGCCTTTAAGAGGACAGGATTGAGGCGTTTGAGTAGTATTTGCTGATGGTGATAGATGAAGCCACATCTGGTATTAGGGTACCTTGTAAATTCCAAACGTTAACAGGGCGACCCTTCCTTTCAAGCCTCTGCCAAAGTGTCTACTGGAAGCAGCTTGTCAAAATCTGCTCCTGAGAACATTCGTTGGTGCCTACATCCTCCATTCTCTTCAACTTGGCATTACAGACAAATGCAGCTTACTTCCTTGCACAAACCATGCCTCTCAGTCCCCACCTCTCCATAGCCTTTGTTCATCATGTTGGGGAGTGTTATGCATGCTGTACCCTTTTGGGTTCATAGTTCCCTACCTGAAATACTAATTCTCCAAGGTGGTACTCCAGGAGAGTACATCCTATGCTCCAAACATCGCATGGGTGGGACCATTCGAGCTCTGTGAAAAGGTTCAGGTTGTTTATGTTTAGACCAGGCTGCAAACATTCAACAGCATAAATAAGACGTCAAATATTTCTCTAGCTCCATTCAATAGCACACAAATGTCATACGTGAAAGATCAGCCAAACAAACCACCTTCTACTGACCTAGGACGACTTCGGGAGCTCTGTAAGGTATGGTAGTCGCCAAAGTGCCGTGATGCTCATGGTCGTACGTGGCACACCCGAAGTCCACAAGTCTGATGTCTGCTTTTCTCAGTCTGCGTTCACTGCATTCCTGAAACAAAAGGCGATGGGATGCAAGTGACCAAATAAATGCAGAGGATGGCTGAGGAGGAGGGAATGGGGAAGAGGACAGCAGCTTACCAGCGTGGGGTCGTACTCTTCTGCATAGGCAGACCTCAGAAAGACAATATTGTCTGGCTTCAGATCTGCGTGTGTCAAATTGTTCATATGCAAAACTGCAAGAGAAATCATACATTTAGTGGGTTCCGCAAACAAACTTTAACAAATGAAGCAAAGAAGGAACATGCTTACAGTTGACAGAGGTGCAGATCTGATAGGCCATGTGTCTGATGTCATCCAGGCTAAATGGCAGGAAGTCGTTGTCTCTCATAAAGTCAAAGGTGCTGCGCCCCAGGAGTTCAAAGACAATGCAGACGTGTCCACGGTACTCAAACCATCGCAGCATCTGGACACAGTGACTGCAAAAGCATGGAAACACGTGCATTGCAACAGCAAGTTGTGCAGTGCTCCTACATACACTGTGTGTTAGAGAAAGCATCATAGTAGAAGTCTTCAAGCCAGAAGACAGCACAGTCGGCTTTGTGTGCTTACTAGGCATTGCTGGGGTCTGATGCTTTTAAATCTTCCAGCACTTTTATTTCATCTCGAGCGGCTCTGGAGAACAAATCGGTATTTTTTGCTATTTTCACTGCCACATGTTTGCCTTCCCTGGAAAAACAGGTTTTAACAGAGATTAGAACAATGAGTACTTTTAACTCAGACTCCTGGGTGATTAACACCCCATCTGCCTTGTTCCTAACACTGGAAACCTTCTGGGAAAAGGGCACACTGACTTCATATAACCCAGAGTCATCTGTGCACAAACATAGCTAAAACTGCATCTTTACATTTTGAAAACACACTCGATCCTTTAAAGATCGGTATCATTCTTCAATCGCCTTTTACCTCCCCTTCGTTTCTCTGGATGCTGGGCTAATACTGGAAAATCTTCCCCACTTTGCAGCCTAAGACAACCCTTAATCAAAAATGGGAAGCTGCCTTCAGTCCTCCAAGAAGTCGTAAGAATGTCACCGAGGTGTCAAACGCCTTCGGCGGGGACTGGGAACACAACCTCCTTCCATACTATTTTGCACACAGCAAAAGTGCCATCAAACACAACATTTATTTTTCATTTCTAGTGCCCACTCTGTCAGAACCCAAATGGCGCCGCCTCCTCGCAGGTGACACTTTAAGGGAAGCTACACGATGTCAGACACTGCTCGTTATCCAGAGCTGGGGGGCACAGGCCCCAAGGCTGCCCACTGTGGGGGCTGCAGCTGCACCCCACGCCCTCTCCAGGCCACCTCTCCCCATCAGCACTGACCTCTACCCAGCTGGGCTGCGCCTGCAGAAGACGCAGCCTTCGCCTCATCCACCAGCCCTGCACAACCCTCGTGCCTAGGGGCTGCTTTTAGCAGCAGGAACCAACGCACACTTTTGTCTGGCAGCTGCACTGGCCTCAGAGAAATACAGAGAGCAGCACACGAGGAAGCAAAGAGAAAGCCTGACAGGATCAGAAAGCACTTCCCGAGCCTCACGCTGAGAACCTCAGTAAAACAAATGACGGGCACTGAATTAAAAGACTTACGCTTTGTGATCGAGGCATTCCACTACTTTTCCATAACCACCTTGGCCCAACACAGCAAGAACCTCATCTATAAAGAAAGGAACTCTTAATCGTACAAGTGGTGAAGTTACTCAGCTATTAAATAGCCTAGCAAATAATTAACAATAAGAGATCAAACAATCAGAAGGACTAAGTACTATCACCAAATGTTGTTCTAGGCTGTGCCCTAGATTTTAAATATTTGGTCTGAGAGATGTTACTGGACAACTCTCTTCAAATTACATTTACAGGGATCACATTCCACTAAGTTCATTAACTTCATTTTTGGTTTTGGGAGGGAGGGAAGGGAGAGAGGGAAAAGGCCCCAGAATATACCATTTATTTACAATAGAATATGAAAAAAATAATGGTCCCACCCCCTACCAAAAGGTCAAGAGAGAAAGAAAAGACTTTAGAACCCCCTTGAATCTTCCACTAAAAGAACTGGTTCTGTTTGAAAGGATAAAAAATATAAAAAAAAAATTTCTATACATCTTGCATTTAGCATGTCCCCATAGTGACAGATCAGGTGACCCGCCTCGACGTCCTCCACGCTCCTGGCCGTGCTCCTTTGACGCCTCACCTGGAACGGCATCAAGATTGTCCAGCCAATTAACAAACCCGAGGGAATTCAGCTCAGAATACAAAATGCATTCAGCAGGGAGGCAGTCGGGCACTCAGATACGGGTCAGGCCACAAGCAGTAGACAGGAGCAATTTCCAATTCAGCCCCCGGCAATTCACAGGGCGCATCGTTTATGTTCCAGGGCAGAAAGGTGGCAAGGAACAGATTTTTCAGGTGAGATACTCCCAGTGGGAAGGCAGCAGAAAATTACAAGGTCATTATTTTCCTTTCACAAGGTTGGTTCCATGAATTTTCCTTCAACATTTCGGTGCCCGTATTCTTGTTTAAAGCAAAAGCATTTAAGAATTCTCTTCTATGCATCAAAGGTATCTTTTAGATGTATCTTCCAGAGGGAGAGGACAGAATGTGCTTCTGTATTACTGTATGCAATCGCCTTTTGTCCACGTTAAAATACTCCTCTAAAGTAACTGAAATTAAACCACTAGTCTGAATATTTGATAGGAATTGTTTGGTTCATCGCACGCAGCATACACATTTACTTTAGGCCATCTAAGCTGAAGATCTTGCATTAAAAATCCTATCTGCAGCTTTTTCAGTAGTTAAATATGTAACGAAGTCCAGAACAACTGCCCCACTAGCAGGTAGACGTCATACATATCTGACTCTACAGATTTTTCAGCGTTTCTTAGAACATCTTAATAAACATGTTTTACAGATGTAAAAATCAGATGTGATCTCCTCTCTGTTTCCACAATACCAGGTTAAAAGCAACTTTAATAGCCCGGACCTGCATTTTCGAGGAGGGCTGAAATAAATGCCTGTCATCAGGGAAATTCCGAAGGCACAAGACAGATGCCCGTGTTTCAGGCACTCCAGTGAACGGTTCTCGTTCATTGATCTGGTCAAATATATCCCAGGAACAAACAGCAAGACTGTCCTGTTTGCTGTCACAAGTGTACCTGCAAACTATACATTTCATTCGGCTATACATGTCACTCGGCTGCTGGATGAGGGGAAGGCTGTGGATGGATCTTCCTGGACTTCAGCAAAACCTTTGACACAGTTTCTCCCAGCATTCTGCTTCAGAAACTGTCACCTCTGGCCTGGACAGGCGCACACTCTCCTGGGTGGAAAACTGGTTGGATGGCTGGGCCCAGAGAGTGGTGGGAAATGGTGCAAAATCCAGCTGGAGGCCAGTGACAAGTGGTGTCCCCAGGGCTCAGTGCTGGGTCCAGCCCTGTTCAATGTCTTTATCAATGACCTGGATGAAGGCATCGAGTGCACCCTGAGCAAGTTTGCGGACGACACTAAGCTGGGTGGAAGTGTCGATCTGCTGGAGGGTAGGGAGGCTCCAGAGGGATCTGAACAGGCTGGACCGCTGGGCAGAGTCCAACGGGATGAGGTTTAACAAGGCCAAATGCCGCGTCCTGCACTTGGGGCACAACAACCCTATGCAGTGCTACAGACTAGGAGAAGTCTGTCTAGAAAGCTGCCTGGAGGAGAGGGACCTGGGTGTGTTGGTTGACAGCGACTGAACATGAGCCAGCAGTGTGCCCAGGTGGCCAAGAAGGCCAATGGCATCTTGGCTTGGATCAGACACGGCGTGACCAGCAGGTCCAGGGAGGTTCTTCTCCCTCTGGACTCGGCACTGGTGAGACCGCTCCTCGAATCCTGTGTTCAGTTCTGGGCCCCTCACCACAAGAAGGATGTTGAGGCTCTGGAGCGAGTCCAGAGAAGAGCAACAAAGCTGGTGAGGGGGCTGGAGAACAGGCCTTATGAGGAGCGGCTGAGAGAGCTGGGGGTGTTTAGCCTGGAGAAGAGGAGGCTGAGGGGAGACCTCATTGCTCTCTACAACTACCTGAAAGGAGGTTGTGGAGAGGAGGGTGCTGGCCTCTTCTCCCAAGTGACAGGGGACAGGATGAGAGGGAATGGCCTCAAGCTCCGCCAGGGGAGGTTTAGGCTGGACATTAGGAAAAAATTTTTCCCAGAAAGGGTCACTGGGCACTGGCAGAGGCTGCCCAGGGAGGGGGTTGAGTCACCTTCCCTGGAGGGGTTTAAGGCACGGGTGGATGGGGTGCTGAGGGACATGGTTTAGTGTTTGATAGGAATGGTTGGACTCGATGATCCTGTGGGTCTCTTCCAACCTGGTTATTCTATGTTTCTATGATTCTATGATTCATTCAAGAAAATCAAATCTCAGCAAAAATACCAAAAGGAATAAACTACTAATGTTATTGACAGAACTCCCTATCCCCGCTCCACTCAATGACTGCTGCCTAGATAAGAATTAATCTTCACAAAATAAAGAAATCCTCCGTTAAAATGGGTCACATCTCCTGCAAATATTCATAGAGACTGAGCCTTGCCTGCAATTCTGTTTCGTGACCGCTTGTCCCGCTACGATCCAGTTTACAGCGCTTGCTCTCCTGTGCACTGCTTGGTGATCTCGATCTCTTTTTAGCCGTCTTGCCTCTTTCAAGACCCGATTTGTTGTACTGGGACTCTGGTGCACCACTTGCTGATCTTCTTCTCTTCTCAGACCCATTGCAACTTTCAAGATCCATTTTACCCTGCTTGCTCTCCTGTGCACCGCTTGGTGATCCGCTCTTTCTCTTTTTAGCCCTCTTGCCTCTTCCCAGATCCGGACTTTCTTTTTGATCCAGGTCAGGATAATTTGTTTGCTCGGAATGCCACGTCTGTAACCAAGACACATCCAATGGTTTGGATTGGAAGGGACCTCAAAGCCCATCCAGTTCCAAGCTGCCTGCCCTGGGCAGGGACACCTCCCACCAGCCCAGGCTGCCCAAGGCCCCATCCAGCCTGGCTTTGAACACCTCCTGAGATGGGGCAGCCACAGCTTCCCCGGGCAACCTGGGCCAGGGCCTCACCACCCTCATAGGGAAGAATTTCTTCCTAATGTTCAATCTAAATCTTTCCCCTTCCTTTTTGAATCCATTCCCCCTCCTCCTGTCACTACGTGCCCTTCTAAACAGTCCCTCCACTGCTTTCCTCCAGGCCCCCTTCAGGTACTCTAAGGCCACTATAAGGTCTCCCCGGAGCTTTCTCTTCTCCTGACTGAAGGAGCCCAACTCCCTCAGCCTGTCCTCATAGCAGAGGTGCTCCAGCCCTCGCATCATCTTTGTGGCCTCCTCTGGACCCGTCCGAACAGTTCCATATCCTTCTTATGCTGGGGTTTCCAGAACTGGACACAGGACTCCAGCTGGGGTCTCACAAGAGTGGAGTAGAGGGGCAGAATCCCCTCCCTCGCTCTGCTGGCCACACTTCTATTGATACGGCTCAGGACATAGTTGGCCTTCTGGGCTGTGAGCGCACACTGCCAGCTCGTGTTGAGGTTCTCATCAACCAGCACCCCCAGGTCCTTCTCCGCAGGGCTGCTCTCAGTCACATCATCCCCCAGCCTGCAGGGAAACCATGGATTGCCCCAACCCAGGTGTAGGATCTTGCCCTTGGCCTTGTTGAACCTTATGAGGTTCACATAGTCCCTCTTCTCCAGTTTCTCCAGATCCCTCAGGATGACAGCCCATCCTTCTGGTGTAACGACTGTGCCACTCAGCTTGGTGTCATCTGCAAACTACAGTGGGAGGGGCTTGACTCCCCTGATCTCCATCTTGCTGTCCATTAAGAGAGGGGGCGTGAGGAGAGCAGTTGCCAGTGAGGCAAAAACGATGTTGAGTACCTCAGCCATGCCCTCGTCTGTCGATACAGGTCCACCATTTTTGTTCATCAGTGGGGGTACGCTCTCTTTAACCTTCCTTTTTGGGTTGAAGAATCTGTGCTAGCCCTTCTTGTCAGTCTCTGCTTCCCTTGCCAAGCTCTATGTAAAGCATCGTTAAATATTTTCTAGCTCTGTGCTTGTCCCCGAGGACAGTTTCCTACGAGGTCCTACCGATCAACTCCTTGAAGAGCTGCAAGTCTGCTTTCCTAAAATGTAGGGTCCTGACTCTGCTCCTTGCCCAACCCACGTCCCTCAGGCCCTCGAATCCACCAGTGCGTGACCACCGCAGCCCAGGCTGCCTCCAGTCTTGCTGTTCCCTCGTATCGGTGACCATGAGGTCCAGCATCACATCCCCTCGGGCAGGAGAGCTTCTTACCTGGGCTCAGAAACGATGTGTGAGGCACTCAAGGAGCGTCCTGGCTCACGCCCAGCTCGCCGTGCTCCTTTTCCAGCTGTAGGAGATGAGCTGGCAAGCGTGAAGCCCCCTGGAGCTGGAGGAAGAAGGCTTCCTCAGGAGGCTCCCCTCGCTGTGGTGGCCCACGCCAACCCCCAGGTTCCCCAGGCCACCTCGCTCTCTCTTTCTCCCCCAAAAGACCCATCGGTGGCTCTTCTCCAGGGGCAGCTTTTTCCCAGCTCAGCCCCTGGAGCCTCCTGCCTGCCGACCTCTGCCAGCAGCTCTGCCCCCGCCCCAGGACCCAGCGCAGCGATGTCACAAAGGGCCGGTGCCCACATGCCTTTGTTTGCTTTTAACCCCCACCTTGCCGTTGTGAGCCCACGTACGAGCTCAGAAGAACGCTCCGCTGTGATAGGTGCTTCGAGATTTCATGGTTTATTATGGGAACAATAGGCACTTTCCTTGACTTGTTAAAGTCATCACAAGGTTCATGCCTGACCCTCTTGATGAAGAGTTTAAGACATTTGAAAGGATATTTTTTCACTTCCTGTGTTTCTAGGGGTAACAGGTTGATAAACGTTTGGTGGCTTCTTTGTCTTACAGACGTTGTCTATTTTGAATTGCTTATTTTTAAACTTAAAGTACTATTTTTTGCAGCAAAATTGTCTCTCATATGGTGAGAGCTTTTTTTCTCAAAGCCTGAAAGAAAAACAAAATCCAACTTTTTGTCACCAAAAGATGGTGCTGGGCAGTGCAGTTTGAAAAACGGGTCACAGAACCGCCACTGATTATAATTGTTTTCCTGTCTTGGGAGCCTGATATTAGAGGTGCATTTCATAGAATCATAGAATCATAGAATCATAGAATCACCAGGTTGGAAGAGAGGGGAAGCACCACCTCCCCTGACCTGTTGGTGAAGCCTTTTCTAACACAGCCTGGGATGCTGTTGGCCTTCTTTGCCAGAAGGGCATGTTGCGTGTTGTGTCCTGTATATTCACTGCCTATATTGCAAGTTTATCACTTTCCTGTGGTGTACGTCATCCAGGAAACTCCAGGTTTAATCTGTTCACTCAGCCATGAGGAGTAACAGGCTCCAAATGCCCATTTTGAAGAGCCACAGAACAAGTCAGGTATGAGAACTTAACAACACTTTCTGATGAAAATTCAGGCTGGTTTTGATGACAAAGATGGCAAAAATTGATGTCTGAATTAAGCTCCTAAAGTTAGGCATCCCTATTGCTTGTGCAATAGAGTCATGATAAAGAAGTTAGAGCAAACCCGTGGTTACCTAGTTTCAGGCAACAGCTCTGTAAAGACACAAACGCTTACTCTTTTATACCAAAGGCGTTGTGCACGGGTGGAAGCCATGGTTTCTGATCTACTTTTTGGGCAGACTGAAGAGGTTCTCATTCCAATGGAGCAGTACAAGAGCAATCCCTCCACAAAAAGAGGCTTTAATCCTCTGGGAGAGAAATGATTCATCTCCCTTTGACACTGTTCTCACCTAGGGGAAAAAATCGCAAATCCTAGTCTATTTTCTACAAACCAGTGGAGTAAGGAAGGTTAGAATTTACGTGGGTAAGATTCAGAACACTGGTAGCATGAAATTGTAGCAAGGGATGTTGTTTCAACATAACATCACTAAGGAAGATAAGGCAGAAAACATGAGTAGCAAAAAAAAAATCTATTTAAAAATCTTTTCTTGTTTTAAAAGTATAAAATGCAATGTTTAAAAATCAAAATCCTGTAAGATACTCTGGAGAAAATGGCTTCTAAAACACAAGACTACTCTGTAACAGCTGCCAAGCAATGTTACAGCTCCTGAAAATCCCACATTAAATGAGCAAAGGTACAATCCAGCTCAAGTAACCATTTTCTGTTGACGGGAGCATCACAGAATCAAGCACAGAGATCAACATGATCAGCGAGTCTTCACTTTATTGAGCTTAGCTGTTTCTTTATAAACCCTTTTTGGTTACATAACTGGGTGCCCACGAGGGTATCCACAGTGTATTCCTGGTTAAAGGTAGCTGTCCATAAGGCTATTACTAACCTATTATTGGCTAAACTACTGCACATGCTAAGAAACCAAGTTACACTAAAATTAACTATGTTGATATCTTTAATTGTTTCTCTTCCAGCTGGTGCTCGTTCCCACTGAACCAGCTGTTGTATTCCTTTCAGCTGCCCTTCGTTTATCTTTTGGCTCTCTGTTTCAAGGCCTTGTTAGAGTTGTTCAGTATCACAGCATCCAGGCCTTGTTCTCTGTAAAATGTTCCCACAATTCCCCCTTTTTGTTTTTCGACTAAAATGTTCAGGTGAAACATATGATTGACTTGACATTGTATACACTGTAACACACAGGATAATTGTTAAAGCAATTAACACCATTAAAAATAACATTCCTCCTTCAACCAATAGTTCTCATTCTCATCCTGTTATCCACACATTCTTTCGAGAATCGATCACCCAGGGACCTCCTTAAACTACCACCCATAGGATTAAGAGCATCCGTAATGTTAGCGTCCTCCTCATTCTTGTCGACTGCTTTCGTGGTTGGGGCTTAACAGTTGTCACACAGCGACGTGGGCTTGATGCACCTCGCAGGTGCACAGGCTGGTCCTGTGTCTGTTAAAACACAAGCATAACCTCGTCCCCATGTTAGTAGCTTATACAGACCTGTCCATTGCCCATAGTAACTGTTTTTCAATAGCAAGTTCACATTGACTTGTACTTGCTCTGATTTTGATGACATGGTTTGTATATGCTTCAACATCAGCACAATTTGATCATCTCCTGCTAATCGTAAAAAATTCATTACATATTGCACCTTCATCAATCTGTTGGTGTCTCTCCTGATTCCCCCTTTTTTGTTTTGCTAAGAATGTTTTTACTACTTGATGGGTACGTTCAATAATGACATGGCTTGGATATCAATACTTTTTTTTTTTTTTGAGGTTTATGTGGTAAAATATCCACTCAATAATTTGTAATGAATCATTTGAATTTTCCTCTATCATTGCCTCAGTTATCCCTAAAGGTTGTCTGCGCTAGGGCCCAGCAGTTGCTGATGAGGGACACTGGAATGCAGAGTGTTCTCACAAATTGGCATTCCCCTAGAGAGAGAACTCCGGTAACTCCTCTGGACTTCTGCAAAGCTGAAAAAAAAAAACTTAGAAAGGAAGGAGAAGGGCGGGAGGGTGGTGGGTGGGGGGGGCACTCACACACATACAGCTGCATACGTTCATACAATGTTGGTTATCACCATTGGATCCACATTTTTTCAATGCTATGGATATTTAAACTACAGACGGTACCGGACACATACAATGCTTAAAATATGTACATGCATTATCTAATAAGGCTTATATCGATTGTCTAACAAATATTTCACTTATGGTAGTCTTTTTTTTTTCTCTCCTTTTTTTTTGTAGTTTCTGTGTTGATAGAACCACAGCCTCTGTCTCCCCGTATGCAACTTCCTACATGGGGTACGATTGCTGAAAAACAAATCAGCTGAGTAATTCTAGTGCCCTTTGCTATAAAGTCAGGAGGCACAGGCATCCAAGCTGTTACTTGCATCGCTCTCATAAAGTCAGCATCAGTCAATTCTGGTAAAACAAGCAATCTTTGTAACAGGTGATCATGCAATTAACAGTGCACTAAGTCCGTTTTTGCATTCTCTAAGGCTAATTGTTTAAGAAACACTTTTTTTTTTTTGTTAATGTTCACTTCAACATAAGAGGCTGAGTTTGTAGGGACTAAGCCAAATGTATTTCAGGGATTCTTATGGACTCAAATCCTTGTGAGCCACGCTCTACAGAGTCCACTTGGAACACAGCTGCTTTGAACAAAATTAAATACACTATCCGGCTATCCTTTGGTATTAATATTAGTGGAAATGGTGCTCATTACACTAGTGGAGACAGCATCCATACCTTTGCGTGAATTACTCCAGTACAGCCTGCATCAATGACCCCGGGTAAAACAAACATTCCCAACCGAATTATTGAGAATCATTCTAATTACAAGTGAGTAAAGCCACCCTCCAATGGTCCTTTTACATTCCATGGTATTGTGCGAAGTGCGGATGGTTGCAGCACAACTGTGATGGTGGCGATCGCATCTATCTCGGTGCTGCCTCTGGTTCTTGCTCTGAGGTGAGAGCTGCTGCTTGCTGAGAAGGCATCTGTGTTGGTATGTGCCTCCCGCAAACAATTCCCAGGAAAAGTTTGTAGCTGTTTAGGGTCACTGCACCTCCGCTGATGAAAATAAATCAAAGTTCTCTCAGAGGCTGCTGGCCCTGGATCAAAGGGATTATCGGCAGGTGCTGATGGTTGACTACGTAGCACAGTTTTGACTAAGTTCTGTGCGGTCCTGCATGTGGACGCAGACATTCCATGTACTGGATTAGCCTGTCTTACTCCGAAAAAGGTAGCCAGTTTTCCTTGTCTTTTCTGTGGGGGATTATCTGAGTGCAGTGCTGCGATTGCTGCTGCAAGAATCAATTTTGCGAGGGTACATATGCCCACCGGAATGAGAGTATGCGATTGAAAGATGTACTGTATTAGCGATGTCGTGACTTGTGATTTAAGGCCGTCCTGGATCACGGCAGCTTTAAGTTTCCCCAACAGTTTCCAGCCGATCGGTTCCCAGTATCGACCTCCTGCACCATGCATTACTGGGAATGCTTCTGCTGCAGTTATGAAGTCCCCTTCTAAAATTGCATTCATGATTATGCCTTTCCATTTTCGGCTATGGGCTTCTTCTATCTCAGGGTCTGGATTGACAAACGAGGGTTGCACTGATAATCGTTTTGTGGCAATGGTGAGAGTTGGACCAGATCCATCCATAAAGGTATAAATTTTACGTGCAGGGGGTTCCGGAGCCGATGGCAGCTCTGGCTTCTGTTGAATAGCCAATTGTTGCAACGCTTTCACTAACTCTTTCAACTCCCCTTCAAGCGAGGGCATTGCAGCCGCTCCAGCAGCATCATCTTCTGTTGTTGCCACATCTGGGTTATAGGGAGTTAATTCTTCGGGAGGCGCAGAAGGATGACAGGCAGCCCCTCCTTGCTCTGCATCTTCCCTCACTAACACAGTCTCTTGGGGTTTATGACACGGTTTTTCATCTGTTTCCGTCTGGGGAGGTAACACTTTTGGCATCTCTTTTACTAAAATGTTGTTAGATGCAGCCGCAGGGGCGGTGAGCACGCTGCCGACAGCACCAGGTGCATTAGATGGGCTAGATTCCAGTGGGGCCCGTTGTGGGATGTTTAGCATGTGGGAGAAGAGTGAGGTTGCTGGGAAAGCCTGCGGAGCCGTGCCAAGCGATACGGAAGCCCCAGGCGCTCCGAGTACCGCTGTAGCCGCTGATCTCTCTCGCTCCATTGTCCGCAGCACCTCCACTATTTCCCTCCACACCGGTCCGAATTTGGCTGCTTCTTTTGCCTCCTTGCCTCCTTCAGTCACTGCATCCCATAAGACATGACCTATTGCTTCCCAGGTAGGAGTTTTGAATGCGACCTGCGCTCCTGGGATTAATCTATGGCGCCAGACCCAGTTCAACAATGCTTTAATAACGGAGGCATCATATTTTTTCCCTCTCTTAGAGAGGATATGTTGGAGGAGTTTTAGGACACCTTCTTTCTCGTAATCGTCCAACCCCATCTCCTCCCCGACCGCTCAGCTTTATAGAGCGAGATCCAATTTCACACCAGCAGAGCGCTCCGCTGTAAGTAACCTAATTCGTGTCTCTTCTTTAACGCGAACACTGTGCCGCCTCTGGCCCTCTCGCCGGGGCAGCGAGGATGTGTCGGCCGGCCGCTCTGCGTCCTGTCTGTTCAGCTGCTCCAGTCTCCAATCCGATATGAATTAATCTGTCATAGTATCACGTCGGGGGTCACCAATTGCAGAGGATAGGGACATCACACGACCAATATGGTCTAGTGAAGCCGTTTTATTGAGATTTTACATTACATTTATACCCCTCTTCAGCAGAGGCAGCCGCGGTGTTACAAGCTGATTCGTCAGTTCTCCTTTAGCAGTAAACAATCATTGTTTACATACATTTTTATGCTTTCCCATGAGAAGCGGCTCTGTGAGCACTCTGGTCTCCAAAGGAAGAAGTCAGGGACTGCCGAGGGAAGCTTCCCGTGAGAAACGAGAGGAGAACAAGGCAGAGCAACTTCCTAATGATACAGAAAGAAACCTTAAAGAGAACGTGTCTTCTACAGTGACTGATTTTTTACAAGGCTGGCTTTATTCAGGGGCAGAAGCTGGGTTGTGCCCATTTTCATCCAAAAACTCCACAACAGGATAGGGATAGGGATAGGTGTACGGATAGGGATAGCGATATGAATAGGGATAGGGATGTGGTGATAGGAATAGGGAGAGAGATAGGGATGTGGTGATATGGATAGGGATAGGGATGGGAATGGGGATAAGGGTAGCAAAAGGGATAGGGATATGGGGATGGGGATAGGGATAAGGATAAGGATAAGGATATGGATACGGATATGGATACAAATACTAATAGGGATATGGGGATAGCGGTAGCAATAGGAATAGGGATTGGGATACGGATGGGGATAGGGACAGGGATATGAATGGAGTTACGGATAGGGATGGGGATGGGGTGAGGGATGGGGGTGGGGGTAAGGATACAGAAAGGCATAGTGTTCGAGATAGGGATAGGGATAGAGATACAGATAGGGATGGGTATAGTGATAAGGATAGGGATAGGGATGGGGATGGGGATACGGATATGTCCCTATCCCCATCCATGTCCCTATCCCTATCCCTATTGCTCCCACTATCCACATAACCCTACACGTATCTGTACAGATTGGGATAGAGATAGGGATAGGGATAGGCATGGAAATGGGTTGGGGATAGGTATAGGGATAGGAATAGGTGTACGGATAGGGATACCAATATGAATATGAATAGGGATAGGGATAGAAAAAGGGACGGGTGTGGCGACAGGGATAGGGATAGGGATAGGGATGAAGATGGGAATAGCTACATAGGGTTGGGGATATGGATAGGTATGGGGATAAAGGGATGTGGGGACAGGGTTGGGGAAGGCTATACAGATAGGGATATTGTTAGGGATGGGGATGGGGATAGGAATAGTGATAAGTATATGGGATAGGGATATGGGGATGGGGTAGAGTTACGGACAGGGATGTGGATAGGCATAGGGATAGTGATAAGCAAAGGAATAGGGATAGGGATAGGGATAATGATATGGTTTGGATACGAATATGAATACAGATATGGATACAGATGGGGATAGGGATAGGGACAGGCATAGGGATATGGATATGGGGATGGGGATAGGGTTTGGGATGAGGATAGGAATAGGGATAGGGATAGGGATAGGGATAAGGTTCGGTTATGCATACGAAAACAGATACAGATAAGGATGGGGATAGGCAACGGGACAGGCATAGGGATAGGGCTATGGGGATGGGGATAGGGATAAGGATTTGGATGAGTTAAGGGATAGGGTTAGGGACGGGGATAGGGAATGGGATAGGGATAGGGTTAAGTATATGGACAGGGATAGGGACGGGGATGTGAATAGGGATTGGGATAGGGATGGGGATAGGGAAGAGTATGGGGATAAGGATAGGGAAGGGGATCGTGGTAGGGATAGGAATACGGATAGGGATAGGGATAGGGATATGAAAAGGAGAGGGATAGGGATAGGGATAGGGATATTTTTCTGTTACGGATACGAATAGAGATAAGGATACGGATGGGGATTGGGATAGGGACAGGCATAGGAATAAGGATATGGGGAAGGGGATAGGAGTAGAGATTGGGATGAGGATGGGGACAGGGATGGGTATAGGGACAGGGATGCGGAAAATGATATGGATATGGATACGGAGATGGATATGGATTCAGATACAGATAGGAATACGGATAGGGATAAGATAGCAAGGAGTATACGGATTAGGATAACGATAGGGGTGGGGATGGGGAAAGGAATAGTGACAAGGGTATGGGATAGGGATATGGGGATGGGGTAGTGTTACGGACAGTGATGGGCATAAGGATGGGGATAGGGATAAGCATAGGGATAGGGATAGGAGTGATCATATAGATAGGGATAGGGTTAGGAATATACAAGTAGTTATGTTGGGCAGGGATAGAGATAGGATAGGGATAGGGACAGGGATTAGGATAGGGATAGAAAAAGGGATAGAAAAAGGGACGGGTGTGGTGATAGGGATAGGGATAGGGATAATGATATGGTTTGGACACGGGTAGAAATACAGATATGGATACGGATGGGGATAGGGATAGGGAGAGACATAGGGATATGGATATGGGCATGGGGATAGGGTTTCGGATTAGGATAGGAATAGGGAGAGGGATGGGGATGGGGATAGGGATAGGGATAAGGTTCGGTTATGCATACGAATACAGATACAGATAAGGATGGGGATAGGCATCGGGACAGGCATAGGGATAGGGCTATGGGGATGGGGATAGGGATAAGGATTGGGATGAATGAAGGGATAGGGTTAGGGACGGGGAAAGGGAACGGGATAGGGATAGGGTTAAGTGTATGGACAGGGATAGGGACGGGGATGTGAATAGGGATTGGGATTGGGATAGGGATGGGGATAGGGAAGAGTATGGGGATAAGGATAGGGAAGGGGATCGTGGTAGTGATAGGAATACGGATAGGGATAGGAAAAGGATAGGGATAGGGACAGGAATAGGAAAAGGATAGGGATAGGGATAGGGATAGGGACAGACATAGGGATAGGGATATGGTTCTGTTACGGATACCAATAGAGATACGGATACGGATGGGGATTGGGATAGGACAGGCATAGGAATAGGGATATGGGGATGGGGATAGGGATAGAGATTGGGATGAGGATAGGGATAGGGATGCGGAAGATGATATGGATATGGATACGGAGATGGATATGGATTCAGAGAGGGATAGGAATATGGATAGGGATAAGATAGCAATGAGTATACGGATTAGAATAACGATAGGGGTGCGGATGCGGATAGGAATAGGGAGAAGGGTATGGGATAGGGATTGGGATAGGGGGATAGGGGTAGTGTTACGGACAGTGATGGGCATAAGGACGGGGAGAGGGATAAGGACAGGGATAGGGATAGGAGTGATCATATAGATAGGGATAGGGTTAGGAATATACAAATAGTTATGTTGGGCAGGGATAGAGATAGGATAGGGACAGGGACAAGGATAGGGACAGGGACAAGGATAGGGATAGGGATAGAAAAAGGGATAGAAAAAGGGACGGGTGTGCTGACAGGAATAGGGATGAAGATGGGGATAGCTATATAGGGTTGGGGATATGGATAGGTATGGGGATAGTGAAAGGGATGTGGGGACAGGGTTGGGGAAGGCTATACAGATAGGGATATGGTTAGGGATGGGGATGGGCATAGGAATAGTGATAAGTATATGGGATAGGGATATGGGGATAGGGGTAGTTACGGACAGGGATGTGGATAGGCATAGGGATAGTGATAAGCAAAGGAACAGGGATAGGGATAGGGATAGGGTTAATGATATGGTTCGGATACGGATACGAATACAGATATGGATTCGGATGGGGATAGGGATAGGGACAGGCATAGGGATACGGATATGGGGATGGGGATAGGGTTTGGGAGGTGGATAGGCATAGGGATAGTGATAAGCAAAGGAACAGGGATAGGGATAGGGATAGGGTTAATGATATGGTTCGGATACGGATACGAATACAGATATGGATTCGGATGGGGATAGGGATAGGGACACGCATAGGGATACGGATATGGGGATGGGGATAGGGTTTGGGAGGTGGATAGGCATAGGGATAGTGATAAGCAAAGGAATAGGGATAGGGATAGGGGCAGGGATAGGAATAAGAATAGGGATAGGGATAAGGATAGAAAAAGGGATAGGGATAGGGATAATGATACGGTTTGGATACGGATACGAATACAGATATGGATTCGGATGAGGATAGGGATAGGGACAGGCATGGGGATATGGATATGGGCATGGGGATGGGGACAGGGTTTGCGATGAGAATAGGAATAGGGATAGGGATGGGGACAGGGATAGGGATAAGGTTCAGTTATGCATACGAATACAGATACGGATAAGGATGGGGATAGGCATCGGGACAGGCACAGGGATAGGGCTATGGGGATGGGGATAGGGATAAGGATTGGGATGAGTGAAGGGATAGGGTTAGGGACGGGGATAGGGAACAGGATAGGGATAGGGCTAAGTATATGGACAGGGATAGGGAGGGGGATGTGAATAGGGATTGAGATAGGGAAAGGGATAGGGATGGGGATAGGGAAGAGTATGGGGATAAGGATAGAAAAGGGGATCGTGGTACGGATAGGAATAGGGATAGGGATAGGGACAGGGATAAGGACAGGGATAGGAAAAGGATAGGGATAGTGATAGGGATAGGGATAGGAAAAGGATAGGGATATGGTTCTGTTACGGATACGAATAGAGATATGGATACGGATGGGGATTGGGATAGGGACAGGCATAGGGATAGGGATATGGGGATGGGGATAGGGATGGGGATAGGGATGCGGAAGATGATGTGGATATGGATACGGAGATGGATATGGATTCAGATACGGATAGGAATACGGATAGGGATAAGATAGCAATGAGTATACGGATTAGAATAACGATAGGGGTGGGGATGGGGATAGGAATAGGGACAAGGATATGGGATAGGGATTGGGATAGGGATATGGGGATAGGGGTAGTGTTATGGACAGTGATGGGCTAAGGATGGGGAGAGGGATAAGCATAGGGATAGGGATAGGAGTGATCATATAGATAGGGATAGGGTTAGGAATATACAAATAGTTATGTTGGGCAGGGATAGAGATAGGATAGGGACAGGGACAAGGATAGGGATAGAAAAAGGGATAGAAAAAGGGACGGGTGTGCTGACAGGAATAGGGATGAAGATGGGGATAGCTATATAGGGTGGGGCATATGGATAGGAATGGGGATAGTGAAAGGGATGTGGGGACAGGGTTGGGGAAGGCTATACAGATAGGGATATGGTTAGGGATGGGGATGGGCATAGGAATAGTGATAAGTATATGGGATAGGGATATGGGGATAGGGGTAGTTACGGACAGGGATGTGGATAGGCATAGGGATAGTGATAAGCAAAGGAACAGGGATAGGGATAGGGATAGGGTTAATGATATGGTTCGGATACGGATACGAATCCAGATATGGATTCGGATGGGGATAGGGATAGGGACAGGCATAGGGATATGGATATGGGGATGGGGATAGGGTTTGGGAGATGGATAGGCAAGGGATAGTGATAAGCAAAGGAATAGGGATAGTGATAGGGATAGGGATAATGATATGGTTTGGATACTGATACGAATACAGATATGGATATGGATGGGGATAGGGATAGGGACAGGCATGGGGATATGGATATGGGGATGGGGATAGTGTATCGGATGAGGACAGGAATAGGGATAGGGATGGGGATGGGGATAGGGATAAGGTTCGGTTATGCATACGAATACAGATACAGATAAGGATGGGGATAGGCATCGGGACAGGCATAGGGATAGGGCAATGGGGACGGGGATAGGGATAAGGATTTGGATGAGTGAAGGGATAGGGTTAGGGACGGGGATAGGGAACGGGATAGGAATAGGGATAGTGATAGGGTTAAGTATATGGACAGGGATAGGGACGAGGATGTGAATAGGGATTGGGATAGGGAAAGGGATGGGGATAGGGAAGAGTATGGGGATAAGGGTAGGAAAGGGGATCGTGGTAGGGATAGGGATAGGGATAGGGATAGGGATAGGGATAGGAAAAGGATAGGGATAGGGATAGGGAGAGGGATAGGGATAGGAAAAGGATAGGGATACGGATAGGGATATGGTTCTGTTAGGGATACGAATAGAGATACGGATAAGGTTGGGGATTGGGATAGGGACAGGCATAGGAATAAGGATATGGGGATGGGGATAGGGATAGAGATTGGGATGAGGATAGGGATAGGGATGGGGATAGGGAAGATGATATGGATATGGATACGGAGATGGATATGGATTCAGAGAGGGATAGGAATATGGATAGGGATAAGATAGCGATGAGTATACGGATTAGAATAACGATAGGGGTGCGGATGCGGATAGGAATAGGGAGAAGGGTATGGGATAGGGATTGGGATAGGAATATGGGGATAGGGGTAGTGTTACGGACAGTGATGGACATAAGGACGGGGAGAGGGATAAGGACAGGGATAGGGATAGGAGTGATCATATAGATAGGGATAGGGTTAGGAATATACGAATAGTTATGTTGGGCAGGGATAGAGATAGGATAGTGATAGGGACAGGGACAGGGATAGGGATAGAGATAGGGATAGAAAAAGGGATAGAAAAAGGGACGGGTGTGGCGATAGTTATAGGGATAGGGATAGGGATAAGGTTCGGTTATGCATACGAATACAGATACGGATAAGGATGGGGATAGGCATCGGGACAGGCATAGGGATAGGGCTATGGGGATAGGGATAAGGATTGGGATGAGTGAAGGGATAGGGTTAGGGACGGGGATAGGGAATGGGATAGGGATAGGGTTAAGTATATGGACAGGGATAGGGACGGGGATGTGAATAGGGATTGGGATAGGGAAAGGGATAGGGATGGGGATAGGGAAGAGGAAGGGGATAAGGATAGGGAAGGGGATCGTGCTAGGGATAGGAATACGGATAGGGATAAGGATAGGGTTAGGAAAAGGATAGGGATAGGGATAGGGATATGGTTCTGTTACGGATACGAATAGAGATACTGATACTGATGGGGATTCGGATAGGGATAGGAATATGGATAGGGATAGGGATAAGGATAGGGTTAGGAAAAGGATAGGGATAGGGATAGGGATATGGTTCTATTACGGATACGAATAGAGATACTGATACGGATGGGGATTGGGATAGGGATAGGGATATGGGGATGGGGATAGGGATAGAGATTGGGATGAGAATAGGGATAGGGATGGGGATAGGGATAGGGATGCGGAAGATGATATGGATATGGATACGGAGATGGATATGGATTCAGATACAGATAGGAAAACGGACTGGGATAAGATAGCGATGAGTATACGGATTAGAATAACGATAGGGGTGCGGATGCGGATAGGAATAGGGAGAAGGGTATGGGATAGGGATTGCGATAGGAATATGGGGATAGGGGTAGTGTTACGGACAGTGATGGGCATAAGGATGGGGAGAGGGATAAGCATAGGGATAGGGATAGGAGTGATCATATAGATAGGGATAGGGTTAGGAATATACAAATAGTTATGTTGGGCAGGGATAGAGATAGGATAGGGACAGGGACAAGGATAGGGATAGGGATAGAAAAAGGGATAGAAAAAGGGACGGGTGTGGCAATAGGGATAGGGATATGGATAGGGATGAAGATGGGGATAGCTATATAGGGTTGGGGATATGGATAGGTATGGGGATAGTGAAAGGGATGTGGGGACAGGGTTGGGGAAGGCGATACAGAATGGGATATGGTCAGGGACGGGGATAGGGACAGGGATAGGGATAAGGATTTGTATGGGGTATGGGATTGGGATACGGATACTGATACAGATATGTACATGCATACTGATACGGATATGTATATGCTTACTGATACGGCTAATGGTTCAGACAGGGATAGGGATAGGGATAGGGATAGGGATAGGGATAGGGATAGGGATAGGGATAGGGATAGGGATAGGGATAGGGATAGGAAAAGGATAGGGACAGGGAAAGAGATAAGGATAGGGATAGAGATGGGGATAGGGATATCGATGCGGAAGATAATATGGATATCGATATGGAGACGGATATGGATTCAGATACGGATAGGGATACGGATAGTGATGAGTATACAGTTAAGAAAAAAGATAGGGATGGGGATCGGAATAGGGACAAGGATATGGAATAGTGATAGAGATATGGGGATATGGATAGTGTTACAGCCAGGGATAGGGATAGGGATAGGGATAGATAAAGGGATGGGGGTAGCGATAGGGATAGGGATAGGGATAAGGATTTGTATGGGGGTAGGGATAGGGATACGGATACTGATACAGATATGTACATGCATACTGATACGGATATGTATATGCTTATGGATAATGGTTCAGACAGGGATAGGGATAGGGATAGGGATCTGGGGACAGGGTTGGGGAAGGCTATACACATAGGGATATGGTTAGGTATGGGGATGGGTATAGGAATAGGGACAAGTATATGGGATAGGGATATGGGCATAGCGGTAGAGTTACGGACAGGGATGTGGATAGGCATAGCGATAGTGATAAGGATAGGAACAGGGCAGGGAGAGGCACAGGGATAGGGATGTGGGGATGGGGATGGGGATAGGGATTGGGATGAGGATAGGGATGGGGATGGGGATGCGGATAGGGGCGGGGATAGAGATGGGGATACTGATGCGGAAGATGATTTTGGGTTAGGGTTTAGCCTTGGTGCAAGGGTTAGGGTTAGGGTCAGTGTTAGGATTAGGGTTAGAGTTAGAGTTAGGTTTAGGGTGAGAGTTAGAGTTATGGTTTCAGATTCAGGTTAGGGTTAGGGTAAGGGTTAGTGTTAGGGGTTAGGGTAAGGGTTAGCGTTAGGGTTAGTTGTTAGGGTTAGGGTTAGATTTAGGTTTAGGGTTAGTGGTTATGGATTAGGTTTAGGGTTAGGGTTATTGTTTGTATTTGGTTAAGGGGTTGAGGTTTAGGGTTAGGATTTTTTAAGTTTTAGGGGGTTTGGTTAGGGTTAGTGTTAGGTTTAGGGTTTGATTTACAGTGAGATATAGGGTTAGGGTTATTTTTAAGGTTAGGGTCAGTGTTCGGATTAGTGTTAGGGGTTAGGGTTAGGTTTAGAGTTAGAGTTAGGGTTAGGGTTTAGTTTAGAGATAGATTTAGAGTTATGGTTAGTGTTAGGGTTAGGGTTACGTATAGATTGAAGTTTAGGATTAGGGTTATGGTTAGGGTTACTGTTAGGGTTAGGTTTAGGTTCCGGTTTAGGCTCAGGGTTGGGGTTGGGTTTAGGGTAAGTGTTGAGTTAGAGTTGCAATTGGAGTTAGGGTTATGGTTTGTGTTAGTGTTCGGGTTACGGTTTAGCATTAGGGCAAGGGTTAGGGTTAGCGGTTAGGGTTAGGGTTAGCGGTTAGGGATAGGGTTAGGGTTAGGTTTATGGACATTTGGGTTAGGTTTGGGGTTATGGTTAAGTGTTACGTTTAGGGTTAGTGTTAGGGTTTGGTTTAGGGTTAGCATAGGGTTTAGCGTTAGGGTAAGGGTTAGGTTTACGGACATTTGTGTTTGGTTTAGGGCTAGGGTTAGTGTTAGGGGTAAGGGTTAGCGCTATGGTAAGAGTTAGGGTTTAGGTTTTATGTAAGGCTTAGGGTTAGGGGTTAGGGTTAGAGGTTAGATTTAGGATTAGGCTTGTGTAAGTATTAGCGATTTGCGTAAGAGGGTTAGGTTTAGGGTTAGGCTTTGAGTTAGGGTTAGAGTTAGGTTTAGGGTGAGAGTGCTAGGGTTAGGGTTAGGGTTAAGAGTTAGTTTTAGGGTTAGGGTTACGTTTAGTGGTTAGGGTAAGGGTGAGGGTTAGGGCTTAAATTTAGTGTTAGTGTTAGGGTAAGGGTTAGATTTAGGGTTAAGGTTAGGGAAAGGGTTAGGGGTTAGGTTTAGGGTTAGGGTTGTGTTAGTGGTTAGGGTTAGAGTTAGGTTTAGGGCGAGAGTTAGGGTTAGGGTTAATTTTAGTGTTAGACTTAGGGTTAGGGTTATGGTTTCGGTTAGGTGTAAGTTTTAGGGTTAGGCTTAGTGTTAATGTCAGGGTTAGGTTTAGGGTTAGATTTAGGGTTAGGATTGTGTTCTGGTTCAGGTTAGGGTTAGGGTTAGAGATAGATTGAGGGTTAGGGTTATGGTTAGGGTTAGAGTTAGACTTAGGTTCAGGGTTAGGGTAAGTCTTGGAGTTAGAGTTGGGGTCGGAGTTGGAGGTAGGGTTAGGGTTAGGATTGGAGTTGGAGTTGGAATCAGGGTTATGGATAGGGTTAGTGTTAGGGATAGGGTTAGGGTTAGAGTTAGGGTTAGGTTTACGGTTAGCATTGCAGTTGGAGTTGGGGTTAGAGTTGGAACTGGAGTTGGGTTTAGGGTAAGGTTTGGGGTTGGAGTTGGATTTGGATTTTGAGTGTGAGGTGCAGTTAGAGTTGGAGTTAGGGAAAGGGTTATGGTTCGAGTTGGAGTTGGGTTTAGCTTTAGGGTCGGAGATAGGGTTAGGGTTAGCATTAGGGTTACGGTTAAGGTTAGAGAAACACTTAGACTTAGGATTAGGGTTAGGTTTAAGTTTAGGGTGTGGGTTAAGGTTAGGTTTAGTGTTAGGGTTGGAGTTGGATTTGGATTTTGAGTTGGAGTTAGAATTGGAGTTTGAGTTGGAATTAGGGTTAGGGTTAGGTTTAGGTATAGAGTTAGGGTTAGATTAAGAATTACAGTTAGGGTTATAATTAGAGTTAGAGTTAGGGTAAGGGTTAGAGTTAGATTTAGGATTACGGTTAGGGTTAGGGTTAGAGTTAGCATTATGTTTTGGTTTAGAGATAGATTAAGATTTAGAGTTAAATTTAGATTAAGAGTTAGATTAAGAGTTATGTTTAGAGTTAGCATTACATTTAGGGTTAGGGTTAAGGTTAGAGTCAGTTAGGGTTAAGGTTAGGGTTAGGGTAAGGGTTAGGTTTTGAGTTAGGGTTAGATTTAGATTTAGAGTTAGGGTTGGGTTAGGGTTAGGGGTACAGGTAAGGTTTGGGGTAGGGGTAGAGATAGGGTTTGAGTAGGGTTTACGTTTTGGGTTAGAGATAGATTTAGGATTAGGATTAGGGTTAGGGTTGTGGTTAGGGTTAGGGTTAGGTATACAGTTAGGGTGAGAAATATGAGTAAACTGTTCGTTCCAGCACTGACAGAGTCACCAGGAGAGTTCTGGAACAAGCTGTGCCCTTGAAGACGTTCACACACAATCTGGAAAACTGAAATAGAAGTAGAGTGAGAAAGTTTATTAATGACAAATACCTTTTTCAAAATGGGAGCAACAAGGTTCTACTGTGAAAAAAACAGAAGAGACTTATAACATGGAGTGGCTGGCAGGTGAAAGCTGATGTAGATAAATATTAAATAATGCACAAGGCAAAAATAATTGTAACTCCACACATAAAATGATGCATCTATGGGTCTTGGTAAATGCATAGCCCTTATATTTTTTTAAAAAATCTGAAGAAAGATTAAAGAAACTATAAATAAGGAAATCTCACTGGTAAGAGTAAATAACTGTTTATTCACAGATCCTAACTGAAAAGACACTAGCACAAAAATAAAAACCAGAAATAGAGGAGACTGTTAACATTAAGTTAATTTTGGTTTGGTTCCACTTCTGCTAATATTTCTGTTGGGTTCTCACTACTGTTCACTTTAACTGAGAGCAGCTTCTGTCTAAAGGAAGGACTTAATATCTACCAATAACCTGCCCAACATCATCTTATATCAAAGCTCTCTCGTCTGTTGTTGTGAAACACAAGCTGTCAGTAAAATTCAGTGAAATGAAAAACAATATGCTTGATGCCAACTCAGAGTTCAACATTTGCTTTAGTATCAAAGGAAACGGCATTCTTTCATGTAATACTTTTTTCAAGAAATGTTTCAGAATGCAGAAGATTTATTCTGCTTATATTCCCGTCCACTAATCATGTTTCAAAAGAAAAACACACGTTTCTTCATGAATTACAGATCTCGAGAACGATACTAAAAAAAACTAAAATGCATTTTAGACTAGTCTAATGTTATTCATTCTAAATGGGGATCTCTAATGGAATTTCCAAACTATTCTTTCCTCTCTTTATCCCTATCAGTGCCTATTTGGTAGACATTTTTATTAGGTAAATAAAAATACGCTTGAATTACTCCTATGGATATACTGAGCTTCCATAAAAAGGTTACAGCCAGGTTTAGAGAGTTGGATTTATTATTTCAATAAAAGGCTTACTAGCATATTAATTCTTTCAAGATTTTGCACACTATTTTGTGAAAAAACCCACGCTTGAATCTGGTGACCATGTGGCAGCTGCAAAAAACCCCAAATTTTGTCATTTTGATACTAATTTTCATGTGTTTTTATTTAAATTAAACATTTTTGTCCTAGGGAAGATGAGTCACAGCAATGCAGGATCCAGTAGGTCTTTTCCAAGCTGGTGATTTATGATCCTATGACTCCATTCTATGTTTAACTTTACTGTAAAGTACCCTAGGAGATTTTATGAGCACTTTGTTCATAAATCAAATTGTATGCGAAAAAAATTTGAAATTAATCTATTTCTTTTGGTTTTACACAAGCTGTATTTTCTGTTTGCTGAAATCTAGGCCTTTTTTGTTCTTTTAATTGTTTCTGACTACAGTTAAGAGTGGTACACAGAGCACTTGTTTCTTAGAAGCAGGTTTTTTGCTTTAAAGAGATCTAAGCTCAGGTCTCTTCAGATTTTGGTCTGCTATTAAAGCCTATAAAGATGTTAAATATCTGAAGTGAAATTTTGAAATGGACAGTTTTCTTTGACAGTACAGGAATTTGAAGCCTCAAGTATGTAAATAAATAGCACATATCAAAACTACAAAATTACATAGATATCTCATGACAATAAACTTCCACGGAAAGCATTTGAAGTTCTGTACTTACACATACAACGCTGTTCTGGAATCATCAACTCATCCAGCACCTCCAACAGTAAGAGCATCACAGCCTCTTTCCAGTTCAAACTCGTCAAAAGCAGCTTTATGACCTATTCAAATTAAATGTCAGTTATTTCCTAATATACCCACAGCTTACCTGATCTGACCCAATCTTAAAAGAAATTACTTGGTTACCATAAATGAAGTCACAGAGCACTCATCATTTCAATTGTCTTATTTGGTTTGAGAAAGATACATAGAAAAAAGCAGAAGTGGGGAAACTTTCTATAGTGTGTTTGAAGTATCATTTACTAAAGACACCTGTAACTGGTGATAATTGTTCTTATTATTGAAAAGTTATTATAGACATCAGTAAAACTTTTTTTCCTTTTTTACTAGAGTAACTATATAAAAATCAGGCAGCACAATATCGGAAGTACAGGAAGTTAAAAGCTTGTCTCTTGAATTATAGAATAACAAGATGGCAGGTATGAACAATCAATTCATAAGAAGGTGGAGAAGTGTCATGCACGGAAATACAGATGTAGAAATTTCCTTACAGAAATTACTAACCTTAAACTCTCATTTCACTCAATGTTTAATCATTAATTGGCCAGAAAAATGAAAAAAAAATAAATTATTGTTTGTAGAAGTATTTATAATTAACTGAAAAGTGTAATTTTATAAGAGAAAAGTGTGAAAATGGATTTTTCATCCATGTCATCCAACAGCACTTCTAAGACAAGCACTTTTCAGAGGTCTGTTCGGGTGAGAAGTAGTTGCAGGTGGCACGTGTGTGTACTCACGTACACCGTATCTTGGTTTTATTTTGACACTGAGGTTTCTGTTTATAAATATTTAAAGGGCAGGTGCCAGGAGGATGGGGTCAGATTCTTCTCCGCAGTGCCCAGTAACAGGACAAGGGGCAGCAGGGACAGGCTGGAGCACAGGGAGTTCCACTTCAACATGAGAAAAAACATCTTCACTGTGAGGTTGATGGAGCCCTGGAGCAAGCTGCCCAGAGAGGCTGTGAAGACTCCTTCTCTGGAGATATTCAAAACCCGCCTGCTCTAGGTTAACCTGCTTGAGCAGGTGTAGATGATCTCCAGAGGTCCCTTGAAACACCTGCCATTCTGCGATTCTCTAAGTTTTAAAGTGGAGTTAATACTGACATGAGGGTCATTAGAAGGGAAAAGAGCAGGAGGTTTCAAGAAAAGCTGAATGATCCCAGGATATTCATAGCTATAAACCAACATATTTATCACAATGATCTGTATATGATTTTGGCAGTGGGTCAGAGATTTTGTTTAGTGATCTAACACAGGTCCTCTGCAGACCTGCCAGGTTTTGAGGTAAAGTCTCCTGCATTATCTACATTATGTTTCAATAACGACAAGAATCGCAGGCAATATGCTGTAGATAAAATAATGTCACATCTGCAGCCACAAAATTCACTGGCACAATAATGTGTCTTGAGGGCCATGTTAAACAGTTTTTCAGTACACCAAAATGCTTCCAAAGGCATTTTAGCCAGTAGCGACTGTTGGGGTGGTGCTGTCCCCCTCTTTCTTTCCCTTTCCTCCCAGAGCCAGCTCGTTCCATTCTAAGAGCTGAACAGAAGCTACACCAGCACAAACACACGAGCTGGTGCAGATTTCCTTATAGATAGGCATGGATTAATTGCACACCAGCACTGACAAATCTCTTCAGCACAATCTATATTCTCAAGACTTATGGGAATACGCTATTTGGATGTGAAGAAATTCTTAAACAGGGAGAGGACACAGCTGGGACAGCTGATTGCAAATTATCAAAAAGATATCCCCTACCATATGATGTTGTTCTGATCTATAGAAGTTAAGAGAACAAAGAGGAAAGGGGAGACATTCATACTTATGGTGTTTATTTTTCCCAGTAAGCACTACGTGTGATGGAGCCTTGCATTCCTGGAGATGGCTGACCACTTGCCTGCAGATAGAAAGCAGTGAATGAATTCCTCAATTTGCTTTGCTTACACATGCAGCTTCTGCTTTAGTTATCAAACTGTCTTCATCTCAACCCACGAGGTTTCTTGCTTTTACCCTTCCAAGTCTTTCTCCTCGCCCGCTGGAGGGAAGCAAGCAAGCGAATGTGTGGAGCTGAGCTGACTGCCACGTCTAACCCACAACGCTGCCTCGTACAGTGCCAAGCTTGTTCTTGCACCGTGTGTTTCCCATTGCCTATAACTCCCCGTATAGGCCTTTCCGTTTCTACTCACATTAAAAGAAAGTAAATGTCCACAAAGAAATTCAGAGGTTTTCTTGTTTGGTTTGCCTGTCAGCAGCTTCATGCAGAAATTAGGTAGCCATGGCACAAAAGGTCTTTCTGAGGAAAAAAAAAAAAAAAAGAAAACCGCAGAAACTAGAAATATGAGTAAACTGTTTGTTCCAGCACTGACAGAGTCACCAGGAGGGTTCTGGAACAAGCTGCACCCTTGAAGACATTCACAGACAATCTGGAAAACTGAAATAGAAGTAGAGTGAGAAAGTTTATTAATGACAAATACCTTTTTCAAAATGGGAGCAACAAGGTTCTATTGTGAAAAAACCAGAAGAGTCTTATAACATGGAGTGGCTGGCAGATGAAAGTTGATGTAGATCAATATTAAATAATGCACAAGTTATCTCTCCAGTTCAAACTCATCAAAACCAAGCTAGAGACCTTAATAACTTTAATTCTGAACTTCACCAATGATACCTTAACCCCCTAAGATGAAAGACATTGGTGCAGCAAATGAAAAATAAAGGTCTTTAAATTTATATTTAAATATGCACATTTACCTAGGGCACAATTTTCATTTTTCCACTGTGTGGAGAATGAGAGAGCATCCCAAACTGTGCTTGCAAGATATCACGCAAAATACTCTTTTCAAGGAGTCCTTAGTATATTGGTGTGATCTAGAATGATGTACTAGTGAGCCAACACTAAATTCACAATAGCCTTTTCCTCCCCTCCGTTAAACCCATCCTCATGGGCTTATGGAATAGTCAGAATTCAACAAATCATTAGCATGAGCCTCTGTAGTGCCAAGAACATAAAAAAGCTCAGTGAAAGGAGTCCTTAGATCTACGTTTTTTTGGTAAACAAGATCCCTGCAGCACAAAACTCTGTGGTACAGAAGTGAGGATAAATTCTACAGATTAAAAAAAAAAAAATCAATACCCTGTCACAGCACGGGCTGCAGGCGCTGCAGGGTGAGACACACCATGCTGAGCAAGAGCCCCCTGCCCTGTCACAGCACGGGCTGCAGGCGCTGTAGGGGTGAGACGTGCTGACAAACACCCTTGTACTTGTGGCAGGGAGCTCCGAGCAACCCCTCAGAGGGAGAAGGGCTCTGTTTGTAACGAAGCCTTGAAGCAACAGCCTTTTTGTGGACATACTTTCTCAAAACCACTGTAGTATTGAAGTGTAACACAACAACGCCATCCAACAGGGGGAAATCTGCCTATGGAAACAAAGGGTTTGAATTTGTTGTGGAGCACCATAAACGCATAAACTACTTACGTGGAAGTAAGAATCTGAGGAAGACACGGATGTCAATAAAGGATAAGATCTGAGCCACCACAAACTTTGACCCAGTCCAAGAATCAGCAAGATAACCTCATTAAAAAACAAAGAAGAAGAAATCTTAGAAATTCTTAGAAGAAATCTTAGAAGAAATTATCTCAAAATCACTCAAGCAAACACTGTGCGAACTAAGTACCGTTGCTGAAACAACAGCAACCCTTGCCCTCCTACAGACACGGGAGTTGGAAACTGGAGCCCTTGCACCTAGCAATATTGCCCTAAAATAGTGAAAGCAGCAGGAACTCCAGGGCAGTGAGTCGTATGAAAACCCCACAGCCTAGAGAACGAAGCAAACCAGCAAGGGATAGAGGCACGTTTAGAACATGCTGAAGAGATTGTAACAGCAAGAAGGAGGTAAAGACAACAGACCACTGAGACCTCGGCAGAGCAGCCCAAAGCGACTGATCCTAAAAAGCTGAGAAACTGCACAGCCGAGCAACTGAGCCAATGTAAGGTTACCAAGAATTACAGCATGTACCTGTCAGAGAGGCAGAAGAGCACCGTAACGTTGTATTTGCAAATGCTAAAAGTCTAATAAATGACTCAGTAGGACGCTGATCAGAAGCTGCCGTAGCGGGACCCAGAGGAAACAAATGTTAGAAGAAAATCAACTCTTCCAAACAAGCAGAGCATTAACCTTCCAACAGTCGCAGAAGCAAGCTTAACTTAGACTTTTGTGCTGCTTAGAAAAAGTCAAATGAATGTTAGAAAAACATTTAACTAACGACAATCTTGATATGCTTGATTGAAACCTGGAACTACGGTCCTGCCCCACAGGAGGCTGAAATGTGTTTTCAGTTTGAATTCACACTAAAAATCTCGCCCCGTCAGCACCAGAATGCAAATCTGGAAAATGTTATGGACCTTTTTAAAAAAACACTTTAAAAAAATATTCTTTAAAGTATTCCAGCACGTCACGTTCCACATTTCATGCAAGGGCACCTTTTTACTACACTATGTTATCTAAACCTCACTGAACGTTACATTAAGAGGGAACAGGGAACACTGTCTTATCTTGCACAATACTCTGCATAAACTAATCTGATGAAGGACACAAGATCACTACTAAAGTCAAAAATATTTAAAATACACAGTAACGACACTTCATGAACTGTCTACCTTCTCAGAAAAGAAAATCACACAGACCCATTTCAGCATTCCGATTTTTTTTTTTCAAATCTGAGGGGCAAAAAGGTAGGCTCCTCAATCTAATCTTAAAATCAGACACTCAACACACAGATCTGTTTTCAAGAGTTCTGTCACTCGTAACTCCAACAAAAGTCACAGGTGAAAATCTGCACAACATTCAGCAAATCTTAACATCAAATCCTTATTTTGGAAACCTGGAAATTATTTTTGCAATAGATTTTCTTAAAGTTCACAGGTTTGTGAACTAGGTAGAAAGATACTTTTCTTTATAAAGAAGTAAGAAAAATGTTCTATTTCAGTCAGGCTGCCTCCAAAGTAAAAGTATTTCCCAACATATCTTTTAGTGTCCAAAAGGATGTGTTAAATACAGTTCCAGCTGTTTGGGGATAGAAGTCCCAGTATCAAATCTGTATCGATACCCACCGATGCAGATAATGTGACGCTTACGTGAAAGCAACTTGAGGATACCGTAGGCCTTGAACAAAGCCAGTTTTAAGACTTCACACTCACAGTTGTCATGGGCCTAAACTCAACACCCATCCTTCCTAGATACATGACGTTTAGAAAAGAATCTTCCTTTGTTGCACTGCTAGACAAATTCACGTTTAATAACAAGACAAATCATTCCCTATCGCCTGCTCTGCCCGGAACTGAAAGACTTCAAAGGTCCCAGTGTTGTTCTTACATGTAATTATCAACATGTTTGTCAGCAAATCTCTTTACCTTCCGCCCAGCTGGATGTAACAGTGTCTATTTTTTTCTGGATGAAAGCTCCAGGACACGTACTCACACCTCTCCATTTGGAACACAACACAAGAGTTTCTGTCTGGGCGTACAACTCCTTCAGTGCATTCTCGTGACTGATAAGCTGTCAAGCTGCCACAGACTGCTGCTTACGAGTGCCTTTTCCGTTCAGTGAACAAAGCAGTAAGCTAATCCACACCAATCTCCTTGAGACCTACCCTACTAACATCCTAAACCCATTGTGGAAGAGACATTGTGGAGAATGAACAGAACTTGCGGTTGTTGCAGTAGATTAAGGTTCAGTGATTTTCAGAAATGAACAAAGTCTGAATCTCCATAGCAAAAACAGACGGTGCAGTTTAATAAACAGCACTGCTCCATCAGCAGCATTTTGCATATTATTAGGGTTAAACTTTCTTGCAATCAGCCAGGAGATTATCATTCTCATTTTATTATAAATACGAAAATCAGTGCTTAACTGAAATTCTTGAAAAAGGAAGAAAAATTAAAAAAGAAAGATTAATGGAATAGTTCTGAAAAAAGAAATCATTAAAATGTCAACTCTCTTACATTAGCAGTCAATTCACATATTTTCTTTTGTATGCACAATTAAGTTTTTTCGTATAAAACTACACTGCATTTTGCAGAACCAAAGAGACAACATATTACTGAACATAAATCTGAGCTGATGCATTTGTCAAACATCTTTCATATTTTAAATGCTAATCTCTATTTAAAAATTGAAAGTGATTTAATACTTTCTATAAAATGTAATGTCTCTAAAGTCAAAGATCATTCACTGACAAATGGCCACTTCTAATTTGAATACTAAATAAATTATAACAGTTGAGTTTGGAACTAAATAAAGACCTTTCTGTTCAGTGAAATCTTTCAGAATGCAGTAGCCTTTGTGCTTTTGCGGTTGCTTTTTTTCTTGAATACATATATTTTCTGAGGCAATAAATCCTCTTTAAAACAAAGAGGACTTGATTTTGCAAAGAAGGTATTTACATGACAATAAGCTATGAAAGCATGCAGTAAAACAACCTTTGCTGCTGCTAAGCATTTGTATTAATTTATGGTGAGATAAAGTTAGATATTTTTCCTCAACCTTAATAAAGTCAAGAATTCAGCCCTCCCAAAACTTGCGTAGGAAATACATTACGTACTTGTGAAAGTACATATAGAATGTAAGTTCCTCAACTTACTCTAACTAATTTATTCAGCATTTCACTGCAGAAAAGTAAAATAAGTGGAAGATTTTCTTATTTCATTTTCTTTTCCTACAGGTAGGGGTTGTCTCTGTCCTTTAGTGAATAAATTCATTTTACAGAAACACAAGTAAAAATGCATCTCAATACACTGCATTCTAATAAGAATACTTGATCGCGCTTACTGGTTTATGTATAATTATTTATAGGTATGTATTTAGAATCATTATGGGAAAATAGTGGATTGATAAGAGAAGATAGGTAGGTAGAAAACACCTAACAAGATCAGACAAAGTACTTAGATGTGTGGGTTTTATGCTAAGATGCAGTAAGTATTAAGATACAAATTGAAATATACACTATCAACTCATTTAGCAGTGTGGGACTCCAAATATGATTTTCTGTATTTCATTAAAAAAATTATTTATAACTTAGAAACTCTAAGACCTATTACACTGAGTGGTCATTTTCACAGCTATTAAAAACTTACAGCTTCTTTCTAGTGCCCAATATCTTTTCTTAACATCTCTACTCTGGTAATTTTTTTATTTAAACGAACATATGCACTCGCACGTGTTCATACATTTACACAAATAGGTATGAAATAATTTTAAGACAGATCCAAAATTGTACAAGTTGAACTGAGAAACGTAGAAAAAGCAAACCTGCTCTGGGTCAGTTGGTGAAATGACCCACACGCAACGGGCGTTGTCTTCATATTGAACCCGCTTAGTTTGGTGATGTAATAATCCCACTTGGTCCACGTAAATTAGAGCCACATGTTCCAGCTAAAATGATGAACAATAGATAAGACGGCTTTTGATCAGTTGCTCTCTTTAAATTAAACATTAAAAAAACTGCCGTAGCATTAATAACAACTTGCTGTGGAATTCTTATTCTATAGCAATCTGCCTTTGAAGATGTTTCAGCTGGTCAAAAAAACCCTGAAAAATATCCTACAGAGAAAGGAAGCCAGGACTTTTCAATTAATCAGCCCAACATTTATATTACTGTATTCTTACTTTATGTAAATTATTTCTAAGGATTATCATATCAATATTCTGTTTAGAAAGAGATTGATCCTCTCTAAGGGGATGGAATAAGCCTTCTTCGTATGAGTGCAAGAAGGTTTGGTGCGTGTTCTCTTCCACTTCTCCATGGTTCGGAGGAAAACAAAACCGTATCACAGCATTTGACTCTTTGTAACAGTATATACTTAACCTAAACCTCCTAAACTTTAAATTCTGCGTTGCCTTAGCACTTAAAACTGAGGAAATAAAATCAGGAGGAAAAAAAAAAGACATCAAGTGGTTCTAGGCAGTAGCCTTACTTTTGTAAAGCACAAATTTAAACGTTAAACCATCACAATCCCTTTGGCACACTTAGCAAACCTAGATAATTAATTTCAGAAATAAATTACTTTAAAAGTTATTTTCCAAAGAACATCTAGATTTCCTAAAATATTCATACTTCTCAAAATATCTGAAAGTGTTTAAAAAAAATACTTAGACATACCATTTCCAGGCACATCAAATAGGGTTACAAAACTTGAAGCATTTTACAATTCCATCTCTGGTGTCCGGCACTACAGCTCTTTGGCACCATGCTAAAACAGAGAGGCTAGATCATACCATCTGTAAGTATTTAAATACCGTAAGTCTTCAAATACCTGAATCTCAGAACTTATCTACGTAACTTCCATTAACTTCCACATAACCTAGCTCCTCCACTTGCTCAATTTTCAGTACTGGCAAGAGGAATGAATACATTCCTTAAAAACTCGGTCATTCTTTTTTTGGAATATTGAAATACCAAACATACACCTGGCACTCTGGGAAACCTTGCTTTTCATCTTTGTCTGTGACTGCCTCCTTTCTGAAGAGGCTGGGAGTGGGCAAGAAGATGGGAGCGAACACAGCTGGGAGAGCTGACACCCGGTGACTGAAGGGATGTCCCACACCATAGAACAACAGGGTCAGCAATATATAAGTGCAATTACGCTTTAGATCATCCTTGAACTAGCAAAAGCTTTGGTTCAGGTGTTGCGATTCCTTCCCTCCACAGTCTATCATCTGCTGCCCCGGTAACTGCCATTCAGCATAGGAGCTTGTGAGTAGAAGAAATATTCCTTTCATCTATCTCAAAATGGAAAATAAAGTATATAAAAAAAATTGTATGCATTTTTTGTTGTTTTTTCCCTTTGGGTTGTTTATGTTTTCGGTTGGTTAGTTGGTTGGTTGGTTTTTGTAATTAATGGTGGTGGGTTTACTCGTTTTCTAGTGCCTGTTCTGGCTAGATGATCTGGTTCTAGGAGGGCCTAAGGCAAGCGCTTTTCTAGAATCAAGAATGCCATTAAGATGTACAATCCAAACCTGCAGCTCAATTTTTCTACTAAGAAGGACAAAAACTTCTGTACATAGATAGATACTCTTTATTTTTCCTATATACTTCAGTTTTGGACTAATTTGACAGGATTTACATATTTTTCTCTGCTTTTATTTTAGACTGTAGGTTGTAATGCAAAGAAACCAACCAAACAAATAAAAAGCCACCTTCCCCTCTACTCCATAAAAGCAAGGGGAGGAACTTATTAATTAGTTCAGAGCATAATGAGAAAACAATTAGAGAAGAAGTCAGAAGGTTAGGTAATAACCTATGTAAGGTTGCACAAAACAGAACTAGAAGGGAATTCACCACACAATGAGGAATATGGACATATCTGGAACTGATAGAAATGCAATATGATAGTGAGGAGCTCTTCTTTAGGAATTTAATTAGAAAAAATTAACTGAAACCTAGCTGACTAGGTTAAAAAGAAGAAAAGCTGTTAAAAGGAAATGAGCTCCCTGAATTGATACTGTTTCTGCATCTTTACTTGCATGCTTCAAACTACAGAAAGATGTTTGGATATACATAATTGCTTATATGCACACACATATATAGGGTATATACATTTTTTGCTTTGTTTTGAATAGAATTTCATTGTATTGTGAAGCAGAAATTATAAATTACCCGTTTAAACTTCAGGAAAAAGTTCAAAGAATAACACCTACCTCTGCAAACTGGCCCGTGGTCACCCCAGGCAGGCAGCACATCTGCCAGCGTATCTCTGACAAGTGATGCTTTTACCACCTTACAGCACAGAACTGTCTTCACATGGAAGCTGTACGCTTGCACCACACTTGGAAAAAAAATGAGAGGAAGGAGAAAAGAATTATAACATACTTTAAATATCTCTCCACCAAAATGAACATAAATGCCACCAAATGACAATATTTCTAGGTCCAAACAAAAAATTAAGGGTGAGAAATCCTGCTCCATCATTACTATATTCATAAGAAACAATTGATACTATAAAGAAGAGGTCTACCATTTAGTTTGTCCACCTTTTAAAGAAGTAAAACCAGGAATATAACGCAACGGTGAAACAAAGTTTCATCCTTCAAACTAGGACTTCAATAAATGCATGTTGCGATATATTTTTTAAGAGAATATAAAACCGCTATTCTTTCAGGCAACAAAATTTACTTCATGAATAATTTCAATCCCTCCCTAAAGGCCTAATTGAGAAAATAAGTAGTTAGATACTATAATTTGCCCACATGTACAACTAAGAAATACTAATTTCAGTAAATTGTAATAATTCATTAAATATTCCTGACCTTTTTGAAATTTCCTGTTAAAACACATGCTAAATGATAACTATTACTAGAATGGAGATTGAGCGTTACACTTATAACTTTGAAATGTCCCTCTTTCAAATGATTGGTAACCTTTTTATAAATGATAATTTTTTTCTGAACAACGTTGATCAATATTTATGAGGAACTACAAAAAAAACATGTGGTTACTGCATATCTTAAAAAGAGCTTTCCTAAGTAGCATTTACATTTCTGCTCCCATTTATTATTATTGACATTCTTTGTTCCCCATCATATTAAACTGATTTTGTTGTAAGATTACTTGCCTTTTTTTCATCTGTGTCCCCTCGAGGAGCCGAGCAGGGAGCCCAGATGAGCTCAGCTAACGCAGGGGTCGCCGCCACCGCGGGTGAGAGTCCTCCTTGTTGGTAACATGGCCACGTGTGCTGCATCTCAGTGACAGAGGCTGACAGTGCTGGCTCTTCCCCATCACAGCCACCTTTCTGCCTGGGTGCTGTCAGGTGCCTTAGCGAACGGCAACGAGAGTTACTGCCTCCATAACCGGGAAACCACCACCCCTCCTTAACCACTACTGCATAGCCTAAAGAGGAAAATTTGTGTGCCTACTACCTATCCAAATAAGGTATTCAGAAAATAACTAAAAGCCTTATCAGTCACCTTGAGGTGATCACAGTGCTGGTCTCATCGTGCACCTCTCACAGCAGCTGTTGGTGTATTATTTCCCACACCATCCTCTTGCGGAAGTAAGCCATGTGACTCTGGAAAGAAAAGGAAAAATCCTTTAAACACAATAAGTCGAGGCAGAAAATAGGCACAAACACCTAAGAGTGGGAAACCCACTTCTCCAGAAGACATAAGGGCCAGGTATCCCAAACCCGCCGGCTGCGGCATCTCTTGTAGGGAAATAGGAAGCAGACACCAGATGTAAGGATGGAGAACACAGCTCTGCCCTTCCGAGGCCACTGTGGAGCTCCAACCCCACCAGCCACGCACCAACCCCAGGGCGAGGGATAGAACCTCCATCCCTGCTCCAGGCACAATCGGCAGCTGCTGCGGAACTCGGACCCGATGGAATGGCAGGAAGATGCCAGGGGAGCGTGAGGTTGAGCACGAGAAGGTTCTTCCCCCAGAGGGTGGCGGAGCCCTGGAACAGCTCCCAGGGAAGCAGTCACAGCCTGACGATGTTCCAGAAGGGTTTGGCCAACGCCCTCAGCCCCACGGTGGGAATGTTGGGGTGTCCTGTGCAGGGACAGGACTTGGACTCAAGAAGCCTTGTGGGTCCCTTCCAGCTCAGGACAGTCTAGGATTCTGTAACTTTCCCTGGCTCTTGTATCTGAGCAAAGGCGTCTGGAGCCAGTTTTAACTCCCACTCACCTGTGTAAATGTTAATGGTTTGCCTCTTGCAATATAGTCTGCATACTTGCAGACAAACACTCCACAGTCATCTCCATTCTGCTGCTGAGGGATTTCCTAAGGAATGCAAAGAAGCAGAATTTTCCAACACCGTAAAAGAGAGGCAGTTTGGAAGCAGCACGTTACCCATCCTAACGGATGCTCGGGACAATCCATTCACCATCACACAACTCAAGGAACAGACCTGAATGACCACACATCATCTCTTCACTCCCTTCACCTGGGTGTTACAATCAAAGTCCTTGTTAGGCTGAGAAGGGAGAGCAGCCTCCTAAGAGAGACGTCCTCCCTGAGAAGTTTATTTGTGGTTGTGGTTCCTAAATTGAGTCTTTAGGCAGTGCCCTTTGCTACTAACTCATAATCATCGAATGGTTTGGGTTGGAAGGGGCCTCAAAGCCCATCCAGTGCCACCCCTGCCATGGGCAGGGACACCTCCCACTGGATCAGGGGCTCCAATCCCCATCCAGCCTGGCCTTGAACACCTCCAGGTACGGGGCAGCCACCACTGCTCTGGGCAACCTGGTCCAAGGCCTCACTGCTCTCACCGTGAGGAATTTGGATTGGACATTCGGACAAAAATCTTCCCCCTTCCATGCCTATCACTCCATGCCCTTGGTAAGCCCCTCCCCAGCTTTCCTGGAACCCAACTCTGGGAAACACCCACTCAACCCTCTGCTTTTTCACACACCTGGACTTGTGCTTCCAACAAGAATAATTATCCCAAATTCCAAACCCATTTCCAAAGCCTGTGTTCTCCAACAAGAGCTAAACAGATTAAGTTTGTCTTGGGAAGCGGGGACAAAGTCAGATTCACCTAAGCATGGCAGACTAAATAGAAAAAATGAAGCATGCAGCCAGCAAGGAGAGGTCATGCTGGAAGATTTCATCCCAGCATGGTTAAGACCAGGTTGGATGGTGCTTTGAGTAAGCTGGTGCGGAAGGTGTCCCTGCCCCTGGCACGGGCTGGAACTGGATGGGATTTAAGGTCCCTTCTGACCCAAACCACTCTGCGATTCCATGGTTTCCTGGGTCAGCTGCAGCCTAAGGTGGCACCGAAAGAACATGAGATGCTTACAGCTCTTTTCTAAAAGCTTGGACTTAGAGAGTGTCAAGACCTCTAAAGAGAAGGAGTTGAGAGTTCACATTTCGCATCCCAGTAGTGCTCACGTACATTTGCCCTCATGCTGTGAATTGTCCACTCTGAACAAGCTAGCTTCCGTTGCCTTTTCTCCATGCTTTCTTCTTCCAGGTATTTCCTGTTGAAAACAAATCAAAATCACTCTTTGCCTCTAAAATGTAGGTCAACAAAGCAGAGCTGCTGAAGGATCACGGGGAGCTGAGCAGCAGGCCAGCAAAGCATCAGAGCATCCTTACAGCGGCTGATTTAAGGCTTTCAGAGGAAAAATCCAAGCCTTAAATTTACAGACATAATGAGAGGCTGCGAGGTAACGTTTACAGGTCAGGAATGAGACCAGCGATTCCAGCAGAGGCTTCCACAAAAGCATAAGCTCACTCCTTAAAGCCCGGGTGTTTCATCCCTAGCAGGGGCAGTACAAGTGCCACCAGGCTACCATGTATTTGGCAGCGAGGCTGTGTGTGTGTGTCGTGGGAAGGTGGCGGAGCCCAGGTACCCAAGGCCCTGACTGGAGGGGCCTGTGTGAAACGAGGTAAATAGCCAATGTCACACGACTCACAGCAAGGCAAAGATTCCTGCTTCGTTATCTAAAAGAAACGTGGAAACTTGCAGTTGTGGCCCAGGGACAAGTTCGGACAAGGTCCAAAAGCCTTCTCATAATTCACAAGGTGAATGCAGCGCCCAAGCGGTTACTTACAACAGAGTTTCACAGATATTGTCCCCGCTCCTAGCCGCCACAGAGTCAAAATATTTGATGGCCTTCTCTCTCATGTCAATGACCTGTGATTACAAGGGGACTGTCAGACAAAGCACAAACTTCTGCTGCACACATATCAAAATCGATACAGATTTTCTCACCAGTTCTCTCTCCCAATCCAATTCCAAACGAAAAGCCAGTTTGACTCACCGCAAGAGTAAGATGGAAGTTCTGGTAGACAGGGACAAGGACAACATCATGCTCAAAGAGATCGATCCCTGTAGTCCATCTCTTTGCTGCTGCGTGGCCCTGAGAACTCAGTTCACTATAGAATGAAATATCCAAGGCGTGAACGGCTGGATATCCTTGTTTCTTGCTTCTTTCCATCAACAGATGCATGTAAAAATTAACGATCTGCACCATAAAGAGTAAGCTTGAGATGTAAAACAAGACACTAGCTTACCAAAAGAATGATACAGCAACAAGGGCCGTGAGGCTTCACGCCAAACGAGGATATCGTCATGCTGCAGCCAGTTTTACCTTAGAATTGAGCCAGCAACCTTCCTGCAGCCTGCAGATGTCATGGCGAGAGATGTTGATACTGAAAACGCTGATGATGATGTCAGTTTGCTCACCATGACAAAAAGCAGCCTTGACCTCTCTCTCCATGGCCTAAACCAAACAATTAAATGGGGAAGGACTCATGAAATGGAGTAATGAACATGCGAACAAGCTTTCAGCTGCAAGAAAGCCTGCAATGAAGCTCAGGTACCAGCTTTTTGCTAAATTAGTAACAGCACTTCGTTGTCGGTTCAGCACCCCAACTTTCAACTTCAAAGCCCACTTTGCCCCAGTTTGTTTTCACAAAAGGAAGCCGCCATACTGAGGGTTCAGTAAGGGAAACTGAGGCAGCTACATTGGAGTCGTGCAACCACGAGTCCAGCCTCTGCATCCAACTGGCTACAAGACCGATGTTGCCATCTAAGTCTGCGTAAGGAATGCAAATAAACCACTAGGTCCCCTTCTTGGTTGAACCAGGGCTGGCAAATTCAGCACAATACCTGGTTTTCCTTCTCCTGAGCAGACTCTGTAAACCCTTGGAAAGGACAAGTTAGCCTCTGCCTTTCTCCTCAACAGACAAAACCAGACGTGGTCAATTAGATCAGCACGACCGTGACTCCAAAGAATAAAAGCAACCAAAATTCAGGTGAGCAGGGGAACCTGGACTCCCACTCCCCGTTGAAGAGTGTAACTAAGTTAAGTCCTCCAGCCACTGCAACGCTCAGCACGCACACAGGGCTCTGAAGGGTCCTGAGGGCCCACGCGCAGCTCTGTGGGACCCTAAGGATGCACACAAGGTGCTCAGCTGCCCCCCAAGCAATGCAGCGCTATGGATCAGCCAAAGCTTATTTTTCAGGTTCCACCACCACAGTAGGACAGGACAAAATCCTTTGAAGAGGCTCTGCCTCTTAACCAAGATAATCAGGTTAGCACTGCTGTGTTCTTAAGCCTGGCCTAAGTTTTGTTCTTTTAGCAGAAGCCTCACAAACTCTTAGGTGAGCTCAACCGAAGGAGCACGTGAGCACATTAAATCTTTAAAAATCAGCTTTACTGCTGACACTTCCACCGTGTCCTGTCTAACAAACCGTCAGCTATGGTACCTCTGTGATTGGAGGAAAGTCGTCTTCTATTTCGCCTGATTCCGGGCATTTGCTTCCTTCCACAACTTCCTCCTGATGCTCAAAGACAGCGTCATCTAAAAAACAAAAGCAGGCAACATAACAACATGATTTAAAAGAGGATTAGGATTTCTACGTGCGTTAGAGCCCATCTCCTTATTCCACCTAACGCAGCGTAACCCACTGCAAGTCACACACCCTTCTGCAACAGCAGTTGGCGGTGACATCAGCTGGGGAGGGGCTCTTGATCAGGGAAGGCAGGGATAGGACGAGGGGGAACAGCTTTAAGCTGAAAGAGGGGAGATTGACATGAGATCTTAGGGAGAAATGTTTTGCTGTGAGGGAGGGGAGGCCCTGGCCCAGGTTACCCAGTGGGACTGGAACTGGCTACACAGGTAGCCACAAGGAAAGAAGGGCTCTAAAAGCTACTGTTTCAGTGATAACACCGAAGTACAAAAGCCAGAGTTCCCTGCAGTACAGGAACCTAAGGAAAATGGGGCACATTCAACCCTCGTGTCACATGCAGTACCTGTTCTTGCCTTCTTTGCCGGTGGCTCGTCGGGGTCCGGCGGAGCGCTGAGGAAAGAACACAGACAGTTTCACAACTGCACATGAGCTTCCAGGAGGCTGACTGCCCTCCACAGCGCCGCTGCCAAAGCAAGGTTCCGTATCGCCCAGGTCTCCCCTCTCCGTGTGCCCCTGAGCATCCCAGACACACCCTCACTGCTGCCACACCGAGGCTCTCCCATCCACACCCTTTGCTCACGGGGAGCCGCTTAACACACTAAAGCATATCAGGCCTCTTTTTCTCGTTCTCTTAAGGCTTCTTAAGGTTCTGTATTTGCTCCTATCGCCCGCTGTGAGGTTCACGCGGGAAGCTTTCCTCTTTCCTCAAGGAAAGCAGCGTGCCAGAGGTCACTGCGCCACAGAGGTGGGCGGCAAAGAAAACTCTAAGTACGACAGAACTATAAAGTGGGAAAGCAACTCCTGCCTGCACCTGCCCCCTGAAAGAACTCCCTGCTAAGCCAGCGCCCGTCAATGAGCTCTCAAAATCTCTCCCAGCTGCACTCTCTCTTACAAAGCGCACGTCCCAGAGTTGCACCAGTGGGAAGCAAGGATAGAACCCTGTAAAACTCCTTTGGGTACAGAGCGCAAAGCTTGCTCCTGGATTTATGTGTTCAAGAACACGAGGACGTACAGCAGGGATGGTTTGCAGAACCCTTTGGTGTGTTTAGGCACAATGTCACCCTTTACCCCACCGACCCCCCCCGAGGCCGGCCCCGGGCAGCCCGAGCCCCTGCCCCCCCCCAGCCCCCGGCACAGACGCTCACCCGGCGCCTCGCGGCGCGCGCCGCTTCCTGCCCCGCATCTGGAGCTGCGGGAGCCGCCCCCGAGCGGAGCGGGCGCCGGGAGGGACCCGGCCAGGAGCCGCAGCACCAACTGCAAAACGAGCTGGGCCGGAGCCGAGCACAAACCGCAACGGGAGCACAAGCCGCGCACGGAGAGTCGAAGCGTCGGGCTGGTCAGCCAGGAGCTAGAGACTCAAAAGCCGTTGGGAACCGTCGCGGCTCGAGCCCCCCCGCCCCCCCGGGCCAAGAACGGGGCAGCTGCCCCCCGCGGCCCCGAGAGCTAATTTAGGGGGTTAATTAGCGCGCCGGGGGCACAGAGGAAGTTCAGCTCCTCCACCAAACACTCTACTAGTGCAGAAAGTCATCCCTGATCTCCCTTGTCCGTTCTGCACGCTTTAGTTCCATAAAGAGCGAGGGAAGATGTGAGGTTGGAGGTTGGTTTTGCACTTGACACACCACATACAGTTTAAAAATGCATCGGCTTGTTGCCATATATAAAAATTAATGATCTGAATGTGATCAATTAGAAGACTAAATACGTGCAGATAGCTGTCTAGAGTCAGTCTCAAGGTTCAGTGCCCACCAGAGTTCCTGTCCGTAGTTTCTTTTGAGATTAAGTTCTTCTGCTTTCCCTCCAGGTGTGGACACAGACAGGAGTAGGTTCCTGTAGATCCTGTTCTGTCCACCAGCCCATCGATATGTCTCTGATACTTTAAACCATATCAATTAGCAGTAGTCATTTAATTGTGGGCATCTACTGAGCCATCGCTGCCTAAGCTACCTAGATACCTAAGGCACCTTTGGACACAAACAGGTGTTTCAGACCTTATTTCCTCTATTTCACCGTATGAAATTCCCTAAGGAATCTTCCTGGCCTCCAGCTGCTGCTTCAGAAAACTGGGGACCTCTCGCAGATCCTGTAACTTCAGGCAATGTGCAGGGTTTACTTTCTACTTTCGCATAACACTAGCCAGTGTGCCCAGGCGGCCAAGAAGGCCAATGGCATCTTGGCTTGGATCAGAAACGGCGTGACCAGCAGGTCCAGGGAGGTTCTTCTCCCTCTGGACTCGGCACTGGTGAGACCGCTCCTCGAATCCTGGGGTCAGTTCTGGGCCCTTCACCATAAGAAGGATGTTGAGGCTCTGGAGAGAGTCCAGAGAAGAGCAACGAAGCTGGTGAAAGGGCTGGAGAACAGGCCTTATGAGGAACGGCTGAGAGAGCTGGGGGTGTTTGGCCTGGAGAAGAGGAGGCTGAGGGGAGACCTCATTGCTCTCTACAACTACCTGAAAGGACGTTGTAGAGAGGAGGGTGCTGGCCTCTTCTCCCAAGTGACAGGGGACAGGACAAGAGGGAATGGCCTCAAGCTCCGCCAGGGGAGGTTTAGGCTAGACGTTAGGAAAAAATTCTTTACAGAAAGGGTCATTGGGCACTGGAACAGGCTGCCCAGTGAGGTGGTTGAGTCACCTTCCCTGGAGGGGTTTAAGGCACGGGTGGATGAGGTGCTGAGGGACATGGTTTAGTGTTTGATGGGAACGGTTGGACTCGATGATCCGGTGGGTCTCTTCCAACCTGGTTATTCTGTGATTTGTGCTGGATTCCATCCTCAGTACTGATTTCTGAAACAAGGTTCTTTTTACTTATTATTTTTATTCTTTTTTTTTTCTCTAAAAATGAGGTAGAAGAACCCTGATGCAGATGGTTCGGGTGTTTCTGTGCAGTACCCTGAGTTTGAGCAGAATTCAGACAATTGAGAAACACGCTTGGTCATTTTTACTTGCTTTCTTTGTTTTCAGTTATGACTTTGACTCCCCCGGATATGCTAAGTGTATCTCGTGGTTGCTGTTTCAAAGACATCCACTGAAAAATTATCTTCTAAAGTACTATGTTCACTTAAGCTTTGAAACATTTTGTATTTATTTATCTTATGTTGGTAAGAGACTGTGTTTTCAGCATAATTGCTTTTAATCCACGTTCTTTTAATTAGGCCAATAAAAACACAGTTCCTGAACTGAATTTACGATTATGCGACAAAATATTGAGGGAGGTGGTATCCTGCCTTTAGGCACTACTTTTGTGATAGTTTAACGTAACCACTTCAGGTAAGGTAGACTTTGTAATCTAGTTGTACCTGCTCCGAGTGAGATAGTTTGGCCAGATGACTTCCAGGGGTCACTTACAAACTAAATGATTCACGACTTAGCAAAGTTAATATAAACACTGAGAATATTCTGTGTTCATATTTGCATTTCACCAATTGCTCTTGTATTAGACATCTGTTTCCATTCCAACAAAGATTAGAATTATCAAGTTTATGTTGACGTCATTTTAGCTACAGCAGTGTTTATCACAAATTAAAGAATTTGCAGCTTTTCATATAAGCCCTGCACAATGCTAATAATTATTTCTAATGGTATTTGATTATATAGATTTTTACAAGAAAAGGGAAAAAAGTATTTTATGCAACTTTAAGAAGATGTTTTACAACAAAGATATGGTATTATGCAGAATTTTAATGCTTACCTGTTAATATCTCACTAAGCTCAGTTTGCCACTAGAATTTGGACTTCAATGTGCCTGGTTATCTCTCTGTTCAAACACTTAAGAAATGAGCATTTAAAAATTGAGAATATCTTCAACATCTTAAATCAGTATTTTTTCCTAGAAGCCTTTATAGAAATATTTAAATAATTTATTTTTTTAAAAACCAATCACCAAATTACGTTGTCAGGATCTTTTCAAAATTATATGATCGCTTTGATAGATGTTAGTATTTAGATATATGATTTAAATTTTTTATTATTGTCTTCAACTTTTATTTTCACTTCAACATAGACAGTTTTTTCATATGGGGTCTGAAGACTCGCACAGTGTATTTTGACCCTTACAGTGTTGTTGCAGTATGTTGTTTAATCATAAATAGCTACACATCAGTTTGAAACAGAATTAATTCAGATCACCTTCAAGAACTACCCTTTCTTCTTACTCTTCTTGAATAAGAAACTTAGGGGAAATTTGCAGTAGTAAATCTGAAATAGCTTAAAAAAATTAGGGTAGTGTTACTCTTACTCTTGTTGTTGCTGTCGGTATTGTTATTATTATTGTGTTTATTCATGGAGCTCTGTGAGTATTAGAAGCTAAAAACTGTAAAAATTATGCAGATCGATTGTATTTTTAGTTCCCTACCACTGTGCATACATTGGGATTCAGAGAATCTGTACTCAGTTTCACAAATTATTCTTCTAAATTCTAAAAGCCTGAGGAAATCTTAAGTTCCTAGTTAGAATCCTAGAATCAGAGAATCACCAGGTTGGAAGAGACCCACCGGATCATCGAGTCCAACCATTCCTATCAAACACTAAACCATGTCCCTAAGCACCTCGTCCACCCGTGCCTTAAACCCCTCCAGGGAAGGTGACTCAACCCCCTCCCTGAGCAGCCTGTTCCAGCGCCCAATGACCCTTTCTGGGAAAAATTTTTTCCTAATGTCCAGCCTAAACCTCCCCTGGCGGAGCTTGAGGCCATTCCCTCTTGTCCTGTCCCCTGTCACTTGGGAGAAGAGGCCAGCACCCTCCTCTCTACAACCTCCTCTCAGGTAGTTGTAGAGAGCAATGAGGTCTCCCCTCAGCCTCCTCTTCTCCAGGCTAAACAACCCCAGCTCTCTCAGCCGCTCCTCATAAGACCTGCTCTCCAGCCCCCTCACCAGCTTGGTTGCTCTTCTCTGGACTCGCTCCAGAGCCTCAACATCCTTCTTGTGGTGAGGGGCCCAGAACTGAACACAGGATTCGAGGAGCGGTCTCACCAGTGCCGAGTCCAGAGGGAGAAGAACCTCCCTGAACCTGCTGGCCACGCCGTGTCTGATCCAAGCCGAGATGCCACTGGCCTTCTTGGCCACCTGGGCACACTGCTTATTATTTCTGCTTATTCCACATTATTAAAATATTTCTGCTTATTCTACAGCTGGCTCCAATCCAAAGGGAAATCAGCAGATGCATTAGAAACAGCCGTGATTCCATTTCTATGTCACATTAGGATGTGCTGCTCTGCTCTGAAGGATTTAGTAGAGGTTCATGGAAGCTGACATAAAAGACGACAAATTGAAGGCAAAGGGAACTTGAAGATTCCTTGAAAGGTGGACAAAATTTCGTTCTGTGTGTTGGAAACAAACTAGCTCTCCCCATAGTTTTCCTTTCTAAAAGACCCATTGTCTTGCCAGCTTAAGTACTTCAATTAATTACATCCAAGCTGTTGGACAAGTGACCGTTTGCCAAAACTTGTTTACTCAGCTCTTCTTCCAGCGCACTTCACCTTGACCCTGACAAGCAGACATGTAGAGTGTTCACTCAAGCACACGGCATTCTTTTTATTCTCATTTGTTCTTCTATATTTTTAAATTTGTCGGCAGGAATTAAATGCTCCAGTTTTAATATCTGGCTCTGCATCTGCTACAGTCCAACACTAATACATTCAACCCACAGATGTCACAATTCACTCTCATTCAAACCCCACTGCTAAATCCTCAAAATAACAATGCCTTCTATATTTGAAAGGTTACAATTTTTCTTTTAGTAATGCTCTCTAATTACTGAAAAGTATCAAGACATATAGACAAGTAAAATTCAGGCTCTGAACTTCAGTACGTTCTAGGATATTATCTTTACCATTCCATGAGAAATCACTGCAGCTGGAAATACACGTTTCCCCACTTAACGGTCGATCAGAACATTTTTGTGAGCTACTTACTTGTGTAGGTGAGCCGAGATCCTTGGGCAGTATCAGGTCTGTTGGTGTTAAACTCCATCCACAAACGGTTAGAGGTGCTATTCAGGATAACTCCCATCAAGTCATTTTTGGTGAAGGCTCCCAGAGAGTGTGCAGAACTGTCTTTTCCATCATACACCTTGTGGAAAACAAATAATAGCATTGAACTGGACATCTTATCTAAATATCTGAAAAACATGAGTTTATCCTTATACAACACTTCCAAAGGCAGCTCTGTACGGCCAATAGTTTCTCCAAAAGCATCACTGTTTCCATTGTGCCAGGTACACATGGCTTGGTTACGCAGTTCAGTGAAATATAAAATATTCTGTCACTGTTAAGATGGTTTTCAGTCTTTTTTCCTTTTCAGTTTTGTGAGGTCATTTTGAATGGAATTACTATTTATAAGCAAGCCTACCTTCTGAGGTTTCATAAAATCAGATTATTTTTCATGATTAGTCACAAAGGCTGACAGCAGCATGACCTCTGAAATCACCACTGAAGGAAGTAACTGCTCAGTTTTCTAGTGTCCGGAGAGACTAACATCAGAGCTGAGGGAGACGTATTAAAGTCAATCTGTCACTTCTTATTTCAGGTTCTAAACCTGCAGCAACTTTTTGTCTTACTAAAGGTTTTAATAAAGAAAGAAAGGTCTTCATAAAGGTTTGAGTCTATTTCCAGCCTAAGTGTAGAGATGATCTTCTTTACTTATGTTATTAAAAACTTTCAATGAGAGACAAAATCAACACTATTAACCTCCAGTCACAGAATGAATAAGAGTTTCTTTACATCGTTCACCAGTACAGGACAAGCACAAAGAATTGGCTAGGGCTTGAAAATTTAGTTTTGCTTATTGCAAAACCTTGAAAACCATAAAGTACCGAAACAGTCTTCTATGGGTTCTTCTGCTTGTTCGGGTTTGGTTTTTGTTTTTTTCAAACAAAATGAATTAAAAAAAAAAAAAAGATAACTTCTTCTTTAAATTAACTAAATCACCTGTACTTTATCATGGAAAAATAAACAAATATGAAGTGTGTTTCATAATTCCAGGCATATACCATGCATCACGGGAATGCTAAGTAAAAGCAAACAATGAATCCAAACAGCTTTCTTCTAATACGAAGTAAAAGATAATTTACCCTGATCTCATACATCCGAGTGACTGCAGATAACTAGTATCAAAGACACAATCACCGTAAGTATCTTAAGCTCTGGATCTTCCTCTCTCCATTCCCAGACCTTGTGGTACAGTGAGGATTCACACTGATTCCAGCCAGAAGCAGGCAGCGACCCACTTAACAACCTAAATTGCTGCATTTGAGTCGCAGACACTTCTTTCCATGTGAACGTCCAACGCATCTTTTGCAGAGCACTGCAACCACATTTATGGACGACGACCAACAGTGAGAAGCAGAGCTAGTTTCTCAGTGGAGAAAATACCAGCTCACCCTCAAGAGAGGTGAATGTCATTCATTTCAAGTGCTGGCATTAGCAAAATGAACTAATGAAGCCAGCGTGCACAGAGATTTTTTAACGTAAAAGCCTAAATTTAGTTTAATAATCGTAAACAAATATAAAAAATTACCTTCCATAAAAGAATCTTTTGAAAAATAATAGATGATGCTGGCCATTAATAGAACAATGCATTCTGTCTTTATCACGAAGGAAAGATTGTCTTGTATCAGGCCACATGGATGAGCTCTCAGAAGAGACAATCACTTGCATTTAAGATTTGTGCCAGCAGTAACGCATATTTAGTGTCTACCTGCCGGCAGAAATATGACTTTAAGCTGTGCTAAGAGCATCTGAAAAAATTCTTCCAAGCTTCTACCATTGTCATGGGCCAGAACTACAGATCTTTCATGGATCGATCACACTTCATTTATCAGAACTGTAAATCCATTGTACAAAATAAATAAGCATTTGTCCATCATAAGATTTATTTTTTAATAACATTCTGGTCGCACATATTATGCAAAACCACAGAGAAAATTTACTTGGATTGAGAGATGGAGTAATCTATTTTTAATAGTAATTAATAAAAAAATCACAACTATGTTAAAAATGTGATTTTTATTCACCTTAACATAAAAAGGACAAAATCCCCAAATCGGTTGATGCCTAACACTGTTCCTCAGACATCCTGTTCCAACAGTTTTCTAACACTGCATCTCTCAAGATGAATCCAGACACAAATAAAAACATTGGTTTACGAAGTAAAAATGAGATAAGATGTATCACGTGAAAGTAGACGCAAAAAAAGTGACATTTTTTAACTGGGGACACTCGTCCAGTTGTTGTTAACATTACAGAGATAAGGAGGTACATGTCTAGTCTAGTAATTGAAATAATATTGCATTGAATCTCCACCGTCTAAACTGATAATAGCTTGAATCACCCCTGGGAAAGAAAAAGCTTTTTCCCTACTAATTCTTGATCAGGGCTTGGTAATTAACGTGGGCCAAGGGACATTCCCAACAGACAGCTTGTAGGCAGCATTCTGTTCTGCCTTATGTGACTGCCGAGAGAATTAGAGAACACATTGAACATATTAATCTAGACATTATCACTATTAGATCATATGTCGCACACATTTTTAACTCATTTAGGAGGATCCATCTGACATTCACATGTTACGATTACTATTTTCTCTGTCATGACCACAAAGAGAAGGTCTATCTGGCAAAGAGATGAAAGACATGGAATAACATCCTGGTTTTCCTCTTACCTGTGACAAATTCACAGCGATTGCATTATAAAGATTTCACTGTAAGTGGCCGCTTTAAAGAATTATGAAATTTCAAGTGGAAGAACTGAAGTGTTAGTGATGAGAAAGGATAAGGTTCAAAATAAACAGATAATCCAGGTACTCAGTTTTGCCACATGCCTCAAAATGGTGATTCTGTTTCTATTTCTTTACTCGAGTTCAAATTTCTTCCCTGCTAATTCAAGTTCAGACTTTGCCACAGTTGCAGAAAACTTTGCCTGCTACTCTGTCATTAACCTGCATGAATTCTTCTTGAAAACATCAGTTCTGACCCCCCCTTCACATTCTCACTCAGGTCAGAAACGCCCTTGCAAATCTTCTGTTATCCTTTATGCCCCACGGCCCCAATATCTAGCCCCAGTATGACCCCTCGTGCCTACAGAAAACCTGGTTGAATACATACAGCTGAGGCGGTTTGTGGTTTCCAAAGCAAGCAAACGGTGCCAGAGTCCGTGTCCAGCCACCACAACTTGATTGTCTACACAGGGTTTATCGTCAGTACATCCTTGCCACACACTTAATGCAGACTTACTAACACTCTCACAAATCTTTCTTGAGAAAGCGTTAGCCCAGGAGCTGCATAGGTCAGGGACTGTTTCTGAGAGACACTGAATGAGCCACCTTGTTTTGCAAGACTGGAGAGTTTAATGTGATGCATGGAGTCCAACCCTGGAAGCCTCGACGGCAGCGAGGAAAGATCACAGCACTGCTGAGAGCACAGGGATAAATGTAGCCAAAGCATTCAGGGACACCCCACCTCACCTCAACATTCTGGATGAACGGAAAGGGAAGTGCTCGCTCTGCTGCTGGGATTGAAATATGTAGGCAAGAGGACGGTGCTACAATTATTCCCGAGGCGAAGAACTGCAGTAACGGTGCCAATTTATCTGCATCCGCCGTGGGAATGTAAGAACGTACACTCACCTGAAGGAGAGGGAACGGCTGGCTAGATTTTCTTCCATGCCAGTTTCTCCTTCTGACAGTAAAGAGAAATTACTTACACATAAACTTTTCCATTTTCTTTGACTGCAGAGATTTTAATGGCATAAAATCATCCCAAAGGGAAATGTATTTTAAAAGCATACTGCTTTTATGGTTTGAGGGATAATTCCTGTCTATATTCCAAAATCTCTTAATTACATCCTTATGGAATTCTTAGCAAATCATAAGACATTCATGTTGAGTTGACCTTGGCGTTATCAAGATTTTTTCCTCACGCTTCTTTCCTTCACTCCACTTTCTCATACCCTGTTGCACAGCTTTTTTTGCCCTTTTACAAATCCACCTTTCCCACGGCACCACCACCTTGGCTATGGGGCTCAGCCACCCCAGCGGAAGGTTGGGCACCCGCAGCCAATGCGCAACTACATATGGACCTATTTTCTTTAAAAACAGAGTAAGCTACTTGGGTGGGAAAATGCCCTGCATTTCAGCAGAGGTTTTATAAATATTCTTCAGCCTTAGTGCATCCCTTGCAAGTTGCCTGCAAGGTCACCTTGGGACTTTCCCCTGTGCAGACACAAGACAGAAAACTGGGGTTTAGAACATATTCTGCTCGATACAAATAGGTAAGAAAGAAAACTTCAGAACTCCACAGCTCTCCCAAAAGGGAGGGGAGGATTATGTTATGTTAGTCGAGAGTGAACTCGTTCTTCTTGCTGAAAAACTAGGCGCTGTAGTCCGCTAAGACCTTTTCCTGTTTCCTAACTGATATTTAAAAGGCTGCTTTCTTTGCAAAAAAATTTAAAAAACAAAATGGAAAAGGAATGCAATAGTGACTTCTGATACATTATTGAAGAAGAAAAACATATGACCTTGTATGAAGGAGAAAACATCAATTCACACGTGTATAAACAAAATTGACAATTAGTCCTAAAGATGATTTAGCCCTGAAATATGAGAGTTTGTAGAGGAACGAGGTTTAAAAACAAAACGGTGGCCATTTCTTTGCCCCCGTTTATTGCCTTTTAGTGCCCATTTCTTGAGTCTTCTGTCTGTGCAAGTGTGGAAGAACAGAGCAGAGCTGTAGAAATCACAGACACGGGCAGTTGTTGAGGGGTTTATGTTTTAGAAGCAGAGATTCGGTTTGGATAAGAGAAGGCCAAGAAGAGATGTGAAGAGAAATCATGAAGGTACTGGAGAGCTTGCAAAACTATTCATCAAACCAGTATTGTTAGAGCAAAGGGCTACTTAATGAAACTTGATGTTTCATCAGTTAAGAATGTTGATTTCAAAGAGATGAAAAAAACCTACTTCTTCATGCAGTACATAGCGAACTTCCACGATTTGACGGCATAGAGCAAGTTTCTAGCAGCATTAATTAATTTAAAGGACTAGCAGATTTCAAAGACAACACGTTAGGAGCAGGCGGAAGAGACGGCAAAGTGCTGCTTAACTTAACTCACCAGGAGCCTGAGGGACCGTAGGGGCGATGGAGCACAGACAGCGGCCAAGCTTGCGTGACCTGAATAAATTACAAATTCCATTTGAGGTGTTTATTATCAACAATTTTGTGGGTAAAGATGGAGAAAATGCTGTTCTTTTGACTGTAACTTTCTAATCCCATAGGGGATCCTTAAAGGTTTGCTTATTTCATGGTGTAATTCAGTCTTCTTAAAAAGAACAGGTATAACAACAAAGTTAGGAATGTCTAGATTAATAAAGTCAATACTCAAAGAGATTTAGACTTTTTTTCCTTCCCACCTTCACTATAAGGAAACTTAAAACTTCAAATTGAATTTTCACACTGACCTACATAAAGCATCTCTTAAGATAACAAAAAGGATAAAAATAGGGCTACCAAAACTTGATTCATAAAACTTGGTATTTTTTCCAGCCCCAGGGTTTTTCCCAGAAAAGAACTATTCGCTGACCCAGAGCTGACTTTTAACAACAATACATTATTTTTAAATATTGTAGTTCACAATGCTGTATTACAGGCTTTAAAATGTAAACAAAACAAGCCAAATCAAACCAAGCCAGTTAAAAGAATGAAAACACAATATGAAAAAAGGACCCTTAAAACCAGCCCAGGGACTCTAGAAAAGGCTGTTTTCACCTGAAAGCTCTAGAGTCTTGCTTGACACTGAAAGACAAAGTATGAACTTTGTATCTTAACTATGGCAAACATACAGCTTAATAGTTAGATTTACATTTTATCTCAGAAAACATTCTGATCTTAGTTTCTATCGTAGCTCTAATTATTCCTCTTTATTACTTTTGTTCTCTCACTAGTAGAAGAGATGTGCATCACTTGGATCTTGCACCGACTTTCAAGTTTGTACAGCTTGGGGATCAGTCCTTTCAACCCAAGAACTCTGTTCTCTGCCCAGTATTCTGACCCACGCCAGGTGCTATTAAGGATTTGATGAATGAAACGAAAGCACGTGAGCACCTACCACACACCTGGGCAGAGGTGCACTCCACACACGCCGACCACCTCCCAGGCAGGTAAGTTCATTAGCACTTTCCAGGCGATATTCAGGGAAACAAGAAAAGATCAAGGAATCTCCAACACCAAAATGAAAACCAAATCTCCTACTGAAGGCAGGAACACCAGGATCATCCCACGGCTCCAGATCATATTCTGCAGACAGTAAAACATAAGGTATAAATAAATCAAACAAGTTATCCACATGGAAAAATAAAGCTTACCAAATCCGTTGCGTTGTGTCAATACGGAACCCTTGGAAAATGTGTATTTCAGAGCTGTCTTCTCTACTGATGCCCAGTACTGTTTCTGTATGGCTGTTATGGCTACATCTACGGTAATTAGCCGTCTATTGTGTCCCACCAACATTGCATTTATTTTCTCAATTTCAAGGGCCGCAATCAGCTTGTAAAAGTTTTAATATTTTATCATTTTCTTTAATTATTTATAATCCTTGTACATAACTCGTGATTCATTTCAACCCCCAAACAGATTTAGAAGTGAGAGAGTTAAAAAACCATAAAATATATATGAAGAAAAATGTAACAAAAAGTCAAATAAAGGGTCGGGTGAATGAAAAGATCTATGACCACATTTTCAGAAACTGTGCTTGAGTTTCCATAATAAGGTGACAGTCTTAAACTGGCAATGTTCATTTGAGTTAGCACAACACTCCTCTGCAACTCTTTCATACACCCTTTAGGAAAACAGTGCCAGTTTTGTTCTGAAGCAATGCTTCCTGTCTTTGTACTTATTTGTCTCTTAGCCTTCCTCCAAACTTCTTTTTCACAGTTCACATGGTTCTCTGTGAACAAGGAAAACTTCTCCTTAAAAGAGTCATAACAAACATTCTTGTCACTCTGTTCGCCACCCTACAAACCTTGGCCCGTTTTCTACAACAAGGACTATACAATTTATATTGCTCTTTTTCCCCCTGGTGCTTCATAATGTTTTTGCCATCTACAACTAAAAATACCCAAAACCAGTTTCTAGACATCTAGCAGAATGGAATTTCTTACCTGAAAATGTTATGCTGAAGCCTTCATAAGAAATTGAAAAATCAGATCTAAATCAAAGCTGTGCAGTAAAATTTCCAAAAAGGCACCTTTAATTGTGGGGGGTAAGACCGAGGCAGTTAATCTGCCTGCTGGTTCTGTGGAGCTGCCGTCTTCAGTAATGAGCAAATAATCATCAGAGCTCTCGAGGTGAGAGGTGGCAAAAAACAGCTGGACACCTTTAGAAATATTAAAAACGGGAAAAGACAAGCATTAAAAGGGAAGGTTTTTTCTCTTCCTTTATACACAGGTGACACAGAAAGAAAAACTTTAGAGTTTACGGAAAGAGTTTTAGAAAAAGTCACACATGGAATCGAAACATGACATGCAGAAAATAAAACATGCAGAAGATAAAACTTGCAGAAAGAACTTGAGCTTAACCAATCCAAATGTGCAATGTGGATGCTTGTTTTGCTCACTGTAAATCAATCCCTCCCCTCAGAGAACTGATGGAATTCAGTGCTATTTGTAAACAGCACTCTGAAAAATCAAAATTTGTATGGTACAGATTTTATTCAAGTCCCTCTATGTCTCCTTCATTTATAACCTGTCATAGTCTTACTATTAAACTAGGAGATGTACATTAATAATTGGCTAAAACAGCAGTGAATGAGTGTTTCTCACAGTATTCATTCAAAATTCCTCTTATTCTGTAAACATCACAGAAGAAAAATATTTGATTATGCAACATCCCTTAAAGCAGATATTAAATATTTACAAATAATTTACATAGTTATATGTTTAAAATTAAAATAGGTAAATACTCTCTTTTTATTTAACTCTCCCTAGAAAATGATTTTCACGTTCCACCTTGAGATTAGAGCATTTGAGAACAACACATAGAGAAAACTTTAACCACTGTGCCTCTGTACAGTTATTTTCTTTGTTGGCATGAAACAAAGCAATGTGCTTTTCTCTTAGGGATTTGTTCTGCTGATTTAATTTCTTAAGTTGCGATTTTTTGAGCTCTAATACTCTGCAGGTGACTGCAAAATCTTCCTTTCAAACTCAGTAAAATCTGACACATTCCAAAAAATGGGGGTCACAACTTTTTGAGCCTCAAAAGGCAAATACACTAACACATGATTACTCAAAGAATCTGAGTTTTATTTTGTCTTTTTAAACTAGTTTATTCAATACAGTTGAACGTGTCAGGTAAAAAGGAAGAAACTGAGTGCAATCCTTGCACGTGTCTTGCCTAGCAGCCCCCATCCAGAAAGGCTTGAAATTTTCTAATAGGCACTTATGCTGAACGTGGTTGATGGAAAATAAGGGAAACAAGGACTGTCTTTGGAGGAGTGAAAATTAACTAGATCTTTCCGTGGTTCAGCATTCACATGCAAACAAAACAGTTGAATGTCGGTGCGTAACTCAAAAATACATTCACAATTTTTAGTGAAAAGTGAATTGAAAATAATAGAATATTACTCAAAATTGCAGATTCTTACAGTGGCTTTCCTCAACTCGTTGAAGCAAAGCAAACAAGCAGAAGGAATCCATAAGAACAACGTAAGAACACTAAAAATGTTTTGCTCATTTTAAAAGTACACCTTGTAGGAAGATTTGTGCCTCTCAATTTATCAACTATGCCAGGAACATACAGTCTAACATCTCATCACAAAGCCCGCAGGGTCGATCTGCGCTGTGAATGGGACATTAGGTGGCTTTGTAGCCATGAAGAGCTGTTAACGACACAGCCGCTTCTGCTGACTTATAAACAGACGCCTAAGGGACAGGGAGCGCTCAGATTTAACAAACCCATTTACAACAGAGGTAGAAACTAAAATACTTTTATCAGTCTTATTTTCTCAGGCAAGTCGGGGTTCGGGGCCCACAAGGGGCGTTCTGGCTCTGGGGGGTCCCGGGGGGGGCGGGTCTCACCCCCCTGGGGGCGGCTGAGGCAGAGCCGGGTCTGGGGCGGCTCCCGCAGCCCCGCGGGGGGGTCCCGGCCAGCCCGGAGCGAGCCCTGCGGAGGGCAGCGCCTCAGACCCCCCCTGCCACCCCCTTCTCTGACCCCCCAGCCCCGTAACTCCCTGCCCTGCCCCCCAAATACCCCCAGACCCCCTTTCTGCCCCCCAGCATCTAGAAAATCCCCCTTTTGCCCCCCTGGCCCCTGCAACACCTCCCCTGCCCCCAAATACCCCCGGGGGGAGGGCAGCGGGGGGGGGCACCCAGCAGCTCCCCAGGCACCGCGACACCCCCTCCGCCGTCACCCCCAGCTTGTAGCCTCCCCGGGGGCGGCAGCACCCCCAAGGTGGGGGGGACACCAGGCTCCCCCAAGCAGGTCCCCCCGCCCCACATCGAACCCCACCGACAACAGGACCAGAAAACTGGGGGGAGCGGGATGCCCCCCACTGCCCCCAACCCCCTTATTCCCCCCCGGCCACACTTCCCCCTCCTTTTGCCCCCCAGCTCCCACTTTTTGACCCCAGGACCCATTTTCCCCCTCGATTCATTCCCCCCCACCCCGTCCCCCATCTCCCCCCTCCTGCCCCCACCGCCCCGTTTCCCCCCGAGGGCCCCATTTCCCCCCCCCCGCCCCCCATGTCCTCCCCCTTTTGCCCCCCAGGGCCCCCTCCCCCCTGTAAAGTCAGACCACGTTTATCTCCCCACCTTAACCCTTCAGTGCGGGGCTGGCGGCCCCAGCCCGGCTGCGGGGCCGAGGCTCAGGGGGCGGCGCAGGCCCCGCTCTCCCTCGCTGGGGTGAAGCCCCCCAGGTGGCTCTGGCGGGGGGAGGGGATGCGGCCGCTGCTGCCGCCCCCGCTGCCCCCCCCTGCGGCTCCCGGGGCTTACAAAGGGCTCTGGGGGAGCCAGGGGCGGGTCTCGCTCTCCCCTCCGTGCTCGCTCTCCTCACACGCTTCGACCGGAGCTGCCGGGACACGTGTTCCCGAGAGCAGCTGCTGCCTTCCAGGTGGGGATTTCTTTCCTCCTCCCCCAGACCCATTTCCTCCCCCATTTCCCCTCCCTTTTGCCCTCAACCCCCCATCCTCCCCCCAGGACCCCATTTCTCCCCACTCTTTTGCCCCCCAGCCCCCAAAATGCCATTGTGTGTCCCGTCCCCCCCCCCCCCCAATTGCCCCCCTCACCCCCCAAATCGCCCCCAGGAACCCGAATTCCCCCCTGCTCCCCCCAAATCCCTCCAGGAAATCCAATTCCCCCCCCACAAATGCCCCACAGCCTTCCAAAAAAGCCTTTTCCTCCCCCTAAGTCCCTCCCCTCACTCACCAGTTACCCCCCAGAAACCACAATTGCCCCCCCTTGTCCCACAGTTGCACCTCAAGTACCCCAACTGCCCACCCAATTCCCCCCCGGAACCTGAACTCCCCCACTAATTGACCCCCAGCCCCCCCCAAACACCCTTGTTCCCCCTAAAATTGCCCCCCCTCACCCTCCAGTTGCCCCTCAAGAACCCAGATTAACCCCCAAATCCCCCTTCAGGAACCCAAATTGCCCCCCAGGTACCCCAGTTACCCAGCAATTGGTCCCAGCCCCTCCATATGCTCCAGTTGCCCCCCTCACTGCCCAATTGCCCCCCAGGAACCCCAAATCCTGCCTCTTGCCCCCCAGTTACCCACCAGGAACCCCAATTGCAGCCCCTAATTCCCTCCAGGAACACCAGTTTCCCCCCAGTTGCCCCCCAGCATCTCCCAAACACCCTTGTCCCTGCCAGTTATCTGCAGTTGCTCCCCAATTGCCTCTCAAGAACCCTAGTTGCTCCCCAATTGCCTCCCAGTTGCCCCTCAAGAATCCCAATTCCCCCACAGGTCCCAGCCAGGAACCCCAATTCCTCCACTAATTGCCCCCTAGCCCCCCCAAAATGCTCCCCTAACCCACCAATTCATGGAATCCGAGAATCATAGAATAACCAGGTTGGAAAAGACCCACTGGATCATCGAGTCCAACCATTCCTATCAAACACTAACCCATGTCCCTCAGCACCTCGTCCACCCGTGCCTTAAAACCCTCCAGGGAAGGTGACTCAACCCCCTCCCTGGGCAGCCTCTGCCAGGGACCAATGACCCTTTCTGTGAAAAATTTTTTCCTAATGTCCAGCCTGAACCTCCCCTGGCGGAGCTTGAGGCCATTCCCTCTCGTCCTGTCCCCTGTCACTTGGGAGAAGAGGCCAGCACCCTCCTCTCTACAACCTCCTTTCAGGAGGAGATGGTGGAAAGGGGTTTGGCCAGCACATCTGCCAGCTCCTTCAATACCCTTGGGTGGATCCATCCGGCCCCATAGACTTGTGGGTCTAGTCGGGCTAGCAAGGCTCTGACCACCTCCTCTTGGATCACGGGGGCCTCATTTTGCTCCTCTAGCTCCTGGGTTTGTACACAGAGGGAACGACTTTCTTTACAATTACAGACTGAGACAAAGAAGGCATTAAGTGCCTCAGCCTTTTCCTTATCCCCTGTCACTGTTGTTCCTTCTGCATCCAGTAGGGACTGTATGGTCTCCCTAGTCCTCCTTTTAGTGTTAATGTGTTTATAGAGAGATTTTTCATTGTCTTTCACAGACTTTGCCAATCTGATTTCTAGTTGGGCCTTAGCCCTCCTGATTTTTATCCTGCTCGATCTCGCTTCCTCCCTGTAGCCCATCCAAGACACCTGTCCCTTCTTCCAAAGCTCATAAACGTTTCTCTTCTTTTTGATATCTGTCAAGATCTCCCTGTTCAACCAAGCTGGTTTTTTTCTCTTGTGACTGCTTTCCTCATTTTAATTTTTTTGTTTAACTGAGATGCTTATCAAGTGCAGTCTGAGAGGAACAGAATTTGTGTTGGAGCTTTTTCCAAAGACATATAAGTGAAGCTCTTTGCTTTTTAGGTGTATGGGATTCAAAGGTTTGGTAGGAGCTTTTGGTGTATTGTTGCCCTGTGAAAGAAAAACTTGATTGATTTACTGCAAGGTTCAGGATTGATGTTTTGATCTTGATGTTAGTTATCTTCACCTATGTGGGCCAGCAGCTTAAGCACCTCAAGTTCAGAGGATTTAAACTGAATTGCTGTGATGCCTTGGACTAACGTAGCCCTGAAATACCCGAAATGAAATTTTGTTCATTATAGAATAAAAAATACTGCCACGGGAGAGAGTCAGTCAGGCGTTTCCCTTGTTGCAGGTTGTCTTTTAAATAAGCTAAATTGCAGCCATAATTACCTACAATTTAAGGCACTGTTTAATAATTTAATTTTGTGATGTGTGTTTGAAACTATGTTGTGTGCTAACTCCTGGCTTGATTGCTTGTCTTCTCTTCCTGCTTGGTTGTATTGTCTGAGGTTAAATAACTTTGTTTGGATTAAATGTTTGTGGTCCATTTTTTTAAAAGAAAGATCTTACGCCATGTTCAAAACTAAACATAATTTATTTTTTTCATGTCAACAAAAACTCAAGGAGTTCTCCTTTAAAAAAAATCCATTATCATATCAAATTGGTTTCTGTACTTATAATTTTATTTCTGTTTCTGGTTTTGTGTTTTTTAGTTAAAACAGCAAGTGTCTCAGGGGAAGAAGTGACTTCCCAATTATGGTAAGAGAGTCTAATGCAAAAGAAAGTGTAAAAAAGAAAAAAGTTGTGGGGTACAGTGTTAGAAGTGATGTCTAGACCTTAGCAGGTCACTGGGAATTCGTTTCTGTTCATTGCATTTTCCATCTGCAGTAATATTTTGTAATACTACTTAGGAATTATATTTGCAAAGAAAATTCTGTAAAAAGGGTGAAAATAGGATTGAAGGGGGATATTGTTTCTCAGGAACTGACTCAATTTGTGGTGTGGAGCTGTGTATGAGCAGGGATTCACCTGAATGTGAATTTCTTGGCATATTTTCTATTTTCTCTAGGCCAAAGGTTGAACTCAGCAGTTCATTTCATTCTGAAGGATTTTTGTGACGTCACTTGAGACCATGAAGACGGTGTGAGATTAAATAAACCTGATTTGATCTTACAGTGCAAACAGAGCCAGAAAGGTTTTACAGATGGATTTTGAAAGAACAGCTTAATACGCGTAAAGATCCAGAACCTGCACTTGGTGAGGGCTTTTAATACTGTAATTGTTTGCTTGTGCGATGTTTGCCTTTTAAAGAGTGTTGATTAATTTAAAAAATACAACATGGGGTAATGTATGATAAAATCTTACTATGTTTACCCTGAATACCTAGTAGTATGATATTTAAATGACTTATCTTAGTGACAAAATGATTTGATTTCACCTTGAATAGTTTTGATTAGTATAGATGCACATATTGAGAATATTCTCTAGGAGCCATCTAACATGATACGGCAGAAATGGACTTAAATGATTGTATCTGCCCTTTGCAACTGAACTGCCCATCCTATGGAGGGATCAGGAAAAATAACTACAGGGGCATATATGAAAATGCATTCCTTTCTAAATTGTTGCTATGATTTTGTAGATGATTTTTAAAAACAAAATGTGAAGTCCTGTGTGGCAAACATAAGGTACAAAACTGTATTTTTTTAAGATGCCTTAGGTGCTGAGGAAGTCTGGACATGCAAAAGAGAGTGCTTGATGGTTCTAAAATCCTCAATTCATGCGTTTGCTGTGCCATAGTGATCTTTTCCTTTAATGTCTCCCTCGTAACTTGCACTGATTATTTGTTTCATGAAACATCAAATTTCCTAGCTTTTCCTTTATCGATATAGGACTTAATGCTATAATTGAGTACCGATCGAAAGACGGTGTCCCTTTTCTCTGTGAATGTCAACTGTGCCACTGTAGAACAGGACTGAGTAACACGTTCATGCACGTTTGTGGTTCCAAGCATCAACTGGCATACCTGGTAAGTTTTTAGAGTAAAGATTTTGTTTTGTTTTGTTTTCAATGTAATTATTTAAGTAGAGAATTCACCAGTCATGTTGCGGTTAAAAAAAATAAATAATTGAGGCATTGCTGACACTGAGTTTTTCGTTTATTCTGTTTTGGTTGACCAGTATAATGCCGATAATGAAATCTACAGCTAAAATGGAGTAGGAGGAGGTTTTTGACTTAATTTTGTATTAACGTAAAGAATTGGATCAGTGGAGAAATTGTTCCATCTATAATAGAGTTATAGATTGTTGTTTAACCCCAGCCGGCAACTAAGCACCACACAGCCCCTCCCTCGTTCCCCCATGGAAGGATGAGGGAGAGAATTGGAAAACTGAGAGAACTTGTGGGTTGTGATAGAGGCAGTTCAGTAGGTAAAGCAAAAACTTCAAATGCCAGCAAAGCAAACCAAGGAATTAATTTTTCACTTTGCAGCAGCAGGCAGGTGTTCAGCCATGTCCAGGAAAGCAAGGATCCAGGCAATATTCTGAAAAGGATTTTGATAATTCCCAGAAAATATCTGCTTGTGGTGCTACGTCCCACGTATCTTAAAAGTCATGCAAGGTAGAGCTCGTGTGGCTTTTTGTGGCAGCTGTAGAGCTAATGCTGTTATTGGGTGCACTGTGATGGATCTGCACTGATGTCCTTCACAAACATGCTGTTTCTGGTCATTAATTCATATGTACATGCTGAGCTTTGCTGTTCTCAGCTCTTGTATTTCTTGTTTACTTTGAACTGCTGCCAGCAAGTCTGAATCTCATGCTTGTTAACTGCATCTCTGCTATGTTCTTAAATACTATAAAATATAGCAATTCAGCAAGGGTAACTTTTCCATCATACACCTGGGACGGATTGACCCTCGGCACTGGAAAGGCAAGGAGATTAAACGGCTGGAATTTGCTCTGCTGGAAAGGAGCTGGAGTCCTGACTGATGAGCGGCTGACGATGGGCAGCGTACCTTGACACGAATGACGACTAACAGCGAGCTGAGCTCTACTAACGAGGCTGCAGCCAGTAGATCCAAGGAAGTGGTTATTGCCCTGTTCTTGATACTCATTAGGCCATATCTGGAATGTTGTGTCTCATTGAACGGTTGGACTCGGTGATCCGGTGGGTCTCTTCCAGCCTGGTTATTCTGTGATTCTGTGATTTTCTTCTCCTGGAGACTTGAAAGCAAGTGCAGTAGAGCTCTGCCAAGATTATCAGGAGGCTGAAGCGCTTGTGCTGTGAGGAGAGGCGAAGGTGAGAAAGGCTGGAGAAGAAATAGTGTCGGGGGAATCTAGTCGTACCCCTCAAATACCGTGGGAAAGGATTAAGAAGACAGAACCAGGCCCTTTGTGGAGGTGCTGGGCAGGAACGTGAATTCAAACGGGGGAATTTCCTACTTGCCCTAAGGAAGTTTTTCCCTGTGAGCAGGCAAGCGGTGCAGCAGGTTCTCGGGGAGGTGGGGGGAATCTACATTCATGTTTTTAAGACCCGTGTCGACAAACCCCTGTGCAATAGCATTCAGCATCAACTGTGTTTGGAACAGAAGGGTTGGCATCAGGCTCCTAAATTGTTCTGTGATGCTCTCCATAATCATGTTAATAAGTTCTGAGATACAGATGCAAAAGTTGTTTTTCCTCCGATGATTATTAGAGGTGCTGGGTTTGGAAAGAGTTGCAGAGCATAAAGTGTGACCTCAGGAGATGCGTTTCCCTATTTTCTAGAAACAACATTATCCTGAAATTGCAGAATCTGATGAAGTTCAGGGTAAAGGCTCCGAACTGAACAGAAGAGTCAGGCAAGTTGCATTAACAGGTGAGAAGGAAGAAAACAAATAAAAGTACATTTATTTAAGAATTCCACAAGTTTTATGTTTATTTATGAAGGAATGCTTTGGATGGTAGGAAAATCTTGCTTTTTTAACCTTTATTACAAGTTGGTTTTGTCAACTTAATTTTTCCAGGGTTACTCTGGACACAGTTTCCCATCGGTCACTCCCATCACAAGTGTTTCTTCTGTTTGAAATAATATTCATGCTACCTGAGTCTATAGAATATGACTCTAGAGTGTAAAAATAGCACAAAATAGCTATATTAATATTGTATCAATTCCCAGCCTCTATATTTTACCAATTTTACTTTTGTAAGTAATTTTTATATTATTATGTATTATTATATATTATTATATTTTATATTATTTATATTAATTTATATTATTACATTTTTATATATTATTAATTTTTTTTACTAATTTACTCATTTTTAGGACTATATTTTGCACCTTTTTTTTTTTTTTAGGCTCTAATGAAAGAATTAATTCTGGTAAAAAAAACTTGGGGATAACTGTCCTACTGAGTTTTTGAATATCCATGCAACAATTTACAAGTATGCGTTTAATGCTACTGGTCTAATATCCTTAAAAAAACCCCAAAACCAACCTATGGAATAATTTTATCTACAGAATAGTTAACATAAATGGCTTTTATGTTTCGGTTGTTACAGATGCTCCACTAAGGAGGAGGCGATGGTGAGACTGTAGGTGTGCTCAGTGCCATGTAGATTGTACATTTCTAGTTCGGGTAAACTCCCTTTGCTAAATTGGCCTGATTCAAGGGTGTCAAATTCCAAGATTTGGTCAGTCGTGTGTGCTTGTGTTCTAAGCTGCATTTTGTGTGGTTTCTATGGACAATCTGATGGATGAACAAGTTCTTCCGTGGGCAACATAACTAGAAAGACCTGGTTTACGTGGCTTTGTTTTCTCTCCCTCTTTCTGTCCCAGTTCCCCTTGCTTCCCAGGGTCCTTGACCTCTGGTTTCTTTTTATCTAGTAAGTGCCGTGGTCTCTGCAGTGCCAGCTACTCGTGAGCATTCTGGGGACCTGGGCAGAAGCAGCGAGTTGGGGCTCCATGCACGTGTTGGGTTTGGAGTCTGGAAAGCCAGACGTGATTCTTGGAAGTGTAGCTGTGGCTCTTACCTGTGGAAGAAAACATTCTATTTTACTTGCCCTTGATAGAGAATTGTGGGAACGTCGTATCTGTGAGGCTTCTCCACTCAGTTTAATCTTTCAAAGCTCATCGTAGTGCAGTATCACCCCGATGCACAGGTGGTGCAGTTGCACGTCCCTTTAGGAAATGGTTAAAAATTGGCATCCTTCTCAGACCTGCATGAAAAATAAAGCTTTTAGAAGGGACATGAGGGGCTGTAGATGGGTCTGGGGGTTCTTAGAAGGGACGTGAGGGGCTCTAGATGGGTCTGGGACTTCTTAGAAGGGATGTGAGAGACTCTAGATGGGCCTGGGGGCCTTTAGAATTGTCATGAGTGGCTCTAGAAGTGTCTGGGGGCCTTTAGATGCGCCTTATTGGGCTCTAGAATGGTTTGGGGGCCTTTAGAAAGGCATTGAGGAGGTCGAGAAAGATCTGGGAGGCTTTAGATGGGCTCTGGGGGCTCTAGAATGGCGTGGGGGCCTTTAGAAGGGCTCTGTATGGCTCTAGAAGGGTGTGGGGTCCCTTAGATGGGTCCTGGGGGGCTCTAGAGGAGTCTGGAGGCCTTTAGAAAGACTCAGGGGGGCTCTAGAAACGTGTGGGAGCCTTTATAAGGGCCCTGGAGTTCTCTATAAGAGTCTGTGGGTTTTAAGAGGGGACATGAGGGTCTCTAGAAGGGTCTGGGTGCCTTTAGAAGGGTCCTGGGGGGCTCTAGAAGGTTCTGGGTTCCTTTAGAAGGGCTCTGGGGGGCTCTATAAGGGTCTGGGGTCATTTAGAAGAGCTCTGAGCGGCTCTAGAAGGGTCTGGGGGCCTTTAGAAAGGCCTGGGGTGCTCTAGAAGGGTCTGGGTTCCTTTAGAAGGGCTCTGGAGGGCTCTAGAAGGGTCTGGGGGCCTTAAGAAGGGTCAAGAGGGCCTCTAGAAGGGTCTGGGGGCCTTTAGAACGGCCCGGGGGGGGCACTAGAAGGGTCTGGCAGCCTTTAGAAGGGCTCTGCGAGGCTCTAGAAGGTTCTGGGGGCTTTTAGAAGGGACATGAAGGGTTCTAGAATGGTCTGAGGTCCCTTAGAAGGGATGTGAGGGTCTCTAGAATGGTCTGTGGGCCTTTAGAAGGGTCAAGAGGCGCTCTGGAAGGGTCTGGGGGCCTTTAGAAGGGCCCTGGGGGGCTCTAGAAGTGTTTGTTGTTGGCCTTTAGAAGGGCTCTCGGGGCCTCTAGAGGGATCTGGGGGCCTTAAGAAGGGTCCAGAGGCGCTCTAGAAGGGCCCTGGGGGGCCTTTAGAAGGGCCCTGGGGGGGCTCTAGAAGGGTCTGGGGGCCTTTAGAAGGGCTCTGGGGTCCTCTAGAAGGGTCTGGGGGCCTTTTTAAGGGCCCTGGGTGGCCCTTGAAGGGTCTGGGTGTTTTTAGAAGGGACATGAGGGCCTCTAGAAGGGTCTGGGGTCCCTTAGGAGGGACGTGAGAGGCTCTAGAATGGTCTGAGGGCCTTTAGAAGGGTCAAGAGGCGCTCTAGAAGGGTCGGGGGGCCTTTAGAAGGCTCAAGGGGGGCTCTAGAAGGGTCTGGGGGTCATTAGAATGGCCCTGGGGGGCTCTAGAAGGGTCTGGGGGCCTTTAGAGTGGCCCTGGGGGGCTCTAGGAGGGTCTGGTGGTCTTTAGAATGGCCCTGGAGGGCTCTGGAAGGGTCTGGGGGTCTTTAGAATGGCCCTGGGGGGCTCTAGAAGGGTTTGGGGGCCTTTAGAGGGGCCCTGGGGGGCTTTAGAAGGGTCTGGGGCTTTTAGAAGGGACATGAGGGGCTGTAGATGGGTCTGGGGGTTCTTAGAAGGTACATGAGTGTCTCTAGAAGGGTCTGGGGTCTTTTAGAAGGGCTCTAGAAGGGTCTGGGGGCCCTTAGAGGGGGCGTGAGGGAGTCTAGAATGGTCTGGAGTCCTTTAGCCGGGTCTTGTGGGTCTGTAGAAGTGTCTGGGTGACTTTCAAAGGGCTCTGTGGGGCTCTTGAAGAGTTTGGGAGCCTTCAGAAGGGCCCTGGGGGGCTGTAGAACGGTCTGCAGTCCTTTAGAAGGGTTCTGGGGGGTCTAGAGTAGTCTGGAAGCATTTAGAAGGGACATGAGAGGCTCTGGAAGGGTCTGGGGGCCTTTTGAAGGGCCCTGGGGGGCTCTAGAAGGTTCTGAGTTCCTTTAGAAGGGCTCTGGGTGTCTCTGTAAAGGTCTGGGGTCCTTAAGAAGGGTCCAGAGGGCCTATAGAAGGGTCTGGGGGCCATTAGAACGGCTCTGGGGGGCTCTAGATTGGTCTGGGGTCATTTAGAAGGGCATTGGGGGGTGCTAGAAGGGTCTAGAGGGCCTCTAGAAGGGTCTGGGGTCCTTTAGAACAGCCCTGGGGGGGCAGTAGAAGGGTCTGGCGGCCTTTAGAAGGGCCTCTGCGACGCTCTAGAAGGTTCTGGGGGCCTTTAGAAGGGTCAAGAGGCGCTCTAGAATGGTCTGTGGGCCTTTAGAAGGGCTCTGGCAGCCTCTAGAAGGGTCTGGGGGCCTTTATAAGGGCCCTGGGTGCTCTATAAGGGTCTGGGGGTCTTTAGAGGGTCCCTGGGAGGCTCTAGAAGGGTCTGGGTGTTTTTAGAAGGGATATGTGGGCCTCTAGAAGGGTCTGGGGTCCCTTAGGAGGGAAGTGAGGGGCTCTAGAATGGTCTGGGGGCCTTTAGAAGGGTCAAGAGGCGCTCTAGAAGGGTCTGGGGGTCTTTAAAATTGCCCTGGGGGGCTCTAGAAAGGTCTGACGGCCTTTAGAATGGTCCAGAGGGGCCCTATATGGATTTGGTGGTCTCTAGAAGGGGTCTAGGGAGCTCTTGAAGGATCTGGGGGCCTTAACAAGAGACCTGGGGGATCTAGCAAGGTCTGGGGGCCTTTAGAAGGGCCCTGGGGGTCGCTAGAATGGTCTGGGGCCCTCTAGAAGGACCCTGGGGTTCTCTAGAAGGGTCTGGGGGCCTTTAGAAGGGCCCTGGGGGACTCCAGAAGGGTCTGGGGGCATTTAGAAGGGTCTGGGGTCTTTTAGAATTAACATGAGGGGCTCTAGAAGGGTCTGGGGGGATTTAGAAGGGGCTTGAGGGGCTCTAGAAGGGTCCTAGGGGGATCTACAAGGGTCTGGGGGCCTTTAGAAGAGCCCTGGGGACCTCTAGAAGGGTCTGGGCGCCTTTTGAGGGGGCCTTGGGGGATCTAGCATGGGCAGGGGGCCTTTAGACGGGCTTGGAGGGGCTCTAGAAGGGTCTGGGGGCCTTTAGAAGGGCTCAGGGGGGCTCTAGAGGGGTCTGGGAGCCTTTACAAGGGCCCTTGGAGGCTCTAGAGGCCCTTAGAATTGTCATGAGCGGCTCTAGAAGTGTCTGGGGGCCTTTAGATGGGCCTTATTGGGCTCTAGAATGGTTTGGGGGCCTTTAGAAAGACTTTGAGGAGCTCGAGAAAGATCTGGGAGGCTTTAGATGGGCTCTGGGGGGCTCTAGAAGGGTCTGGGGGCCTTTAGAATGGCTCTGGAGTGCTCTAGAAGGGTCTGGGGGTTTTAAAAAGGACATAATAAGCTCTAGAAGGGTCTGGGGTCCTTTAGAAGGGCCCTGGGTGGCTCTAGAAGGGTCTGGGTGTTTTTAGTAGAGACATGAGGGCCTCTAGAAGGGTCTCGGTCCCTTAGGAGGGAAGTGAGGGGCACTAGAATGGTCTGGGGGCCTTTAGAAGGGTTTGTTTTCTGAATTTTAGCATTTCCTTAGAATGGCTTTTATTTTCTCAATACGTACATTTTTATGATCCGCAGACCCTCAGTAAACAATTTGCTTTTAGTCTTTTGTCACCATGAAATAGGAGGAATCAGGATGATGTGGCATTCTGGGAAGCTGTGGCATTAATATATTTACTATAAGAAAGACTTGATTCACATATTGTGGGGTGAAACGCATTATTTTGAGCTGATTTATATACAAATGTTATTAAATATGTCTGAAAGCAAAACTGACTGTTTTCTGGCTTCCCTGGGAGAAGCTGCACAGCTACATGACTCTCTTTTGGCAATGAAGCATGCATGAACACTAACTCTTTGTTCACTTCTTTCCCTTTCCTCAGGTAATTGTGCAGCTAATTGAGGAGGGGAAAAAAGTCTCAGAAGTCTTTGGGGGAGTTTCGCTGTGCTCAAAGTCAGAGTCCTGCAGGATCAGCACTGTGAGATCAGGCAAAAATTGATATGGTGAAGGGCACTGGAACTGTGAGTATAGGCTGAAGCCTTCGTACTTCTGTGGAGAAAAGCTGGTAAGTCTTTGCTGTCCTACATCCATTTGTCAGGTGCTGGCAACTGACCAGTATAAGCCAAGTGTGCTCAATAATTATTTAAAGTACCAGTGAGAGGTGGCTCTTACGCTGTGTGCAGAGATGTGGTTGGTTCTCGTGCGCTGTAGATGCACTTGCCATGCCTGCTGACTTGATTTGGCATATTTGAGCTTACACAGACGCTGATTAACGCAAGTAACTGTTCGTCACTGAATCCAGGGTGTTAGAAATAGTGAATGAAGATGGTTTGTAGGTAAGTCAAGATGGGATACAGAAAAGATCATGAAACTTAAATCTTCAGCTGAAGGACACTGAGGTTATTTTGCTCTATACAAAGCATGCAAGAGTGTAAATTAACTTACAGGTATCGGGATAGCATTTAAGTGGGTCATTTTGCTTCTGGTAGCATTGGAGCTGTGCTTTTTTAGGACTTAAGGTAGGTTATATACAGGAACCACCATAAGGTGTCACAATTCCCCGATGCTCAAAGTAAATGGCTCAGAAAGCTGTTCAGCTTCTATGGTCAAACTGTGCTTTCATTTACAGAGTCACTACAAGGGTTCGCAAGTAGCACATCGAGTTCCTGAAAAGTCATATGGTTGCTGTGTGTATGTATAAAAATATAAATATATATACTAACCCTCTAAGTAAATTTTAGCTTGAAAAAAAGATCTTTTCACACCAGGAATAAGGCACAGAAAAAAAGGACAATAGATGGTTTCCTGTTATATAAGAAAAGTAGTGACACTTTAACAGTGTGGGTTCAAAGACTGCAAGATTCGGACGGGTCTAGTGGAGAATATCCAAAGGATCTTAAACCTGCACTTTATTCCCACCCTTTTTTTTTGTCATAGTCTTGGAACCACTTATCTTGTATGTGGAACATGACCAGTGCCCATATAGGGCTGTGAAGGAGAGGTGTCTCCAGAGTTTTCCCAGGTTATTGCTTGGATCGTATCACAGAGATGATGTACTGGATGGTATTTGCTGCTCCGAGGAGGCTTGTGCTCTGGGAAGCATGCTGTAACCTTTATATCTCTTTTCTTTGTACATCTTCCTAATCAAGGCTGTGGTATTCTGAGTGTTCTTTATGTATATTAATTTGGGCTAGGATTCTCCAAGTTTGCTCTGTCCCTGCAGAAGAGTCTTAGAAAATTACAATCTCTATGGGATTTTATATGATAAATTAAGACTTATTTGAGAATAACATTTCCTCAAATGTCAAGGAATAAATATTTAAGGAGGTACTTTTAATAGAAGTTTAAAACATGGATCAATTTCCAGAATTAAATGGGTGCTTTTGTCAAAGGTTCATACATTACAGACTGTTAACCAGCTCCCAATACCATAGCTGCTTTGAGACATCTGGTTTGAGTAATTTGAGGCTTTAAAATGAAATACATTCAAAATTGTGGTATTGGGTTTATAAACTTTTTGTAGGCTACCTTTTATAAGCTAATGAATGTTAGAGAGAGTACAAGCATTTGATGTTGCAAAGAATGGATTTTAATGAATGCCGTGGACTTAGGGAAAGCAATTCTAGTATCATTTAAAGGTGAAATGGTTTCATAAATTTTCATACAGTCTAAATACTGCACGATTTCCTAATTTACAAAGCTGAAACTACTCTGGTGCTTTATCCCATGTGAAATGTGTTGGGAACTGACTGAGAAGAGATCACAGAAGTAGGTGTCTGTGGGGAAACACTGTCTGTCAAGACCAGCAGAGAACCTCTGAGTATTTTCATTGTTGAACTGGAAGTAATTATGGTAAATATTATGGGTGACAAAAATTAATGGTTTTGTAAATGGGAATGGTGAAGCAGGTAACACAGAATAATCAGCCTGTTTAGTGAGCTGTGCTAATACAAAATGTTTTCTTTCTGCCCAGTGTAATTTTTTCTTTTTGTAAATAAAAAAACTAATGAAAAGGGACTTTGTTTGGTTACAAGCCACCTTCTGAACAATACTTAAATTCAACAGGAACATTTGGTGTAACACTTTGGCAAAGAGGTCACAAATGATGCTAAATGTATAAGCCGAGAGAACGTGGTAGTAGCAGGGAGGATACTTGATATCAGGATTGTGACATCTCTTTTAGACAGTCAAATTGCTGTAAAAGTGTTTTGAACAATGGGAAGAGTACCGGGAGGATGGAGCGAATGCTAGGTTATTCAAGAAATGGAGGAAATGTGCCCCTCCAAAGAGCATGTCTCTGGCGGTGACAAAGTTGGAGTCTGTTTTTTTAAATTTATTTTAATGTATAAAATCAAGGGAACAGCGTGCATAGTATACTTATTTTCACATCCTATGCATAAACAGAAAATGGAAATCCTGAGTACAAATGGAAGGCTGCTTTGGAAAAAGTCTGGAAATTGGAGGTAAATTAGAGTCTGCAGCTGGGAAAATAACATTTATAGTAGCAATGCATTTCTTTTTAAGTCTGGACATCATTTGGGAAATTATAAGTCAGTTATATTCAGGTTATTTTGATTCAAGGTAGGAATAAAACATAATAGCCTGTGGTAAAAAAGGTCATGGTAATTGATTTGTTTTTTCTGGCCAAAAGCTCAGAGAACATCTTTTGAGATCAGACTTTGTCCTATGGATTGTCAGGCACCTGAAATGAGCTCCTGCATGAGGATTGCAGCCAGTAACTCTGACCCATAATGGATAGAGTTACTCCATGTCTTTGTTACAAGAATCTATGTTCTTGTGTCCCCTCTTGCAGTAGTTCTTCCCGCGGCAAAAAATTCATCAAGGCCTCTTTTAGCACTGTGTGAGTGATCTGTCACAATTCTTGAATGCATCACTATGCAGGAAATTGTCTTCAGTTCCTGTTGCTTCACCGAGTTTACTTGAGTTTCTTTATGCAGAGGTAACCCGCTATTGGTGCCTCTGTTGGTGACATCCATGTTAGACACCAGAGTTCTAAAAGCGTTTGGAAAAAGTAATAAGAAAACATAAAAATGTTTTAGAATTCTGGAGACTAATTTGTTAATTGGAATTAACTGGAATACATAAAATGTAATGTATAATTATAATTAGTGTATATACACTTGTCTGCCAGTCGAAATTAATAATTGCCCATAGCAAATAGAGTTCTGCTGTTCTCACACTGAGACGAGGGAGCTCCTATGTTTGAGCTTGTTAGCAGTTATTGAAATATAATAGGACATCCTTCTGCTACTTTGATTTATTTTCTTAGTCACTTGCAGCTCTTTCTTTCATTTCTTTTAAAAGGATATGACAAAACCAATACTGAAACATTCTGTTGATCTTTCGCACAAGATGCGCTGCTGGCAATTGAGTGAGGATTCTTCATTCTCAACTCCTCTGTACCTTCTGCACTCTGTAACCCCTGTACAGTAGAAGTCCTAACTGGAAAAAAACCTGGTGCAATCTTGGACAGTATTTTACTTCCACCCTGTACGGCATAAGTTGTGCTCATGGTTTTTTTTTTTTGTGTACCAGAGATATTTGACACAGCGCATGTAAAATGGAAGCATGCAAAAATTCTTTATCTGCAAGTTTGTGGACTAATTTCTTGTCCAAAAATTCTGTGGGGGAGGATGCTATTGTGTGTATAATTTCAGGGTTTTATTGAAAGAAGCATTGTGCTGAGTCCCTGTTCTTGCTTATGATATTTGACATCCTTCTATTGTGACCGTATTAGAAATAAGTGTCTGTATAATTGACTTTCAAACGAGTTTCATTTTTTGTTTTAGTTCTTCAAGTCTTTGATGTAATTCCATGAAGTCCTAGCTTAGTTTTATACCAGAAATGCCTCACCTAGTTACCATGGAGAGAAAACATGTACTTAGCTTAATTTTTACTGTATCTGTGGTGTAGGACATGGTTCCCTCCATCCTCAGCAATGACTGTCCATGCTGTAAATAAGCGTTGTAGGTTAGGACAAGCAGGTGCTCCTGAAGATGGCAGCAGCTGCCTTTTCTGTGAGTGGAGAAGTTTGGAGCCAGTGCAAAGTGATGCTGCGGTTACCGCCTGCTTTATTCTGTCACTCTGAGGGTTCCAGTAATACAGGGAAGAAAACCAAATTTGCAGACTCACGCATGGCCTCATTGTAAGCACTTGCTATTCCCTGTGGAATCTTCCCCTGTCACTGCATGTGGAGTGACATACATGACACTGACAATATGTGTTGTCCTCTGTGTTCTACACTTACCTCTGTCAAGTTCCTATTAAGGAGCTACATACATGTGTAGGAAAGCTAAGGAGTTGTAATAACAAGCCCGCGTTTGGGAAAATCTTGTAATGGAAACACTCTATTTCTTAGGTGAGACCCATTTTTGAGATGGCATCAGTTGATCTGCCAGTGCTATACAACAGAAGGCAGCGCACCTACCCCCGTCCTGTAGAGGTGCTTAATGGTATGGGAAGGTGAGCTACCTTGTGCCTTCTCACCCAGCAGGCTGAGGGAGGAGCAGGCAAAAAAAGACCCCAAACACCACAGCAAACACCCACAAAAGAGGTTTTCTCTCATAGTCTGATGTGGTATTGACTGTTCTGCCTTTAAAATAACCTGGTTTGTGTCCTTTGTGCTAAATCACAGCTTTATCAGGTCCTCTTGGGTCCCCCCTTTTAAAGGAAAGAGCTCTGCGGTTGCTGAAGAAACACTGCAGTAACTCAGAGTGACATAGGCATGAGAATGTCAGCGTCGTAATGGCATCTGAAATAGGTTTGATCTTCATAGAAATGAACACGAGTGGAGCACGAGATTAGACTGGATTCTTATACACGGAAAAATAAGAGGGGTTGTTTGCTTGACCCTAGAAATACTCCAGTAAAGCTGCAGTCTTGTTTAAGGCAGTAAGCAATGTTTCCAGTAACATAATATAGACGTAGCTTCTTACCAAGTACTGCGCAGTCTCTTTAGCATTGCACCTAGTTGGAATGAACCTAATGTTTGTAGCTGATTTAAAAGGGAATAAAAGGGCTTATTTTACCTGTATATGCTTTTGAACCACAGTGTCAAATACTGCTGTTGATTGGGTGCTTTAAGAGTAAGAGCTGGGAGATCCAGGATGAAAGCATTGGTCATTCTGCTTTTTGTACGCTTTCTACAGGTTCATCCAGTCTGCAGCATTTTGTGAGTTATAGATTTGTCTGCGCGTGCTGTGTACGCGTACAGTGTGTGTATGGGTTCTGAACTATAGGGAACCCCACCTGAAAACAAAGGGAAACATGCGTGCTTTCTTTTAATGTATTCACTCTTTTTTTCATAATGCTAGCGGAAGGTTTTCATGCACAGGCGTGCATTGAAACATATGGTTTAGTGTTTGGTAGGAACGGTTGGACTCGGTGATCCGGTGGGTCTCTTCCAACCTGGTTATTCTGTGATTCTGTGATTGGCATAAGTCACCAGGCTCTCAGTTAAGGTGTGTTTTATTTTGAAGCATGAGGACCACCTTATTTGAGAGAGTGCATGAGAGTAACCGGTGAACCTGAGATCACCTTGTGAAGTGAGCTGCGTTCGGTCTCTTATTCTCCTGGTGTCCTAAGAGCAGTGGTTTCCAAACAGTAAGCTTTTTAACTGATACTTCTTTCATCTCAATATTAGAACAATAAAATAAATAGATCCAAAATTGATCCCATTCAAATAGCTGTAAAGTGCACTGGGCAGATCAGTGGCTGACAGTGAATTTATTCAATAGAGAAGCCATTTTACATTGTGTTGTATAAAATGAGGTCAAGAGTTTAGCAATATTAATGTTAATTTAAGCTGCTTATTTTGATTTTTTAGTTGCATTTAATGACTGGTATCAGTGACGATAGTAAAAATTAAATGGACTTTGAAAGAAAATTCTGTTGTGAGTATTGCGCTGCAGAGCTAAGCTGGCGTACTATGAGACTTTCCTGTTTGGGAGTGGTTTATTTTTTGCCCTATGGAGCAAGACAGAGTGGTACTGGTCTGTTACAAAAATATTTATAAGCATTGTATACAAGATAAACATGTTTTCATTTGCTTGGTACTGCCAGATACCTGATTTTCTACTGTAATTGTGGTATATTCAAATTCTTCATGTATTCATTTCAATGGAATTTCACATATGGAGTGCTTTTGTGAAGTGGTTCTCCTAGATGCCTGGGTCTGTGACATCTCTTAATACACAGTAAGTAATGCAGAGCTGGAAGTAGCTTCTCTGCCTTGGGTTTTCTTTTACTCCTGGTTGTCTTGCTGCTGCCGCCTGCTTGTACAGACAAGAATGCTGTGCTGGTCATTTTGTTCACACAAGTGTGTGGTGTTCCTAAGTTGGGAAGAAGCCCAAGGCATCTCCTGTGGGCTCTTGGACGTATGCAAACATCAGCAGCTCTCATGTTCTGCCTGGCACCGCTGTGGTGAGGCCTTTGTTGCACACAGGACCTGTGGCAGTGCATGTGACACGTTTTTTTTCTTCTCCCTGTGAAAGAATGGCTCACCTCATACTGCCTTTCTCAGTTGGGTCAGGTAAAAGTCACATTAGATATCCCTAGGAAAGAGGACAAAATGAGTGTTCTCCATCAGTTGTCAACCACGTCATTCTGTCCTGCTGGTGGAAGGAAAACGTGTTATGGATCACTAGCCTGCCTAGATGCTGATATAGTAAATTTATTAACCTTCTACATCAGCAAGCACTCTCTGAAATTACCCGATTCTAGCTTTTCTTTGGGCTGTTACTAACTGCATGGCATGACATCATATGTATAAATGTGTTGAGAACATAAATAATATGTGTGGTATTGTAGTGGCTGTGTAGTTGCCTTCAAACACCTACGCTTTGAGCGTGTTCTATGCATGAGTTAACAGATGCTACAGACACTTCCCATGCTTGCTCAGCTCCGTCCCCTGTGTTGTGTCCAAACAGATCACAAACCCACTATAAGAATCCAAGTTGTGAATCACGCTGCATCCCACGCAGGACAGCGGAACCTGTGGAGGGCGTGCCGGTTTCTTAGCAGGGTTGTAATCAGCTTTTGTTGAAAAGAGGAAAAATAATGCCCGTTCGTCTTGCATCCTGTAAATTAAATTGACTCATTCAGAGTCAGTGTTTCATTTATAGTTGCTGCGTCTGATCTATCTATATGCAAGTTCATGATGGATAGCTATTGAGATGGATATTTGAAAAGTGAAAAATACAGAAGAAGCTGCTGGAAGATTTGTATTACTGTATTTTGATGTGCAAGGGGAAAGGCTGCATTTCTCCCTTACAAATAGTTTGTGCCTTGGTGTGAATGTTTCGTACCTGCTTTGCAAGGTGTGGGTGTGAGACCATTTGGAATGGGTTCATTGGTTTCATTTGCCTGTTGCTATTTGGAAAATCTATGCTTTCCTTTCTGATGACCATTTATGATATAAAGCTTAGTTTGCTTGTTTCCTTAGTAAGGGTAAGAGAAGAATTAGTAAGGAGGCTTCACCTTTGAAAACAGATGTGACTGTTCCTTTTGTGAATCATAAGCATGGGCTGAAGATGCATTTAAACAATTCTGTTGGAGGGTTGTTGAGGTCAGAGTGACACAGAATGCTGCCGTCTTTAAAGTTAGCCACGTGAGCCAGAGGGTTTTCTTATACTCTTTTGGACAGCACCGTGTGGTACTGGGGAGAAGGTGGAGCAGCGCAGTACATGGAGGGATGCCTGAGACTTTTCCGGATAACCCTGGACTCCCATGCTCTGCCTGCTCCGTCAGTGAGATGCGCGTTGTCTCTGTGTGCCCAGGAATTCCACAGCCACTCACATCAATAAGCACGTTCAGATACTACGTGCCTAGGACTGAAGTATTTTTTAGCAGGAGGGACGTCAGCTGAGACTGAACACTGCCATGATTTTCTGATGGTGAGGGGGAAGCTGCACACATTTCTTAATCCATTCCATAATCCAATGCATACTGCAAAATCAAGCAACAGTCGTACTGTGCTTACACGTCTATAGTTTACAATTTCAAATTCATCAGGAAGTCATTTTGTTTCCAAATTAACTAGCAGGCGTACCGACTAATATAACGTGGAATTGATTTCATTCATCAGTCTAACCAGAAAGCATTAAGGCTCTCAGGCTGATGTGTAGCATCTAATCAAAGGAAGAACACCCTATCTCAGATTAATATCATTAACACTTCAGTGTTTCATGTGACCATAAATCCTCATTGCATCCAAATTTCTTTGATACTCCAGTGCAACAATAATCCTTCAGTGGATTTATTAAGATAATTTTAATATGCTTTTCTTCTCACAGATTGTTTGAAAAGCAAATTATAATAATTATGAATGCAGGCATTACAGTTAAAAAAGAGTTCTGAACTAGAACACCATTTTGATGTTATAAATTGTTTTGCATTAAGGTCAAAAGGGATGGAAGTCAAAGCAGTATCAAGGGCTGGGCACTTCTTATTTTAATGAATAATTTCCAGCCCCTGGGTAGTGGATACACTTTATTTTTTTTAATTTAGTATAGATGAATTGTTCTGTTGTCAGGTCTTTGTACTTGAAACCTTTAATTTGGTGCAAAGTACATTACCTTTTGATGTTTTGCTCTACTGTAAGGATGCCCTGTGATTTTGCATTTCTAATTTCAGGCACAAAGTCACACAGTTTGTGCAGTGTAGGGTAACGGGCCCAGAAAAGATAGGACTGCTGCGTAAAGACCTAAAAAGTATGGGGTTTTTTCCCTCCTTCAAAACCAGGTGAATATTAAGACTTTTCCCTGCTGGGCTCTGGTTGTTTCTGTGTTCTGTGTGAGTCTGAAGTTTTGGGAGGTCTGTCTGGGGAGAAATGCTGAGATTAGAGATGCTCCCGATACCCTCTGGTTTCCTGGAGCGTGTAGTGCGGCTCAGGTCTGATGTTCACCTACAGTAGCTCTCTCTCTCTGCCTGCCTGCACTGATGAAAGCCACAGGTTGAGTCTGTATAGAAATTGTTTTGCTGGTCAAAATGTTTTGCTGCTTCTGTGGAACAAAAGGAATTATTGTAGTTTCTGGTTTAGATCAACTTAAAATAGTGTTCTTAGAACCCAAAGAGACTTCAGTGGAAAATAGAGGCTGAATATGAAACAATATGTATGACTAAGTCATACAGTTCTCCTGTAAAATATAAATTTCCAGTCCATCAAGAGGTAGAATTTTGAGTGTGGTGTAGACTTGTGCTGGAGTTCAGCTTTTTGGAACAAGCTTAATTTTCCAGCTCTGCCACTGATGGCTGTAGCAATCTCTTTTTTTTCAGAGGGTCACTTGTGGTAGACATAGATAAATACAAGCTTTAGGTGGAACGCTGTCATACAAACTGCCCTTTACATGTGCTGATGCAAAGTGAATTTGATGTCTTATTCCACACTTCCAAGGCTGGAGGGCCTGGATGTGAAATGCTGTATTAAAAAGGGAATTGAGGTTTACACAAAATCCTGAGTTTTAATTTTTTTACACTTGTTTAGTTACGTAAGCGAGACTCAAGCAGTTAAAGGGAGAGGTGTGAAGCTGTGGCTGCTTGTGCCCAGCAGAAGGATGTCTGAGGGCCTTGCTCACCGTGGCGCTGCTGCGGTCAGCTCCTGCAAAGCTGTGCGTCCCTTGGCACACGTGTTCATGTGTTCCTGCTCCTATATCAATGTACAGGTGGTCAAGTCACAGGGAAGTGTTACAGAGGGAATAAAAGAAGGCTTTTATTAGCCCAAATTAGCTTATTTCCCATTAAAAATATTAGCATGCTGTATCATGCTGCCACTCAGTCTCTAATGGACTGCTTCTCCCATGGTCGTCTTTTTCTCCAACCTCTTAATGAATTTTTAGATAGTGGAGCCAACTGTAGTAGTTGATGTGACTAAATTTGGACCCCAGAGCATAAGGGAGTGGACGTTTCCCATGAGTAAATTCAAGCGTAGCTGTCACAAATGGGCTGCTTGGAGAAGTAGCCTTAGCTTTCCATTTGGTGTTCCTGATGGTTAAATCTGTAACCTCTTTGAGTCAAGCTGATTCATGGTTCTAACAAAAACATGATTTTTCCCAACCTCGCCTGTCACCTGTGCGTTAGTGGGCTGTACCTCCCACCAGGGTCTTGTGTCCAGGCTTTGTGGTTGCAAGCACGTCTTTCACTGGTGCCGTTTCCTGTCATTCTGGAGGGTATTGGAAAGTAGGATATAAGCAGGTATAGGAAGTTGCAGTTCTTACCTATAGACTTGGTTTACTTGCCTGCAGTTTTCTATTTAAGGGAGGATGTCAGATACAACCTGTCTAATCAAAATGTTGTACAAAGCATGGCTTTAGACTGAAGCCTGTGGCAATCTGCGGGTGCCCCACCTCTAGGAACGTGAGTTGCATCTCTGCTGTATAACATGTTCTCTTGGTTTCCGCGTTCCTAATGTTTCCAATGTGTCTCATTGGGATCTTGCTAAGGGAACACTAAGATTTGGATTGCATTTACATTTTCCTTGATGCAGTTGTTCATGCCATATTTTCATGCTCTTGTCATTCCTTTCTACTCCAGAGGCCAAATCTTGGTTCTGTTGAATAAATGCCAGAATGCTTTTCTACTGCAGCAGGATTAGGTTGTTCAATACAACCACTCCTCTGTAGTTACAATGCAGGGTCCGTAGTTAGAATCCCTAACAGATGTATGATTTGCCAAACTCCTTACCTTTCAAAAGCAGCTAAACAGACAATGTAGCCTCGCTTGAATTCCAGTCCTCCTGAAGTAAGTGTCAAACCCCCACTACTGAGCTGGACCTAGCTTTTGCCCACAGGTTATGTGGGTGAAATTAGCTTTAGGTTTTAATGAATTAAAATATTTTATATTAAATATCTAGCCATTAATTTGGTGAAGGGCAACTAGAAGTACGGGGGGATCAACAGGACCTTGGCTGCTGTAACGCACCGTGACTTCAAGGGACTGAGAGGGGTGCCCCACTAAACAGTGCTAAAGAGTTAAGTGATTGGCGTAAAAAAAATGAAAGATAATTTTAGAATTATCATGTGAGGAAATGGAATATAATCAAAACAAAATTAGAATTGCTTCTGTACAAGGGAACTTGTATATCCGTGTGTGCGGTAGCTGTGTTAACAAAAGCATCAGTGCTGCAGCTGAGAGATGTCATGGCAAAATTAGTTCTTGTTTTTATTTAAGTGTGCAGAACTTGTGAAAATTGAAAGGGGATAAACCCCAGCAAGTGTACCACACCACTCGTCTTATCTGTTGGTTTTGAGATGGTTGATGAGATTGGGGTTCTCCTGCTGGTGGCAGGTGCCCTTGTTCAGCCAAAGAATCCAGAGCAAGTAATTAGCTGGGGCACTGCTGGCTGCTCCAGGCAGTTTGCTGGGTAACAGTGTGTGTTATATACTTAATGGAATTGCTTTATTAGATGTTTATACCAATTAATTTCACATAGACTCTCCTTCTCTCAATTTTTGACATGCAAAGATCATAATTGTGTTGCAAACTGGCAGTACTTGGAGTATTTAAATCTACAGTTAAAGCTAACTGCTTTGCAGCTACCCTTCCATGGAAAACAGAGGTTGGATAACTTCATCACGTTAACTCAGGAAACTGGATTGCAAGGTTCTGAATTACAGTTGTTTTATAAGCAGGGAAGATGTTACGGCGTACAAGATTCATGTATTATAGTGCAGGTGGGGTAGCACGTACACCTCAGCCAGTTAAAAACTTCTGTGTTTGCTGCTTTTGCTAGGGCTCGCTGGATCTACTTATAGAAGAGATGGACCCTTTTTACCAATAGGGCATTGGTTTGTGTACCCGCCAGGGCACAGGGGCAGTCATTGCTTCGGTGCAGGTGAATTGCTGGGCAAATTCAAAGTACTGGGTGCATCTGTAAGAACAGTCCTGTGTGGTTGTAGTAGCTTGGAAATGTGATGGGTGGATGTGGTGAGGCCGAGCACCCGCATGGGTCCAACAATTCCGTGCTGTTTGTTCAGCACAGGCAGGGTTTGGTGTTAGGGGCAAGGGAACTACATGTAGGGGAAAGCAGTTGGCTCTCGGGGGCTGATCTCCCACTCTGTGCAGGCAGTGCTGTCTAGCAGTGCAGTAACCAGCCTGCAGCATCGTTTGAGTCATTTTAAGATGAAATGTTGAATGCCATGATTGGATAACTTTCTACATAAAATTATCTCTAGATATAGAAATAATTATTCACACTCATAATCAAATCAACTCTGGAAATCATGAATACTTTGCTAGCTTCTGCTGCTTCATTCAAAGGGTGCTATGCTACAGAGATTGTTGATGAGAAGGCTGAAATGGTTTTATTTCCATCTGAAGTGGACCTGAGCTTGTCAGAGACCTCTCTTCTGTTATTTTAATTCAATTTAAATGTAACCCCTTATTGACCAGTTTGTTCCTGCTGGTGTCGGTGGCCCGAATCCCATTAGCGTTAGTGGCCGTGGTGTTGGACTGTGTGCGCGTTAAGCCTCAAATGATCCAAAACCGTGGAGGAGGAGGTTAAAACTGGCAGCAGCTGGTTAAGTTTGCCATACTCCTGAACTGAAACAAGCTCCAAGTGAAGACTGGGAAGTGCTGGCTCCAGCACAGACCACGTGAACAGCGGGCAGCTGCCGTGCCTGCGGGGGCTGCTTTGCAGGGGCTCAGCCCAGTGGGTCTGCTTTTACTTGGGTTATTATAAACGAAAGCTCCTACCAGCTGGAGAAGGACACTCGTGCGGTGAGTGTACAGGCTGATGCTGATTCAAGTCACTCAGTTTCTAGAACCTGCCAAGAAAGAAGCCGTATGTCCCTCAGTGTTTGGAATCATGCCCAAAACTCATAAATCTGAAGTCAAACAGGAAAATTTTGCCTATTTGTTTTTAAAATAATTTCTAGTGCATTGAAATTCTAACAGACTTTTTGAGTTTTTGGGGGAAGGTGGAGTGGAAGAGGTTAATGTGATGAATGTCTATGGATCAGTCAAATAAAACACAAACTTTAGTTATAGAGCTTGTATCGGGCCTGAAAGGGACAGATAAATGAGGGAGAAGAGCTTTTGTTGGTTTTTTCACTTTAACAGTCATTTCACTGAATGAGTGCAATACAGTAGATAACTGGTACTGCTTTACAGACCCTGTAGAAAACTTAGTGTGAAATAATGCAAAACAGCCTCCCCAGAATGGTTACGCTGTGATAAGCTGTGTCTGTTGTTCCCTTTGAAGACTGATGTGGTATCAGGAGCACAAGAGAAAAGTGGGAGAATGGAAATCCCTGTCATCTCCAACTACTTGCTCTCTGCCTTCAGTCTTCCTGGAGATATTTGTGTAACTTTCTTTGTCTGCACGTTGCACAAACACTGCTGCTTTGGTGTGAGACTCTTCACCCTTCCCAGCTGTGTGTGCTGCTTCTTTCAGCTGTAAATCCTGGTCAGTTGTATGACTTTTAATTAATATCAGAGTTTAGCGGTGCTTTTATAAAGAGCTATTGAAAAGTATTAAACACAACCCCAATTTTTCTGCAAAAGCAGCTCCCTCTGTGTCCTTGTCTTGGCATTTCCATACATGTGTGTTCCCTGAATCCCTCACTGAACCCTGATGAAGAGGCAGCGCTTCCTAAAGCAGAATAAGCAGAGGTTCACTTGCCATTCCTTTGAGGGGGCTCAAGATTTTATTCCTTTTCTCAAAAAGGGTTCTATCCAGCATGTAAGAAACTTTAATAAGTTAAAGTTATGAATGTGCATGTCTTGATTGAACTGGAAGTGGTATTTTTGGTTACGTGTTACAGGCTTAGGAATACCTTAGCAAGGCAAGTATTGTTGGAGAAAGTGAATGTGAGTGACTTTCATTTGGAATTTTCTACTGGGACCTACTTCTTGGAAAACATATTTGAGGGAGTGACAAATGCTGGCAGGTATTCGGATGGCGTAAAGCCTTTAGGAAATTATACTGGAACAATCTTGAGACAAGACAAACAGCTGGAATGCAAGGAGGAGGGGGCTTAAAATCTGAGTGGGTTTTGGTGCCCGCCGATTGTGTTCATGCTGTTTGTGGTGCTGGATAACATAATTTGTGAGTTACTGAAATGCTTCTCAGTGCCTTTGGTGTGTTTATTAAAGAGCTGTATTTCTGCAAAATGGTATTTAGTGCTTTATCACCTGTAAGGAGCTGCAATTATATAGATTATATCTTATGTGAAACAGGAACTTCAGAGCTCTCTGCTGGGTTCAGAGAGCCCCTTTCAAGCTGTGCTTCCCAGCAGATTGCTGGGCAGCAACAGGATAAGTGTGTTTGATATTTCTTATTGCTTTTCCAGACCCCAGCTATTCTAGGAGCAGGGACTTGGAGTTTGTGTGTACTTAGTGGCCTTTGACAGGTTCCACTAGTATCAGCTTGTCCAGGCAGCCTTTGGGCTGGTGTGAGAAAACACTTACGTGTTGTAACGTGTAAGGATGCTTTTGGAGACTGCTCAAGCAATATTGTGCTTTTCAGTGATTAAAGCCTGAGGAGCTCTGGTCCCAGTGCGCACCGGCACGCTGATGTCGTTACAGCCATGCCCATCGATGATGGCTGGGTCCATATGGCCATCCAAAATCATACAGCTTAGTTTTATTTCAGATGCTGAGGCTCACAGTATTCATTTCTGTTGAAAACACAGTGCTATGGCGAGGCTGGTTATTTTGACTGAGGTTTTCCTTTATCTCCTATGCAACCCCCTTGATTTACTCCCTATTAATTACATCTCAGCTATGGGGACAGCGGGATTTTTTCCTGCGAGCATTCAGCCCTTAGAGCTTATTTCTGGCCCTGCTGTTGTGGAAAGAGATGTGAGTGGAGGGGAAGGATGTGGTAGAGGCTGTTTTACTCTGAAGCTTCAAGCACATCCCAGCTGTAGGATGCCCGAGAATTATTATTGTGTGCAATAAGTTACGTTCTACTTACGAACAGCACAATGTTGTCACAGCCCCTTCTTTTTCTTTTTTAAACCCTATAAGCATAAGCAAAGGAAATGCCAACAAATTGCTTTTGAACTAATTATAAGCAACCCAGTAACACCGGTACCTTATTCCTTTCTGAACAAATATAATGAGATTGGACTATTGCTTTTTCAGGAGAGTGACTGGATACAGTGGCTTATTGAACCATGAAAGATTCATTAAAACTACCTTGCAAGGGTTTTTGGAAGCTGTTTGATGCAGTTGTTTCTAAAAGGGTTGAAAAGCCGAAAGCGGTTACTTGCACGTATTTGCTTTTATTCATTTTGTAACACTAGACAACGTAATTTGTTCTTAATGAGCTCTGATGTTGTGAAGGCGGTTACGGCAAGATCCTCCCGGCTGAGCTGTAGCTCATTTGTTGGAGGCAGGGATTCGTAGCCAGAAGACTCTGCAGGCACTCGGGGATGTTGCACAGACATACTGGAGCTGGTGGTGATGTCCAAAATCCCAGAGAATTTCCGTCCCCCCTGAGCCAAATGAAAAATCTGTCCTTTTTGTGTGACCTGGGCTTTGTGTTTTACATTGAGAGAGAAAGACCAGAGCTGTCTCAGGATGAGGTATAGAAGGTACTAAAAGGTAAATGATGGCATTTTTAATTGAAATGTCACAATATTTTGAGGCAGCTGGTTAGGGTCTGAGTTTATTTTCTTGGTCTGGTCTAGTGATGAAGTGTCTGAGTGAGAGGACTTGGTTGTGTCTTGTCCTCTGTGTTTTGTGTAGGATATTTCTGGGCACGGCGCTTGGAAGAGGCTGAGATATTTCCAAGGAGTTGTACAAGTCTGGGTGCCGCTGTACTCGCCTGTGTGTGGTGAGCACACAGTGCTCCCTGTGCACTGCCAGCTGTGTGGGTGTCCCTTCTTGTGCCCCGGGAGTCCATCAGGTGTGCTGATTCCTAAGGTGAAGTGAAAACTTCCGTCTTTATCTATTATCCACAACCCACGTTCCTTCTCTTTCCTGGATTTTCTTTGCAGATGTCCATAGTGGCAGTGTCTCTGGACACCTTTTGTGAGACAATATCCCTCTCCCTGATAGGGCTTTAGGGCCACTGACTTGTATTGGTTTTACTCCACACTTGACAAAAGATTGTTACCTGAGTTAAGAACCCAAAGGGAACGTGACTTTCAGTAAGCAAGGGCTGCCTGGGAAGCAACTATCCCTGTGCCTTTTCTACTGTACTCTGTTAGAATATGGCATCATTGTGTGTATCTTTATGGTAGCTCAAACCTTCTCAGCGTGAGATTTCTATCTTAAATATAGAGGTTATAAAATAGACCTCATCTATTTTCTTACAAACAGATGACTTTTTATACACCAAACTTAGCGTAATAGCCTCCCATTTCAGTGGTCCCTAACTACTGTGAGTATCAAAGGGCAACTTAAAATATGTCTATATAGTTGAAGTCGAACGGATGCAAAGCTGGTGGGTAAATGGAAATTGTGTACCCTTCAAGATAATATTTGGTTTTGATAAGTAAGCCTGTTTATAATTGTTGAAAACAAACAAAAAGCTCTTGTCTAATAATAAACATATCCATTCTGTATTTGTTTTATTAAAAAATTACCTTTTTTATTGAGCCAGCTGCTAGTGGGATAATAACACAGGTGTTATTTACTGTAGCGCTTGTGCTGCAGCCTGTTCTGCCAAAGCACGCTATTGGTAATGTAGGCAGATGTGAGGTGTTGCATTATTTTATGTTGAGATATTTAATGAGCTTTCTTTAGAGAATATCCACATCTCCCCCAGCCAGCGAGAGTGACAAGAATGACAGGGAAGCTGTGTCTGTCTGGGGAGGGTAGATTGAAAAATAAGTAAACCTCGGTTTATCTGGTCTCATCTTCCCACTCATTTCAGCGAGTGATCTCATGTGGCAACTGGATAATCATCTGGGGAGGAACGCTGCTCTAATTAAAAGCCATTCCATTTACTACTCCTGCAGCTTTTGTAGTTGTGGCAGTGCCTTTCTGCCTGCCTCACGGCCGAGTGACTGAGGGAAGCATGTGCTGGTCTGCTCTTAGAGGACCTCCCCCTCTACAGCTGCCAGTTTGCCCTGATTCACTGCTTGTGCCAGTTTGTCCTTCGTCTGCTCTCTGAAAGTGTGAAGAAGACCCTATCCTGTTGGAGAAGCGTTTATTCTGCAGCCACATACTGTTTCTATAGTCACTGCAGCTCCCAGTGGTGCTGCTGAGTTTCTGGTTTACGAGTGTTCTTTAAGCTGGGAGTTTAGTTTAAAAATGTATCCAGCTGAAATAGTTATAATAAAGAAAATATTTTCTCTGTTTGACACGGTTTTACTGTTTATGTACTCAAAATTCTTAGATACAGACCTCAAAAGGTAAAGGTTAGTTGCATTTCAACAGTAAGTGGAGCACAACTTGATGTGTTGTGATCAGCAGACCTCATTGCTCTCTGTAACTACCTGAAAGGAGGTTGTAAAGAAACACAAGGACAGCCTGGCCCTGGGAAGAAGGACTTGGCTTCTGGGAAGCTCAGAGCTGTCAATGAAGGAGAAAGGATACCTCTGCAATTCTGTACTTTGCATCCTCTCGCCTCGGTTGGCCTGGGAAGGCTGTGGACTTTTGTGCCTCTGGCTCAGGGCTCTCCCATGGGCAGAGGGTTTTTCCGGATGGCGCCCAGACAGCAGGAGCTGAGGCTGTAGAGGGGGTGGAGTGACCTGGGCAGTGAGCGCCCTGCCAGGTATAGGATCTGGGCACGTGAGCCCTGGCCAGTGCTGCCCGCTGAGGGCTGCGTGCGAGCTCTCAGCCAGTCCCAGCTTGGCCTCCCAGGGTGGCCGCAGCTCCTTTCCGTGGCCGGATCCAGCTCAAGGGCAGTGGTGCTGGTGCTAGGCAATGATAGTGATGTTGGCAGTGGGGCAGTGATGGAGGTCCCCATCCTGCTGGCGTTGATGCCAATCAAGGTGGTATCACCCACAGGCGCCCGCCACCCGGAGCGATGCCCCATCTCCCCATCCTCTCGGTGGCCATCTCCAGCCCAGCTAAGGTACCCGTCGGGTGGGCAGAGGCTGCGGGAACACCCACTCCCTCCCACTGTGCAAACGGCCACAGGCAGAGAGAGGCGCTGCCAAGCAAAAACTCAACTCTTTTAATGAATTCAGGAAGAAATGGGGGTTTGGGAGAGGGCTGGGCTGCAGTGGGAGGCTGCAGGTCCTTGCATCTGCCTGTTGTGCTGCAGAAGATTGGGCTTGACCACTGGGTTATTCAGTGCCCTGCATGTCGTCAGTCTCCGTGTCGGACGCGGACCGTCCATACCTGTCATCGTCCGGCCATTTCGACCCAGTGATCAGGGCTGCCCGCTGCCGCTCCTGCTGTGCCAGACGCTTCATGAGCTCCCGCTCAGGCCGCTGCTCAGCTGTGATGGGCACCGATTCCTCCTGCTCCTCCAGCGGGGTGGGCTTAGCCCGTTCCCACCGGGGTTTAACGTGTCTCATGGAGTCGGCGGGAGGCTGAGGCAGCCATGGCTCCATGCGCGCCGGCTGTGGCAGCCTGTTCTGTGGGCTTTTGCCCCCCGTGGGTGACCAGCACCTCCAGCTGGGCTGCTGGGGCTGGGTGGCAGCCTCTGGGAGCACTTTGCTGCTCGATGTCACTGCAGGGGCCGTGCCCTTGTGTCCATCGGCCGGGGGCTTGGAGGCAGCTGGCCTCGCGCTGGGTCTCGGGGCAGCCGGCAGGGGCTGGGGCAGTCTGGGGGGCGCTCTGGGGCCAGGCTGGGGCTGCAGGGGGGGTGGTTGGCGCACCGGCCCCACCACCTTCACTCTTTGCCCCAGCTGGTGGAAGCTCTGGATGGAGCTGAGCAAGTGCGCCTTCAGTTCGCTGGGGGGCAGGGCTGGCCCCTGCAGCATTTTGGCCCGCTGTTTTTTGCTCAGCAGCCTGTCCTGGGGCCGCAGCTCACAGGGATCCGTGCTCCGTGGCTTCTGGGTCAGTAGTGGGCGCGGCGGGCTGGTGGTTGTCAAATGCAGGGCGTTTTGTCCCCCGTTGTCCTCTGAGCTTCTGGCTCGCTTGAGGTCGCCGTGGGGCACCCTGGTGTCCTCAGATGCCCTGTGCTTGCTGCCAACGGCTTGTTGCTTTCTGCTGCCTGAAGGCTGCCCGCTGCCCCCCAGCACTGCCCCAGCCCTGTCTGCCTTCCCCTCCTGAAGGGCCTGGGAGGGCTTTGCTGCCTGGCACACTGTCCTCTTCTTCTTGGATGGGAGGTTGTCGTGTGGAGAGGTCTCCTGCGTCTCGAGGGTGACGGCTGGTGCGGGACGCTTGCCCTGTTTGCCACCCGCCTTGCCCAGTCGGAGCTCCCCCTGGTCGGAGGCGACAGTTGGAGGCAGCGGCAAGCAGGTCAAACCCACCTGGGGCTGCCTCCCCAGCTCCTCCTCTCCCAGCTGGTCCCTGCGTGGTGGAAGAGGCTGAGGGGCAGCTGTGGGGCTGGCCAGGGGACTCAGCAGTGGGAGGCACAGGGGGCTCAGCCAGGGCCACTGCAGGGGAGCCTCCAGGGGATCCTTCTGGGGTCTCTCTGCGGGAATCTCCTGAGAAGGCTCCACGGGACGCCCTGGCAGCAGGGAGGGGAGGACCGCCGCCACTCCACCCTGCTTCCAGTCCGTGTCCAGCAAGGGGGACATCGGCCCCCCAGCCCAGAAGGGGTCGACGTCTCCCAGTGTAGACACTGACACTCCTGCCACGGTGCAGCCGCTGTCTGCCCTTTACTCAGAGAAACGATGGAGCTTGTTGAGGTGGTGGTCAAGCCGGGGACATAAGGGACAGCAGGGACGGTGTCCTCGCTGTCCCCCAGTCCCACAACCACCTCTCCCTCTTTGGGGCAGCTGCCCTTCACCACGTACTCAGACAGGCTGGGGAGTTCGTTTGCGAAGGCCATCGAGCTGGGGCTGCCGAGGACACGGAGGACAGAGTCTCTGCCATCCGCGGTGTTGAGCCCGGAGAGCGGAGCGTTGGTGTTGGTGTCGTTGTCCTGGTATGCAAAGGCGTTGGCCAGGGTGCCTGGCCCCTGCTGGAGCATGGCTGTGGGGCAGAGTGCCTCTCCCTCGACCACAGCTGATGGCCCCAGCCCCTTCAGCTGGTGGGGCACTGACATCCTCACCAGCTCCTGCCGTCTCCACACAGAGGCAGGGTGACAGGGAGCAGCCCCGACAGGGAGCTGCACCCCACGGGGCACCTGGTCCATGGTCAGGAGATGCCCCAGGGCCCCCACGGGCCCCGGCTTCCCCTGCTTGGTGCTGGCGGGGTCCAGCTGGTGGGTGCCAGGGTGGAGCTGGGCAGGCTCACAGGACACCGGCAGCCCCGGGACAGAGGGCAGCAGCCAGGCAGTGACCGCTGGGGGCACAGCTGGAGCCGTGAAGCTCACGCTGGGCGCCTGTGATACCACCAGCATCTGGAGAGGGATCCTCTCTGTTGGGGGAAGCAAAGAGGTGTGATGGGGTGAAATCTCAGCGGGCAGAGCGGGCTGGGGTTTTACCCGGAGGACAGGAGCAGCACCAGGAGCTGCTGTACCTGCCATGGCTGGTGGTCAGAGTGGGGGTGTCTGAGGCAACAAAGCCTCTGTCCCCATGGCGACGACTCTGACGGTCCCTGCTTCCCGCAGCCTGGCGACGGTTGCATTGTTCGTGTCACAACTGGTACATTAGATGATCGAGTCCAGCTGATCTTCCAGCTCCCGTGGGTGGAGCCCCCAGAGTTTTTCTTATTCCTTAAGCACCTGATTAGAATTGACCTGAAGGCTTTGATGATGCCGTCGTGCCTGTGGGGCTCCCACAAGGCTCCCGTAGTGCTCAGGGGGCTCGGGCACAGTCAGTCCATCTGCAACGCCGTCATTAACGAATGTGGGCAAAGGTGTCACAGGCCTGGGGCAGAGTCAGGGTGTGTGCAGCTGCCTGTCTGTGTGGCTTGCACTGAAGTTTTTCTCTTTCCAAAAATTGAAAAAAAAATGGGAATCAGAGCCTTCCCTCAGCTCAGCAGCCAAAGATGTTGTTGTGAAAATATGGTGGCTGCTACAGTAGCTATTTTCCAACTTCCCTGCATTCCCCTATGAGCAAGTGAGAGCTGATCTGGACCAGGTTAAAGGTTTCTTGATCCTGCCGGCATCTCGATCCTGATGCTGCCTGAGTTTGGCATCAGGATAATATAACCAGGACTTGATTTGACGATCAGTTGGGTTAACAGGCGTCATCAGATATTTCACAACAGCACACAGTCAGGTTGGGCACTCGGTGTTGTGTTTGAGAAAAGTGAAGAGGATGGAAGGTTTTTATTCTGAGTCCCTTTCCAGTCCGGTGAACGCATCCCTTGATATATTATATTGTGTTGGTGTGTGCAATATCTACTGCCTGCATCACCAGAGTTTGTAAGAGAAATAGTAGCAGTTGTCACGCATGTTATTTTGATTTAGGCTGGAGATTCTCCACCTGACAGGGACCTGTCCAGACAGAGGAGCTCTGTCAGGCCCGGGACTTTGTGGCTGACATTGTCCAGGCTGTCAGCGAATGGGTTAAAAAACCTTGCAGAACAAACAGGCCTGTAAAATGGGGCAGAGAGTATTGCTTCTGTCTGTTTGGATGTGAAATACAGGAATCAATCCTTTCTTTTTTGTGATGGCCAATTTCATTGTCTCTCACGTCTGGACAAGTTTACCAAGTTGAATCAGGAGATCAGTAGATTTCCCAGACAGTCAAGCCCCAAGCACGACTGCCGACTGCCGAGAGCACCGCTGCCTTTTGCCAAGGGCTCCTTCTTCCCACGAGTCAGTATCAGGAAAACTCTGCCCTGTGCCAGGAGGGGCTCTGGGGGGAAGGTAGGTGGGACAGAGCCTGGAGAAGGAAGTGCAGGGTCAGCTGTGGGTTAGACAAATGGCAAAGTGATAAACTAACCTGAAGCACATGCAAGCCTGTACACATACAGCCTGGGAGGAACTGAAGAGGGAGAAGGAACAATTCCAACTTCAGTGGGAACAATTCCCTGAAACGCACCAGGAGCCTGACCACATTCAGGTAAATGCTGCTCAGGTCGGTGCCCTGCAGGGAACTCCTGCGCACGCCCGGGCCAGCTGCGTGCCAGCAGCAATCGACCAAGGCCAAGCATAAGGTCCTACAGCTGGGTTGGGGCAATCCCTGATTTCAGTACAGGATGGGAGATGATGTGATAGAGAGCAGCCCCGAGGAGAAGGGCTTGGGGGTGCTGGCTGATGAGAAGCTCAACATGAGCCAGGGAAAGTCATGGAGCAGGTGATCTTGAGTGCGATCATGAAGCACATGCAAGAGAACCGGGTGATCAGGCCCAGTCAACACGGGTTCACAAAAGGCAGGTCTTGCCAAACTAACCTGATTGCCTTCTATGACAAAGTGACTCGGCTGCTGGATGAGGGAAAGGCTGTGGATGGATCTTCCCAGACTTCAGTAAAGCCTTTGACACAGTTTCTCCCAGCATTCTGCTTCAGAAACTGTCACCTCTGGCCTGGACAGGCGCACACTCTCCTGGGTGAAAAACTGGTTGGCTGGAGGGCCCAGAGAGTGGTGGGAGATGGAGTTAACTCCAGCCGGAGGCCAGTGACAAGTGGTGTCCCCAGGGCTCAGTGCTGGGTCCAGCCCTGTTCAGTGTCTGTATCAATGACCTGGATGAAGGCATTGAATGCACCCTTAGCAAGTTTGCGGATGACACTAAGCTGGGTGGAAGTGTTGGGATGAGGTTTAACAAGGCCAAATGCCGGGTCCTGCACTTGGGGCACAACAACCCTGTGCAGTGATACAGACTAGGAAAAGTCTGTCTAGAAAGCTGCCTGCAGGAGAGGGACCTGGGGGGGTTGGTTGACAGTGACTGAACATGAGCCAGCAGAGGCCCAGGTGGCCAAGAAGGCCAATGGCATCTTGGCTTGGATCAGACACGGCGTGACCAGCAGGTCCAGGGAGGTTCTTCTCCCTCTGGACTCAGCACTGGGGAGACCGCTCCTCGAATCCTGGGGTCAGTTCTGGGCCCCTCACCACAAGAAGGATGTTGAGGCTCTGGAGCGAGTCCAGAGAAGAGCAACAAAGCTGGTGAGGGGCTGGAGAGCAGGCCTTATGAGGAACGGCTGAGCGAGCTGGGGGTGTTTAGCCTGGAGAAGAGGAGGCTGAGGGGAGACCTCATTGCTCTCTACAACTGCCTGAAAGGAGGTTGTGGAGAGGAGGGTGCTGGCCTCTTCTCCCAAGTGACAGGGGACAGGACTAGAGGGAATGGCCTCAGGCTCCGCCAGGGGAGGTTTAGGCTGGACATTAGGAAAAAATTTTTCACAGAAAGGGTGATTGGTCCCTGGCAGAGTCTGCCCAGGGAGGGGGTTGATTCACCTTCCCTGGAGGTGTTTAAGGGACGGGTGGACGAGGTGCTGAGGGACATGGGTTAGTGTTTGATAGGAATGGTTGGACTCGATGATCCGGTGGGTCTCTTCCAACCTGGTTATTCTATGATTCTATGATTCTATGAGCTGACAATGTGTGCTCGCAGCCCAGAAAGCCAACCGTGTCCTGGCCTGCATCAAAAGAAGCGTGTTCGAGGGAGGTGATTCTGTCCATACCCATCGCACAGGGGCTGGAACTAGATGGTATTTAAGGTCCCTTCCAACCCAAACTGTTCTATGAATCTGTGGTTCTATGGTTCCTTGGCCTTTTTCCCCTGATCCTTTGCAGGAATGATGCAGGGTGAGCCTTGGCCTTGAGAGCTAAGAGAATATTTGCCCTTAGCTTGTAGGAGCAGAAGCAACTGGAGCTTCACAGGACAACCAGGGCGATTTCACAAAGGAGGTTCCTCAGGAGCTTTGGGCCCAAGTGGCTGCAGGTGAAGAGGACGCCTATGGCAGCACCTACCGCCGAATGCATGTGATGTTGAAGATGCAGCTCATGGAGATGAAAATTGCAAACACCCACCTGGCTGAAGAAAATGCTCATCTCCGTAACCAGATGGATTTGATAGATGAGTTTCTTGCTGAAAATGCTGACCTGAAAAGGAAACTCATGCAGGTGGCAGAGGTGCTGGAAGAGGCAGAGCAGGACTTGAAAGAAAGGAATGTACAACTGGAGAAGGAGCATGAGGACACAAAGTTATCACTCCAGAGGAAATCAGAAGGCGCGTGTTTGCAGAGGGCTCAGACAGAAGAATGCAGGGAACAGAAAGAAACCCTGCCGGTGGTTCAAGCCCAGCTGAGTGAACTGAATGATTGCTTTCTGAAGCCTAATGAACAATGGCAGCAGCTCTTTCCGGAACTGGAACAGCTGGAAAGATCCAACCATTTAACTTCCAGGCTGCCCCAGGATACCCTGGCAGCAGACAAGGAGTCCATCCTCCTGGAGGCTATGAAAAAACAGCCAGCAAAGCTTCGAGCGTTCGTAGCTCGATACAGCTATGATCCTTTCAATGGTCCAAATGAGCAGCCGGAACTGGAGCTTCCTCTTGTTGCCGGACAATGTGTTTACATCTTTGGAGATGTGGATGAAGGTGGTTGGTATGTGGGAGAGCTGACCGACGGCACCAGAGGATTCGTCCCCTCTAACCTTGTAGAAGAGGTGTCCAACGATGAACCACCTGATGACACAGGAGCCTCTCCAGGAACAAGTGACTGGGAGTAGGACACAGCAAGAAAACTCTGTGAAATAAAGGAGGTTTTAGACAAAAGCATCGTAAAAGCCCAACCCCTCAAATACTCTGTATGGTGATTAAGAAAGATACATCACTAACTGCTTTCTTATCATCAACCAGATCTGCAGTCACTGAGAAGGGGGCATTTTCTTTTTCACAGTGAGCATTTGGAGAGGCAATTGGGAAGCCCACACAGCGTGTCAACTTGTGGATGAGATCTCCCAGCCATCGCTGCAAGGGACCTAGCTTTCATATCATTGAATTAACAAATTACATCATTCCAAAATGCCGAGCCTAACCCCAGCTGCCCGGCATGAGCTCCTAGAAGGCTGCCCATCACAAACATCTCCTTGTTCAGCTGGCGAGTTTGTCACACAATGCCCTCCACCACCACCCCAGGCAAGCCTGTCATATTCTCCTTGCTCAGGAGCAGAGGGGAGACAACCTGGAGAGAGGACTCAGCCTGGTGGTGGGAGACAGTGGGTCCTGCCCTTCCTGAGCCGCACAGAGAGCACAGGAGGCTGAGTGCAGCCGGGTCTTTATTTGCTACAGATCCTCTGCACTGCATTATAAGGCCACGGGGAAAAAAAGTGTTTATAATAAAAAGTCCTGCCGCCTCCTTGCCCTCTGGAGAGGCCTCTGCATGGAACAAGCCCACAGCCAGAATAAGCTGAAGGAGAATACTATACAGGAGCATTTACACCTTTAATAAACAGATACAGACCCAGTTGCACCCCATCATGTGCACAGGACCAAGTCTTGTGCTTGAGGAGACAATGGACACCCTGGCACAGCCTCCCCTGCCCCTTGCCGAGGGGATCACGCTGCTGGGACGGGCTGGGGTCAATGCCACGCGGTGCTGCCCGACCAGGGCCATCGTCAGGGCTCCGGCCCCACAGCTGGGCAAGGACACGCCTGTGCCCCATGGGGCAGCACTGCACACCGCGACAGTGACGCCCCCCTGCCCCTCAGCCCTCCCTGAGCCCCATGGGGCCATCCCTGGGGTCAACGAGGGCTCGGGTTCGCTCTACGCACAGGGGAAACTGTAGAGCGGGCTCTTTCCTTCCTGGCAGGGCCTCGGGAAGCACCTTTGTGCCCTGGGGAAGCCTGTTCCCCCCAATCCTTGCAGGATGCCCTGGGAAGCACAGACCCCTCAAGCACCGCAGGTCGGTCCCTGCTGTGCCCCTGCCCCTAGAAGCTGCTCCCCTGGGCTCAGGGCCCGCTCCCCCCTGAGCGCGGCTCCCCCTCCACCACGCTGGCTCCCCAAAGCATGGTGACAGCTTGAGACCCTCTCCCCAAAGCACGGGGACAGCTTGAGACCCTCTCCCCAAAGCACGGTGACTGCTTGAGACCCTCTCCCCAAAGCACGGGGACAGCTTGAGACACTCACCCCACAGAATGCTGGGGGCTGGTTTCCTCCCTCAAGGCACGTTGGGGGCTGGAGTCCCTCCCCCCAGCCTGGATGGTTTGTGGTCACACTGCCATTTTCTCTATTGGCTGCCAGAACAAAGTTCCCCTAAGTGACTCAGATCAGGAGGATGGGGTCATTTTGTGGAAAACAGGTGCTTGCAAGTCCTCCCTTTTTAATCCTATCCTAGACCCGAAGGCTTCTCCTGGTGCCGGCGTTGTCTGTGACTGCAGGTTCCCATCTCTGAGGGAAGAGGGGTTTGGCTGCTTGTTTGTAGCGCTGACTGTCAGATTACAACAGACTTTGGGATCACAGAACGGGATGAGGCAGTGCTTTTTTCCTGGACGCTCAACTCCTGTTCATGCTGCAGTAAAGAAACACAAGGACAGCCTGGCCCTGGGAAGAAGGACTTGGCTTCTGGGAAGCTCAGAGCTGTCAATGAAGGAGAAAGGATACCTCTGCAATTCTGTACTTTGCATCCTCTCGCCTCGGTTGGCCTGGGAAGGCTGTGGACTTTTGTGCCTCTGGCTCAGGGCTCTCCCATGGGCAGAGGGTTTTTCCGGATGACGCCCAGACAGCAGGAGCTGAGGCTGTAGAGGGGGTGGAGTGACCTGGGCAGTGAGCGCCCTGCCAGGTATAGGATCTGGGCACGTGAGCCCTGGCCAGTGCTGCCCGCTGAGGGCTGCGTGCGAGCTCTCAGCCAGTCCCAGCTTGGCCTCCCAGGGTGGCCGCAGCTCCTTGCCGTGGCCGGATCCAGCTCAAGGGCAGTGGTGCTGGTGCTAGGCAATGATAGTGATGTTGGCAGTGGGGCAGTGATGGAGGTCCCCATCCTGCTGGCGTTGATGCCAATCAAGGTGGTATCACCCACAGGCACCCACCACCTGGAGCGATGCCCCATCTCCCCATCCTCTCGGTGGCCATCTCCAGCCCAGCTAAGGTACCCGTCGGGTGGGCAGAGGCTGCGGGAACACCCACTCCCTCCCACTGTGCAAACAGCCACAGGCAGAGAGAGGCGCTGCCAAGCAAAAACTCAACTCTTTTAATGAATTCAGGAAGAAATGGGGGTTTGGGAGAGGGCTGGGCTGCAGTGGGAGGCTGCAGGTCCTTGCGTCTGCGTGTTGTGCTGCAGAAGATTGGACTTGACCACTGGGTTATTCAGTGCCCTGCATGTCGTCAGTCTCCGTGTCGGACGCGGACCGTCCATACCTGTCATCGTCCGGCCATTTCGACCCAGTGATCAGGGCTGCCCGCTGCCGCTCCTGCTGTGCCAGACGCTTCATGAGCTCCCGCTCAGGCCGCTGCTCAGCTGTGATGGGCACCGATTCCTCCTGCTCCTCCAGCGGGGTGGGCTTAGCCCGTTCCCACCGGGGTTTAACGTGTCTCATGGAGTCGGCGGGAGGCTGAGGCAGCCATGGCTCCATGCGCGCCGGCTGTGGCAGCCTGTTCTGTGGGCTTTTGCCCCCCGTGGGTGACCAGCACCTCCAGCTGGGCTGCTGGGGCTGGGTGGCAGCCTCTGGGAGCACTTTGCTGCTCGATGTCACTGCAGGGGCCGTGCCCTTGTGTCCATCGGCCGGGGGCTTGGAGGCAGCTGGCCTCGCGCTGGGTCTCGGGGCAGCCGGCAGGGGCTGGGGCAGTCTGGGGGGCGCTCTGGGGCCAGGCTGGGGCTGCAGGGGGGGTGGTTGGCGCACCGGCCCCACCACCTTCACTCTTTGCCCCAGCTGGTGGAAGCTCTGGATGGAGCTGAGCAAGTGCGCCTTCAGTTCGCTGGGGGGCAGGGCTGGCCCCTGCAGCATTTTGGCCCGCTGTTTTTTGCTCAGCAGCCTGTCCTGGGGCCGCAGCTCACAGGGATCCGTGCTCCGTGGCTTCTGGGTCAGTAGTGGGCGTGGCGGGCTGGTGGTTGTCAAATGCAGGGCGTTTTGTCCCCCGTTGTCCTCTGAGCTTCTGGCTCGCTTGAGGTCCCCGTGGGGCACCCTGGTGTCCTCAGATGCCCTGTGCTTGCTGCCAACGGCTTGTTGCTTTCTGCTGCCTGAAGGCTGCCCGCTGCCCCCCAGCACTGCCCCAGCCCTGTCTGCCTTCCCCTCCTGAAGGGCCTGGGAGGGCTTTGCTGCCTGGCACACTGTCCTCTTCTTCTTGGACGGGAGGTTGTCGTGTGGAGAGGTCTCCTGCGTCTCGAGGGTGACGGCTGGTGCGGGACGCTTGCCCTGTTTGCCACCCGCCTTGCCCAGTCGGAGCTCCCCCTGGTCGGAGGCGACAGTTGGAGGCAGCGGCAAGCAGGTCAAACCCACCTGGGGCTGCCTCCCCAGCTCCTCCTCTCCCAGCTGGTCCCTGCGTGGTGGAAGAGGCTGAGGGGCAGCTGTGGGGCTGGCCAGGGGACTCAGCAGTGGGAGGCACAGGGGGCTCAGCCAGGGCCACTGCAGGGGAGCCTCCAGGGGATCCTTCCGGGGTCTCTCTGCGGGAATCTCCTGAGAAGGCTCCACGGGACGCCCTGGCAGCAGGGAGGGGAGGACCGCTGCCACTCCACCCTGCTTCCAGTCCGTGTCCAGCAAGGGGGACATCGGCCCCCCAGCCCAGAAGGGGTCGACGTCTCCCAGTGTAGACACTGACGCTCCTGCCACGGTGCAGCCGCTGTCTGCCCTTTACTCAGAGAAACGATGGAGCTTGTTGAGGTGGTGGTCAAGCCGGGGACATAAGGGACAGCAGGGACGGTGTCCTCGCTGTCCCCCAGTCCCACAACCACCTCTCCCTCTTTGGGGCAGCTGCCCTTCACCACGTACTCAGACAGGCTGGGGAGTTCGTTTGCGAAGGCCATCGAGCTGGGGCTGCCGAGGACACGGAGGACAGAGTCTCTGCCATCCGCGGTGTTGAGCCCGGAGAGCGGAGCGTTGGTGTTGGTGTCGTTGTCCTGGTATGCAAAGGCGTTGGCCAGGGTGCCTGGCCCCTGCTGGAGCATGGCTGTGGGGCAGAGTGCCTCTCCCTCGACCACAGCTGATGGCCCCAGCCCCTTCAGCTGGTGGGGCACTGACATCCCCACCAACTCCTGCCGTCTCCACACAGAGGCAGGGTGACAGGGAGCAGCCCCGACAGGGAGCTGCACCCCACGGGGCACCTGGTCCATGGTCAGGAGATGCCCCAGGGCCCCCACGGGCCCCGGCTTCCCCTGCTTGGTGCTGGCGGGGTCCAGCTGGTGGGTGCCAGGGTGGAGCTGGGCAGGCTCACAGGACACCGGCAGCCCCGGGACAGAGGGCAGCAGCCAGGCAGTGACCGCTGGGGGCACAGCTGGAGCCGTGAAGCTCACGCTGGGCGCCTGTGATACCACCAGCATCTGGAGAGGGATCCTCTCTGTTGGGGGAAGCAAAGAGGTGTGATGGGGTGAAATCTCAGCGGGCAGAGCGGGCTGGGGTTTTACCCGGAGGACAGGAGCAGCACCAGGAGCTGCTGTACCTGCCATGGCTGGTGGTCAGAGTGGGGGTGTCTGAGGCAACAAAGCCTCTGTCCCCATGGCGACGACTCTGACGGTCCCTGCTTCCCGCAGCCTGGCGACGGTTGCATTGTTCGTGTCACAACTGGTACATTAGATGATCGAGTCCAGCTGATCTTCCAGCTCCCGTGGGTGGAGCCCCCAGAGTTTTTCTTATTCCTTAAGCACCTGATTAGAATTGACCTGAAGGCTTTGATGATGCCGTCGTGCCTGTGGGGCTCCCACAAGGCTCCCGTAGTGCTCAGGGGGCTCGGGCACAGTCAGTCCATCTGCAACGCCGTCATTAACGAATGTGGGCAAAGGTGTCACAGGCCTGGGGCAGAGTCAGGGTGTGTGCAGCTGCCTGTCTGTGTGGCTTGCACTGAAGTTTTTCTCTTTCCAAAAATTGAAAAAAAAATGGGAATCAGAGCCTTCCCTCAGCTCAGCAGCCAAAGATGTTGTTGTGAAAATATGGTGGCTGCTACAGTAGCTATTTTCCAACTTCCCTGCATTCCCCTATGAGCAAGTGAGAGCTGATCTGGACCAGGTTAAAGGTTTCTTGATCCTGCCGGCATCTCGATCCTGATGCTGCCTGAGTTTGGCATCAGGATAATATAACCAGGACTTGATTTGACGATCAGTTGGGTTAACAGGCGTCATCAGATATTTCACAACAGCACACAGTCAGGTTGGGCACTCGGTGTTGTGTTTGAGAAAAGTGAAGAGGATGGAAGGTTTTTATTCTGAGTCCCTTTCCAGTCCGGTGAACGCATCCCTTGATATATTATATTGTGTTGGTGTGTGCAATATCTACTGCCTGCATCACCAGAGTTTGTAAGAGAAATAGTAGCAGTTGTCACGCATGTTATTTTGATTTAGGCTGGAGATTCTCCACCTGACAGGGACCTGTCCAGACAGAGGAGCTCTGTCAGGCCCGGGACTTTGTGGCTGACATTGTCCAGGCTGTCAGCGAATGGGTTAAAAAACCTTGCAGAACAAACAGGCCCGTAAAATGGGGCAGAGAGTATTGCTTCTGTCTGTTTGGATGTGAAATACAGGAATCAATCCTTTCTTTTTTGTGATGGCCAATTTCATTGTCTCTCACGTCTGGACAAGTTTACCAAGTTGAATCAGGAGATCAGTAGATTTCCCAGACAGTCAAGCCCCAAGCACGACTGCCGACTGCCGAGAGCACCGCTGCCTTTTGCCAAGGGCTCCTTCTTCCCACGAGTCAGTATCAGGAAAACTCTGCCCTGTGCCAGGAGGGGCTCTGGGGGGAAGGTAGGTGGGACAGAGCCTGGAGAAGGAAGTGCAGGGTCAGCTGTGGGTTAGACAAATGGCAAAGTGATAAACTAACCTGAAGCACATGCAAGCCTGTACACATACAGCCTGGGAGGAACTGAAGAGGGAGAAGGAACAATTCCAACTTCAGTGGGAACAATTCCCTGAAACACACCAGGAGCCTGACCACATTCAGGTAAATGCTGCTCAGGTCGGTGCCCTGCAGGGAACTCCTGCGCACGCCCGGGCCAGCTGCGTGCCAGCAGCAATCGACCAAGGCCAAGCATAAGGTCCTACAGCTGGGTTGGGGCAATCCCTGATTTCAGTACAGGATGGGAGATGATGTGATAGAGAGCAGCCCCGAGGAGAAGGGCTTGGGGGTGCTGGCTGATGAGAAGCTCAACATGAGCCAGGGAAAGTCATGGAGCAGGTGATCTTGAGTGCGATCATGAAGCACATGCAAGAGAACCGGGTGATCAGGCCCAGTCCACACGGGTTCACAAAAGGCAGGTCTTGCCAAACTAACCTGATCGCCTTCTATGACAAAGTGACTCGGCTGCTGGATGAGGGAAAGGCTGTGGATGGATCTTCCCGGACTTCAGTAAAGCCTTTGACACAGTTTCTCCCAGCATTCTGCTTCAGAAACTGTCACCTCTGGCCTGGACAGGCGCACACTCTCCTGGGTGAAAAACTGGTTGGCTGGAGGGCCCAGAGAGTGGTGGGAGATGGAGTTAACTCCAGCTGGAGGCCAGTGACAAGTGGTGTCCCCAGGGCTCAGTGCTGGGTCCAGCCCTGTTCAGTGTCTGTATCAATGACCTGGATGAAGGCATCGAGTGCACCCTCAGCAAGTTTGGGGATGACACTAAGCTGGGTGGAACTGTCGATCTGCTGGAGGGTCGGGAGGCTCCAAAGGGATCTGAACAGGCTGGATCCATGGGCTGAGACCAATGGGATGAGGTTTAACAAGGCCAAGTGCCGGGTCCTGCACTTGGGGCACAACAACCCTGAGCAGCTACAGACTAGGAGAAGTCTGGCTGGAAAGCTGCCTGGAGGAGAGGGACTTGGGGGTGTTGGTTGACAGTGACTGAACAGGAGCCAGCAGGGGCCCAGGTGGCCAAGAAGGCCAATGGCATCTTGGCTTGGATCAGACACGGCGTGACCAGCAGGTCCAGGGAGGTTCTTCTCCCTCTGGACTCAGCACTGGGGAGACCGCTCCTCGAATCCTGTGGTCAGTTCTGGGCCCCTCACCACAAGAAGGATGTTGAGGCTCTGGAGCGAGTCCAGAGAAGAGCAACAAAGCTGGTGAGGGGCTGGAGAGCAGGCCTTATGAGGAACGGCTGAGCGAGCTGGGGGTGTTTAGCCTGGAGAAGAGGAGGCTGAGGGGAGACCTCATTGCTCTCTACAACTGCCTGAAAGGAGGTTGTGGAGAGGAGGGTGCTGGCCTCTTCTCCCAAGTGACAGGGGACAGGACTAGAGGGAATGGCCTCAGGCTCCGCCAGGGGAGGTTTAGGCTGGACATTAGGAAAAAATTTTTCACAGAAAGGGTGATTGGTCCCTGGCAGAGGCTGCCCAGGGAGGGGGTTGATTCACCTTCCCTGGCGGTGTTTAAGGGACGGGTGGACGAGGTGCTGAGGGACATGGGTTAGTGTTTGATAGGAATGGTTGGACTCGATGATCCGGTGGGTCTCTTCCAACCTGGTTATTCTATGATTCTATGATTCTATGAGCTGACAATGTGTGCTCGCAGCCCAGAAAGCCAACCGTGTCCTGGCCTGCATCAAAAGAAGCGTGTTCGAGGGAGGTGATTCTGTCCATACCCATCGCACAGGGGCTGGAACTAGATGGTATTTAAGGTCCCTTCCAACCCAAACTGTTCTATGAATCTGTGGTTCTATGGTTCCTTGGCCTTTTTCCCCTGATCCTTTGCAGGAATGATGCAGGGTGAGCCTTGGCCTTGAGAGCTAAGAGAATATTTGCCCTTAGCTTGTAGGAGCAGAAGCAACTGGAGCTTCACAGGACAACCAGGGCGATTTCACAAAGGAGGTTCCTCAGGAGCTTTGGGCCCAAGTGGCTGCAGGTGAAGAGGACGCCTATGGCAGCACCTACCGCCGAATGCATGTGATGTTGAAGATGCAGCTCATGGAGATGAAAATTGCAAACACCCACCTGGCTGAAGAAAATGCTCATCTCCGTAACCAGATGGATTTGATAGATGAGTTTCTTGCTGAAAATGCTGACCTGAAAAGGAAACTCATGCAGGTGGCAGAGGTGCTGGAAGAGGCAGAGCAGGACTTGAAAGAAAGGAATGTACAACTGGAGAAGGAGCATGAGGACACAAAGTTATCACTCCAGAGGAAATCAGAAGGCGCGTGTTTGCAGAGGGCTCAGACAGAAGAATGCAGGGAACAGAAAGAAACCCTGCCGGTGGTTCAAGCCCAGCTGAGTGAACTGAATGATTGCTTTCTGAAGCCTAATGAACAATGGCAGCAGCTCTTTCCGGAACTGGAACAGCTGGAAAGATCCAACCATTTAACTTCCAGGCTGCCCCAGGATACCCTGGCAGCAGACAAGGAGTCCATCCTCCTGGAGGCTATGAAAAAACAGCCAGCAAAGCTTCGAGCGTTCGTAGCTCGATACAGCTATGATCCTTTCAATGGTCCAAATGAGCAGCCGGAACTGGAGCTTCCTCTTGTTGCCGGACAATGTGTTTACATCTTTGGAGATGTGGATGAAGGTGGTTGGTATGTGGGAGAGCTGACCGACGGCACCAGAGGATTCGTCCCCTCTAACCTTGTAGAAGAGGTGTCCAACGATGAACCACCTGATGACACAGGAGCCTCTCCAGGAACAAGTGACTGGGAGTAGGACACAGCAAGAAAACTCTGTGAAATAAAGGAGGTTTTAGACAAAAGCATCGTAAAAGCCCAACCCCTCAAATACTCTGTATGGTGATTAAGAAAGATACATCACTAACTGCTTTCTTATCATCAACCAGATCTGCAGTCACTGAGAAGGGGGCATTTTCTTTTTCACAGTGAGCATTTGGAGAGGCAATTGGGAAGCCCACACAGCGTGTCAACTTGTGGATGAGATCTCCCAGCCATCGCTGCAAGGGACCTAGCTTTCATATCATTGAATTAACAAATTACATCATTCCAAAATGCCGAGCCTAACCCCAGCTGCCCGGCATGAGCTCCTAGAAGGCTGCCCATCACAAACATCTCCTTGTTCAGCTGGCGAGTTTGTCACACAATGCCCTCCACCACCACCCCAGGCAAGCCTGTCATATTCTCCTTGCTCAGGAGCAGAGGGGAGACAACCTGGAGAGAGGACTCAGCCTGGTGGTGGGAGACAGTGGGTCCTGCCCTTCCTGAGCCGCACAGAGAGCACAGGAGGCTGAGTGCAGCCGGGTCTTTATTTGCTACAGATCCTCTGCACTGCATTATAAGGCCACGGGGAAAAAAAGTGTTTATAATAAAAAGTCCTGCCGCCTCCTTGCCCTCTGGAGAGGCCTCTGCATGGAACAAGCCCACAGCCAGAATAAGCTGAAGGAGAATACTATACAGGAGCATTTACACCTTTAATAAACAGATACAGACCCAGTTGCACCCCATCATGTGCACAGGACCAAGTCTTGTGCTTGAGGAGACAATGGACACCCTGGCACAGCCTCCCCTGCCCCTTGCCGAGGGGATCACGCTGCTGGGACGGGCTGGGGTCAATGCCACGCGGTGCTGCCCGACCAGGGCCATCGTCAGGGCTCCGGCCCCACAGCTGGGCAAGGACACGCCTGTGCCCCATGGGGCAGCACTGCACACCGCGACAGTGACGCCCCCCTGCCCCTCAGCCCTCCCTGAGCCCCATGGGGCCATCCCTGGGGTCAACGAGGGCTCGGGTTCGCTCTACGCACAGGGGAAACTGTAGAGCGGGCTCTTTCCTTCCTGGCAGGGCCTCGGGAAGCACCTTTGTGCCCTGGGGAAGCCTGTTCCCCCCAATCCTTGCAGGATGCCCTGGGAAGCACAGACCCCTCAAGCACCGCAGGTCGGTCCCTGCTGTGCCCCTGCCCCTAGAAGCTGCTCCCCTGGGCTCAGGGCCCGCTCCCCCCTGAGCGCGGCTCCCCCTCCACCACGCTGGCTCCCCAAAGCATGGTGACAGCTTGAGACCCTCTCCCCAAAGCACGGGGACAGCTTGAGACCCTCTCCCCAAAGCACGGTGACTGCTTGAGACCCTCTCCCCAAAGCACGGGGACAGCTTGAGACACTCACCCCACAGAATGCTGGGGGCTGGTTTCCTCCCTCAAGGCACGTTGGGGGCTGGAGTCCCTCCCCCCAGCCTGGATGGTTTGTGGTCACACTGCCATTTTCTCTATTGGCTGCCAGAACAAAGTTCCCCTAAGTGACTCAGATCAGGAGGATGGGGTCATTTTGTGGAAAACAGGTGCTTGCAAGTCCTCCCTTTTTAATCCTATCCTAGACCCGAAGGCTTCTCCTGGTGCCGGCGTTGTCTGTGACTGCAGGTTCCCATCTCTGAGGGAAGAGGGGTTTGGCTGCTTGTTTGTAGCGCTGACTGTCAGATTACAACAGACTTTGGGATCACAGAACGGGATGAGGCAGTGCTTTTTTCCTGGACGCTCAACTCCTGTTCATGCTGCAGTAAAGAAACACAAGGACAGCCTGGCCCTGGGAAGAAGGACTTGGCTTCTGGGAAGCTCAGAGCTGTCAATGAAGGAGAAAGGATACCTCTGCAATTCTGTACTTTGCATCCTCTCGCCTCGGTTGGCCTGGGAAGGCTGTGGACTTTTGTGCCTCTGGCTCAGGGCTCTCCCATGGGCAGAGGGTTTTTCCGGATGACGCCCAGACAGCAGGAGATGAGGCTGTAGAGGGGGTGGAGTGACCTGGGCAGTGAGCGCCCTGCCAGGTATAGGATCTGGGCACGTGAGCCCTGGCCAGTGCTGCCCGCTGAGGGCTGCGTGCGAGCTCTCAGCCAGTCCCAGCTTGGCCTCCCAGGGTGGCCGCAGCTCCTTTCCGTGGCCGGATCCAGCTCAAGGGCAGTGGTGCTGGTGCTAGGCAATGATAGTGATGTTGGCAGTGGGGCAGTGATGGAGGTCCCCATCCTGCTGGCGTTGATGCCAATCAAGGTGGTATCACCCACAGGCACCCACCACCTGGAGCGATGCCCCATCTCCCCATCCTCTCGGTGGCCATCTCCAGCCCAGCTAAGGTACCCGTCGGGTGGGCAGAGGCTGCGGGAACACCCACTCCCTCCCACTGTGCAAACAGCCACAGGCAGAGAGAGGCGCTGCCAAGCAAAAACTCAACTCTTTTAATGAATTCAGGAAGAAATGGGGGTTTGGGAGAGGGCTGGGCTGCAGTGGGAGGCTGCAGGTCCTTGCGTCTGCGTGTTGTGCTGCAGAAGATTGGACTTGACCACTGGGTTATTCAGTGCCCTGCATGTCGTCAGTCTCCGTGTCGGACGCGGACCGTCCATACCTGTCATCGTCCGGCCATTTCGACCCAGTGATCAGGGCTGCCCGCTGCCGCTCCTGCTGTGCCAGACGCTTCATGAGCTCCCGCTCAGGCCGCTGCTCAGCTGTGATGGGCACCGATTCCTCCTGCTCCTCCAGCGGGGTGGGCTTAGCCCGTTCCCACCGGGGTTTAACGTGTCTCATGGAGTCGGCGGGAGGCTGAGGCAGCCATGGCTCCATGCGCGCCGGCTGTGGCAGCCTGTTCTGTGGGCTTTTGCCCCCCGTGGGTGACCAGCACCTCCAGCTGGGCTGCTGGGGCTGGGTGGCAGGCTCTGGGAGCACTTTGCTGCTCGATGTCACTGCAGGGGCCGTGCCCTTGTGTCCATCGGCCGGGGGCTTGGAGGCAGCTGGCCTCGCGTTGGGTCTCGGGGCAGCCGGCAGGGGCTGGGGCAGTCTGGGGGGCGCTCTGGGGCCAGGCTGGGGCTGCAGGGGGGGTGGTTGGCGCACCGGCCCCGCCACCTTCACTCTTTGCCCCAGCTGGTGGAAGCTCTGGATGGAGCTGAGCAAGTGCGCCTTCAGTTCGCTGGGGGGCAGGGCTGGCCCCTGCAGCATTTTGGCCCGCTGTTTTTTGCTCAGCAGCCTGTCCTGGGGCCGCAGCTCACAGGGATCCGTGCTCCGTGGCTTCTGGGTCAGTAGTGGGCGCGGCGGGCTGGTGGTTGTCAAATGCAGGGCGTTTTGTCCCCCGTTGTCCTCTGAGCTTCTGGCTCGCTTGAGGTCGCCGTGGGGCACCCTGGTGTCCTCAGATGCCCTGTGCTTGCTGCCAACGGCTTGTTGCTTTCTGCTGCCTGAAGGCTGCCCGCTGCCCCCCAGCACTGCCCCAGCCCTGTCTGCCTTCCCCTCCTGAAGGGCCTGGGAGGGCTTTGCTGCCTGGCACACTGTCCTCTTCTTCTTGGATGGGAGGTTGTCGTGTGGAGAGGTCTCCTGCGTCTCGAGGGTGACGGCTGGTGCGGGACGCTTGCCCTGTTTGCCACCCGCCTTGCCCAGTCGGAGCTCCCCCTGGTCGGAGGCGACAGTTGGAGGCAGCGGCAAGCAGGTCAAACCCACCTGGGGCTGCCTCCCCAGCTCCTCCTCTCCCAGCTGGTCCCTGCGTGGTGGAAGAGGCTGAGGGGCAGCTGTGGGGCTGGCCAGGGGACTCAGCAGTGGGAGGCACAGGGGGCTCAGCCAGGGCCACTGCAGGGGAGCCTCCAGGGGATCCTTCCGGGGTCTCTCTGCGGGAATCTCCTGAGAAGGCTCCACGGGACGCCCTGGCAGCAGGGAGGGGAGGACCGCCGCCACTCCACCCTGCTTCCAGTCCGTGTCCAGCAAGGGGGACATCGGCCCCCCAGCCCAGAAGGGGTCGACGTCTCCCAGTGTAGACGCTGACGCTCCTGCCACGGTGCAGCCGCTGTCTGCCCTTTACTCAGAGAAACGATGGAGCTTGTTGAGGTGGTGGTCAAGCCGGGGACATAAGGGACAGCAGGGACGGTGTCCTCGCTGTCCCCCAGTCCCACAACCACCTCTCCCTCTTTGGGGCAGCTGCCCTTCACCACGTACTCAGACAGGCTGGGGAGTTCGTTTGCGAAGGCCATCGAGCTGGGGCTGCCGAGGACACGGAGGACAGAGTCTCTGCCATCCGCGGTGTTGAGCCCGGAGAGCGGAGCGTTGGTGTTGGTGTCGTTGTCCTGGTATGCAAAGGCGTTGGCCAGGGTGCCTGGCCCCTGCTGGAGCATGGCTGTGGGGCAGAGTGCCTCTCCCTCGACCACAGCTGATGGCCCCAGCCCCTTCAGCTGGTGGGGCACTGACATCCTCACCAGCTCCTGCCGTCTCCACACAGAGGCAGGGTGACAGGGAGCAGCCCCGACAGGGAGCTGCACCCCACGGGGCACCTGGTCCATGGTCAGGAGATGCCCCAGGGCCCCCACGGGCCCCGGCTTCCCCTGCTTGGTGCTGGCGGGGTCCAGCTGGTGGGTGCCAGGGTGGAGCTGGGCAGGCTCACAGGACACCGGCAGCCCCGGGACAGAGGGCAGCAGCCAGGCAGTGACCGCTGGGGGCACAGCTGGAGCCGTGAAGCTCACGCTGGGCGCCTGTGATACCACCAGCATCTGGAGAGGGATCCTCTCTGTTGGGGGAAGCAAAGAGGTGTGATGGGGTGAAATCTCAGCGGGCAGAGCGGGCTGGGGTTTTACCCGGAGGACAGGAGCACCACCAGGAGCTGCTGTACCTGCCATGGCTGGTGGTCAGAGTGGGGGTGTCTGAGGCAACAAAGCCTCTGTCCCCATGGCGACGACTCTGACGGTCCCTGCTTCCCGCAGCCTGGCGACGGTTGCATTGTTCGTGTCACAACTGGTACATTAGATGATCGAGTCCAGCTGATCTTCCAGCTCCCGTGGGTGGAGCCCCCAGAGTTTTTCTTATTCCTTAAGCACCTGATTAGAATTGACCTGAAGGCTTTGATGATGCCGTCGTGCCTGTGGGGCTCCCACAAGGCTCCCGTAGTGCTCAGGGGGCTCGGGCACAGTCAGTCCATCTGCAACGCCGTCATTAACGAATGTGGGCAAAGGTGTCACAGGCCTGGGGTAGAGTCAGGGTGTGTGCAGCTGCCTGTCTGTGTGGCTTGCACTGAAGTTTTTCTCTTTCCAAAAATTGAAAAAAAAATGGGAATCAGAGCCTTCCCTCAGCTCAGCAGCCAAAGATGTTGTTGTGAAAATATGGTGGCTGCTACAGTAGCTATTTTCCAACTTCCCTGCATTCCCCTATGAGCAAGTGAGAGCTGATCTGGACCAGGTTAAAGGTTTCTTGATCCTGCCGGCATCTCGATCCTGATGCTGCCTGAGTTTGGCATCAGGATAATATAACCAGGACTTGATTTGACGATCAGTTGGGTTAACAGGCGTCATCAGATATTTCACAACAGCACACAGTCAGGTTGGGCACTCGGTGTTGTGTTTGAGAAAAGTGAAGAGGATGGAAGGTTTTTATTCTGAGTCCCTTTCCAGTCCGGTGAACGCATCCCTTGATATATTATATTGTGTTGGTGTGTGCAATATCTACTGCCTGCATCACCAGAGTTTGTAAGAGAAATAGTAGCAGTTGTCACGCATGTTATTTTGATTTAGGCTGGAGATTCTCCACCTGACAGGGACCTGTCCAGACAGAGGAGCTCTGTCAGGCCCGGGACTTTGTGGCTGACATTGTCCAGGCTGTCAGCGAATGGGTTAAAAAACCTTGCAGAACAAACAGGCCTGTAAAATGGGGCAGAGAGTATTGCTTCTGTCTGTTTGGATGTGAAATACAGGAATCAATCCTTTCTTTTTTGTGATGGCCAATTTCATTGTCTCTCACGTCTGGACAAGTTTACCAAGTTGAATCAGGAGATCAGTAGATTTCCCAGACAGTCAAGCCCCAAGCACGACTGCCGACTGCCGAGAGCACCGCTGCCTTTTGCCAAGGGCTCCTTCTTCCCACGAGTCAGTATCAGGAAAACTCTGCCCTGTGCCAGGAGGGGCTCTGGGGGGAAGGTAGGTGGGACAGAGCCTGGAGAAGGAAGTGCAGGGTCAGCTGTGGGTTAGACAAATGGCAAAGTGATAAACTAACCTGAAGCACATGCAAGCCTGTACACATACAGCCTGGGAGGAACTGAAGAGGGAGAAGGAACAATTCCAACTTCAGTGGGAACAATTCCCTGAAACGCACCAGGAGCCTGACCACATTCAGGTAAATGCTGCTCAGGTCGGTGCCCTGCAGGGAACTCCTGCGCACGCCCGGGCCAGCTGCGTGCCAGCAGCAATCGACCAAGGCCAAGCATAAGGTCCTACAGCTGGGTTGGGGCAATCCCTGATTTCAGTACAGGATGGGAGATGATGTGATAGAGAGCAGCCCCGAGGAGAAGGGCTTGGGGGTGCTGGCTGATGAGAAGCTCAACATGAGCCAGGGAAAGTCATGGAGCAGGTGATCTTGAGTGCGATCATGAAGCACATGCAAGAGAACCGGGTGATCAGGCCCAGTCAACACGGGTTCACAAAAGGCAGGTCTTGCCAAACTAACCTGATCGCCTTCTATGACAAAGTGACTCGGCTGCTGGATGAGGGAAAGGCTGTGGATGGATCTTCCCGGACTTCAGTAAAGCCTTTGACACAGTTTCTCCCAGCATTCTGCTTCAGAAACTGTCACCTCTGGCCTGGACAGGCGCACACTCTCCTGGGTGAAAAACTGGTTGGCTGGAGGGCCCAGAGAGTGGTGGGAGATGGAGTTAACTCAGCTGGAGGCCAGTGACAAGTGGTGTCCCCAGGGCTCAGTGCTGGGTCCAGCCCTGTTCAGTGTCTGTATCAATGACCTGGATGAAGGCATCGAGTGCACCCTCAGCAAGTTTGGGGATGACACTAAGCTGGGTGGAACTGTCGATCTGCTGGAGGGTCGGGAGGCTCCAAAGGGATCTGAACAGGCTGGATCCATGGGCTGAGACCAATGGGATGAGGTTTAACAAGGCCAAGTGCCGTATCCTGCACTTGGGGCACAACAACCCTGAGCAGCTACAGACTAGGAGAAGTCTGGCTGGAAAGCTGCCTGGAGGAGAGGGACTTGGGGGTGTTGGTTGACAGTGACTGAACAGGAGCCAGCAGGGGCCCAGGTGGCCAAGAAGGCCAATGGCATCTTGGCTTGGATCAGACACGGCGTGACCAGCAGGTCCAGGGAGGTTCTTCTCCCTCTGGACTCAGCACTGGGGAGACCGCTCCTCGAATCCTGTGGTCAGTTCTGGGCCCCTCACCACAAGAAGGATGTTGAGGCTCTGGAGCGAGTCCAGAGAAGAGCAACAAAGCTGGTGAGGGGCTGGAGAGCAGGCCTTATGAGGAACGGCTGAGCGAGCTGGGGGTGTTTAGCCTGGAGAAGAGGAGGCTGAGGGGAGACCTCATTGCTCTCTACAACTGCCTGAAAGGAGGTTGTGGAGAGGAGGGTGCTGGCCTCTTCTCCCAAGTGACAGGGACAGGACTAGAGGGAATGGCCTCAGGCTCCGCCAGGGGAGGTTTAGGCTGGACATTAGGAAAAAATTTTTCACAGAAAGGGTGATTGGTCCCTGGCAGAGGCTGCCCAGGGAGGGGGTTGATTCACCTTCCCTGGAGGTGTTTAAGGGACGGGTGGACGAGGTGCTGAGGGACATGGGTTAGTGTTTGATAGGAATGGTTGGACTCGATGATCCGGTGGGTCTCTTCCAACCTGGTTATTCTATGATTCTATGATTCTATGAGCTGACAATGTGTGCTCGCAGCCCAGAAAGCCAACCGTGTCCTGGCCTGCATCAAAAGAAGCGTGTTCGAGGGAGGTGATTCTGTCCATACCCATCGCACAGGGGCTGGAACTAGATGGTATTTAAGGTCCCTTCCAACCCAAACTGTTCTATGAATCTGTGGTTCTATGGTTCCTTGGCCTTTTTCCCCTGATCCTTTGCAGGAATGATGCAGGGTGAGCCTTGGCCTTGAGAGCTAAGAGAATATTTGCCCTTAGCTTGTAGGAGCAGAAGCAACTGGAGCTTCACAGGACAACCAGGGCGATTTCACAAAGGAGGTTCCTCAGGAGCTTTGGGCCCAAGTGGCTGCAGGTGAAGAGGACGCCTATGGCAGCACCTACCGCCGAATGCATGTGATGTTGAAGATGCAGCTCATGGAGATGAAAATTGCAAACACCCACCTGGCTGAAGAAAATGCTCATCTCCGTAACCAGATGGATTTGATAGATGAGTTTCTTGCTGAAAATGCTGACCTGAAAAGGAAACTCATGCAGGTGGCAGAGGTGCTGGAAGAGGCAGAGCAGGACTTGAAAGAAAGGAATGTACAACTGGAGAAGGAGCATGAGGACACAAAGTTATCACTCCAGAGGAAATCAGAAGGCGCGTGTTTGCAGAGGGCTCAGACAGAAGAATGCAGGGAACAGAAAGAAACCCTGCCGGTGGTTCAAGCCCAGCTGAGTGAACTGAATGATTGCTTTCTGAAGCCTAATGAACAATGGCAGCAGCTCTTTCCGGAACTGGAACAGCTGGAAAGATCCAACCATTTAACTTCCAGGCTGCCCCAGGATACCCTGGCAGCAGACAAGGAGTCCATCCTCCTGGAGGCTATGAAAAAACAGCCAGCAAAGCTTCGAGCGTTCGTAGCTCGATACAGCTATGATCCTTTCAATGGTCCAAATGAGCAGCCGGAACTGGAGCTTCCTCTTGTTGCCGGACAATGTGTTTACATCTTTGGAGATGTGGATGAAGGTGGTTGGTATGTGGGAGAGCTGACCGACGGCACCAGAGGATTCGTCCCCTCTAACCTTGTAGAAGAGGTGTCCAACGATGAACCACCTGATGACACAGGAGCCTCTCCAGGAACAAGTGACTGGGAGTAGGACACAGCAAGAAAACTCTGTGAAATAAAGGAGGTTTTAGACAAAAGCATCGTAAAAGCCCAACCCCTCAAATACTCTGTATGGTGATTAAGAAAGATACATCACTAACTGCTTTCTTATCATCAACCAGATCTGCAGTCACTGAGAAGGGGGCATTTTCTTTTTCACAGTGAGCATTTGGAGAGGCAATTGGGAAGCCCACACAGCGTGTCAACTTGTGGATGAGATCTCCCAGCCATCGCTGCAAGGGACCTAGCTTTCATATCATTGAATTAACAAATTACATCATTCCAAAATGCCGAGCCTAACCCCAGCTGCCCGGCATGAGCTCCTAGAAGGCTGCCCATCACAAACATCTCCTTGTTCAGCTGGCGAGTTTGTCACACAATGCCCTCCACCACCACCCCAGGCAAGCCTGTCATATTCTCCTTGCTCAGGAGCAGAGGGGAGACAACCTGGAGAGAGGACTCAGCCTGGTGGTGGGAGACAGTGGGTCCTGCCCTTCCTGAGCCGCACAGAGAGCACAGGAGGCTGAGTGCAGCCGGGTCTTTATTTGCTACAGATCCTCTGCACTGCATTATAAGGCCACGGGGAAAAAAAGTGTTTATAATAAAAAGTCCTGCCGCCTCCTTGCCCTCTGGAGAGGCCTCTGCATGGAACAAGCCCACAGCCAGAATAAGCTGAAGGAGAATACTATACAGGAGCATTTACACCTTTAATAAACAGATACAGACCCAGTTGCACCCCATCATGTGCACAGGACCAAGTCTTGTGCTTGAGGAGACAATGGACACCCTGGCACAGCCTCCCCTGCCCCTTGCCGAGGGGATCACGCTGCTGGGACGGGCTGGGGTCAATGCCACGCGGTGCTGCCCGACCAGGGCCATCGTCAGGGCTCCGGCCCCACAGCTGGGCAAGGACACGCCTGTGCCCCATGGGGCAGCACTGCACACCGCGACAGTGACGCCCCCCTGCCCCTCAGCCCTCCCTGAGCCCCATGGGGCCATCCCTGGGGTCAACGAGGGCTCGGGTTCGCTCTACGCACAGGGGAAACTGTAGAGCGGGCTCTTTCCTTCCTGGCAGGGCCTCGGGAAGCACCTTTGTGCCCTGGGGAAGCCTGTTCCCCCCAATCCTTGCAGGATGCCCTGGGAAGCACAGACCCCTCAAGCACCGCAGGTCGGTCCCTGCTGTGCCCCTGCCCCTAGAAGCTGCTCCCCTGGGCTCAGGGCCCGCTCCCCCCTGAGCGCGGCTCCCCCTCCACCACGCTGGCTCCCCAAAGCATGGTGACAGCTTGAGACCCTCTCCCCAAAGCACGGGGACAGCTTGAGACCCTCTCCCCAAAGCACGGTGACTGCTTGAGACCCTCTCCCCAAAGCACGGGGACAGCTTGAGACACTCACCCCACAGAATGCTGGGGGCTGGTTTCCTCCCTCAAGGCACGTTGGGGGCTGGAGTCCCTCCCCCCAGCCTGGATGGTTTGTGGTCACACTGCCATTTTCTCTATTGGCTGCCAGAACAAAGTTCCCCTAAGTGACTCAGATCAGGAGGATGGGGTCATTTTGTGGAAAACAGGTGCTTGCAAGTCCTCCCTTTTTAATCCTATCCTAGACCCGAAGGCTTCTCCTGGTGCCGGCGTTGTCTGTGACTGCAGGTTCCCATCTCTGAGGGAAGAGGGGTTTGGCTGCTTGTTTGTAGCGCTGACTGTCAGATTACAACAGACTTTGGGATCACAGAACGGGATGAGGCAGTGCTTTTTTCCTGGACGCTCAACTCCTGTTCATGCTGCAGTAAAGAAACACAAGGACAGCCTGGCCCTGGGAAGAAGGACTTGGCTTCTGGGAAGCTCAGAGCTGTCAATGAAGGAGAAAGGATACCTCTGCAATTCTGTACTTTGCATCCTCTCGCCTCGGTTGGCCTGGGAAGGCTGTGGACTTTTGTGCCTCTGGCTCAGGGCTCTCCCATGGGCAGAGGGTTTTTCCGGATGACGCCCAGACAGCAGGAGATGAGGCTGTAGAGGGGGTGGAGTGACCTGGGCAGTGAGCGCCCTGCCAGGTATAGGATCTGGGCACGTGAGCCCTGGCCAGTGCTGCCCGCTGAGGGCTGCGTGCGAGCTCTCAGCCAGTCCCAGCTTGGCCTCCCAGGGTGGCCGCAGCTCCTTTCCGTGGCCGGATCCAGCTCAAGGGCAGTGGTGCTGGTGCTAGGCAATGATAGTGATGTTGGCAGTGGGGCAGTGATGGAGGTCCCCATCCTGCTGGCGTTGATGCCAATCAAGGTGGTATCACCCACAGGCACCCACCACCTGGAGCGATGCCCCATCTCCCCATCCTCTCGGTGGCCATCTCCAGCCCAGCTAAGGTACCCGTCGGGTGGGCAGAGGCTGCGGGAACACCCACTCCCTCCCACTGTGCAAACAGCCACAGGCAGAGAGAGGCGCTGCCAAGCAAAAACTCAACTCTTTTAATGAATTCAGGAAGAAATGGGGGTTTGGGAGAGGGCTGGGCTGCAGTGGGAGGCTGCAGGTCCTTGCGTCTGCGTGTTGTGCTGCAGAAGATTGGACTTGACCACTGGGTTATTCAGTGCCCTGCATGTCGTCAGTCTCCGTGTCGGACGCGGACCGTCCATACCTGTCATCGTCCGGCCATTTCGACCCAGTGATCAGGGCTGCCCGCTGCCGCTCCTGCTGTGCCAGACGCTTCATGAGCTCCCGCTCAGGCCGCTGCTCAGCTGTGATGGGCACCGATTCCTCCTGCTCCTCCAGCGGGGTGGGCTTAGCCCGTTCCCACCGGGGTTTAACGTGTCTCATGGAGTCGGCGGGAGGCTGAGGCAGCCATGGCTCCATGCGCGCCGGCTGTGGCAGCCTGTTCTGTGGGCTTTTGCCCCCCGTGGGTGACCAGCACCTCCAGCTGGGCTGCTGGGGCTGGGTGGCAGGCTCTGGGAGCACTTTGCTGCTCGATGTCACTGCAGGGGCCGTGCCCTTGTGTCCATCGGCCGGGGGCTTGGAGGCAGCTGGCCTCGCGCTGGGTCTCGGGGCAGCCGGCAGGGGCTGGGGCAGTCTGGGGGGCGCTCTGGGGCCAGGCTGGGGCTGCAGGGGGGGTGGTTGGCGCACCGGCCCCGCCACCTTCACTCTTTGCCCCAGCTGGTGGAAGCTCTGGATGGAGCTGAGCAAGTGCGCCTTCAGTTCGCTGGGGGGCAGGGCTGGCCCCTGCAGCATTTTGGCCCGCTGTTTTTTGCTCAGCAGCCTGTCCTGGGGCCGCAGCTCACAGGGATCCGTGCTCCGTGGCTTCTGGGTCAGTAGTGGGCGCGGCGGGCTGGTGGTTGTCAAATGCAGGGCGTTTTGTCCCCCGTTGTCCTCTGAGCTTCTGGCTCGCTTGAGGTCCCCGTGGGGCACCCTGGTGTCCTCAGATGCCCTGTGCTTGCTGCCAACGGCTTGTTGCTTTCTGCTGCCTGAAGGCTGCCCGCTGCCCCCCAGCACTGCCCCAGCCCTGTCTGCCTTCCCCTCCTGAAGGGCCTGGGAGGGCTTTGCTGCCTGGCACACTGTCCTCTTCTTCTTGGATGGGAGGTTGTCGTGTGGAGAGGTCTCCTGCGTCTCGAGGGTGACGGCTGGTGCGGGACGCTTGCCCTGTTTGCCACCCGCCTTGCCCAGTCGGAGCTCCCCCTGGTCGGAGGCGACAGTTGGAGGCAGTGGCAAGCAGGTCAAACCCACCTGGGGCTGCCTCCCCAGCTCCTCCTCTCCCAGCTGGTCCCTGCGTGGTGGAAGAGGCTGAGGGGCAGCTGTGGGGCTGGCCAGGGGACTCAGCAGTGGGAGGCACAGGGGGCTCAGCCAGGGCCACTGCAGGGGAGCCTCCAGGGGATCCTTCCGGGGTCTCTCTGCGGGAATCTCCTGAGAAGGCTCCACGGGACGCCCTGGCAGCAGGGAGGGGAGGACCGCCGCCACTCCACCCTGCTTCCAGTCCGTGTCCAGCAAGGGGGACATCGGCCCCCCAGCCCAGAAGGGGTCGACGTCTCCCAGTGTAGACACTGACGCTCCTGCCACGGTGCAGCCGCTGTCTGCCCTTTACTCAGAGAAACGATGGAGCTTGTTGAGGTGGTGGTCAAGCCGGGGACATAAGGGACAGCAGGGACGGTGTCCTCGCTGTCCCCCAGTCCCACAACCACCTCTCCCTCTTTGGGGCAGCTGCCCTTCACCACGTACTCAGACAGGCTGGGGAGTTCGTTTGCGAAGGCCATCGAGCTGGGGCTGCCGAGGACACGGAGGACAGAGTCTCTGCCATCCGCGGTGTTGAGCCCGGAGAGCGGAGCGTTGGTGTTGGTGTCATTGTCCTGGTACGCCAAGGCGTTGGCCAGGGTGCCTGGCCCCTGCTGGAGCATGGCTGTGGGGCAGAGTGCCTCTCCCTCCACCACGGCTGATGGCCCCAGCCCCTTCAGCTGGTGGGGCACTGACATCCTCACCAGCTCCTGCCGTCCCCACACAGAGGCAGGGTGACAGGGAGCAGCCCCGACAGGGAGCTGCACCCCCCGGGGGACCTGGTCCATGGTCAGGAGATGCCCCAGGGCCCCCACGGGCCCCGGCTTCCCCTGCTTGGTGCTGGCGGGGTCCAGCTGGTGGGTGCCAGGGTGGAGCTGGGCAGGCTCACAGGACACCGGCAGCCCCGGGACAGAGGGCAGCAGCCAGGCAGTGACCGCTGGGGGCACAGCTGGAGCCGTGAAGCTCACGCTGGGCGCCTGTGATACCACCAGCATCTGGAGAGGGATCCTCTCTGTTGGGGGAAGCAAAGAGGTGTGATGGGGTGAAATCTCAGCGGGCAGAGCGGGCTGGGGTTTTACCCGGAGGACAGGAGCACCACCAGGAGCTGCTGTACCTGCCATGGCTGGTGGTCAGAGTGGGGGTGTCTGAGGCAACAAAGCCTCTGTCCCCATGGCGACGACTCTGACGGTCCCTGCTTCCCGCAGCCTGGCGACGGTTGCATTGTTCGTGTCACAACTGGTACATTAGATGATCGAGTCCAGCTGATCTTCCAGCTCCCGTGGGTGGAGCCCCCAGAGTTTTTCTTATTCCTTAAGCACCTGATTAGAATTGACCTGAAGGCTTTGATGATGCCGTCGTGCCTGTGGGGCTCCCACAAGGCTCCCGTAGTGCTCAGGGGGCTCGGGCGCAGTCAGTCCATCTGCAACGCCGTCATTAACGAATGTGAGCAAAGGTGTCACAGGCCTGGGGTAGAGTCAGGGTGTGTGCAGCTGCCTGTCTGTGTGGCTTGCTCTGAAGTTTTTCTCTTTCCAAAAATTGAAAAAAAAATGGGAATCAGAGCCTTCCCTCAGCTCAGCAGCCAAAGATGTTGCTGTGAAAATTCAGTGGCTGCTACAGTAGCTATTTTCCAACTTCCCTGCATTCCCCTATGAGCAAGTGAGAGCTGATCTGGACCAGGTTAAAGGTGTCTTGATCCTGCCGGCATCTCGATCCTGATGCTGCCTGAGTTTGGCATCAGGATAATATAACCAGGACTTGATTTGACGATCAGTTGGGTTAACAGGCGTCATCAGATATTTCACAACAGCACACAGTCAGGTTGGGCACTCGGTGTTGTGTTTGAGAAAAGTGAAGAGGATGAAAGGTTTTTATTCTGAGTCCCTTTCCAGTCCGGTGAACGCATCCCTTGATATATTATATTGTGTTGGTGTGTGCAATATCTACTGCCTGCATCACCAGAGTTTGTAAGAGAAATAGTAGCAGTTGTCACGCATGTTATTTTGATTTAGGCTGGAGATTCTCCACCTGACAGGGACCTGTCCAGACGGAGGAGCTCTGTCAGGCCCGGGACTTCGTGGCTGACATTGTCCAGGCTGTCAGCGAATGGGTTAAAAAACCTTGCAGAACAAACAGGCCCGTAAAATGGGGCAGAGAGTATTGCTTCTGTCTGTTTGGATGTGAAATACAGGAATCAATCCTTTCTTTTTTGTGATGGCCAATTTCATTGTCTCTCATGTCTGGACAAGTTTACCAAGTTGAATCAGGAGATCAGTAGATTTCCCAGACAGTCAAGCCCCAAGCACGACTGCCGACTGCCGAGAGCACCGCTGCCTTTTGCCAAGGGCTCCTTCTTCCCACGAGTCAGTATCAGGAAAACCCTGCCCTGTGCCAGGAGGGTCTCTGGGGGTAAGGTAGGTGGGACAGAGCCTGGAGAAGGAAGTGCAGGGTCAGCTGTGGGTTAGACAAATGGAAAAGTGAGTGCCAGGCCTGACAATGTTCAAGAAGCATCTGACCAAAGCTCCTCAGCCCACGGTCTCTTTGCTTGCTGCCACCATTCTGTCACTTATGGGGCAGGAGGAGTCACTTATGGGGCTTAGGAGTCACTTATGGGGAAGGGGAGTCACTTATGGGGCTAGGGATTCACTTTTGGGGCAGGGGAGTCACTTAGACGGCAGGAGGAGTCACTTATCATAGAATAACCAGGTTGGAAGAGACCCACCGGATCATCGAGTCCAACCGTTCCTATCAAACACTAAACCATGCCCCTTAGCACCTTGTCCACCCGTGCCTTAAACCCCTCCAGGGAAGGTGAATCAACCCCCTCCTTGGGCAGCCTCGGCCAGTGCCCAATGATCCTTTCAGTGAAGAATTTTTTCCTAATGTCCAGCCTAAACCTCCCCTGGCGGAGCTTGAGGCCATTCCCTCTTGTCCTGTCCCCTGTCACTTGGGAGAAGAGGCCAGCACCCTCCTCTCTACAACGTCCTTTCAGGTAGTTGTAGAGAGCAATGAGGTCTCCCCTCAGCCTCCTCTTCTCCAGGCTAAACACCCCCAGCTCTCTCAGCCGCTCCTCGTAAGACCTGCTCTCCAGCCCCCTCATCAGCTTTGTTGCTCTTCTCTGGACTCGCTCCAGAGCCTCAACATCCTTCTTGTGGTGAGGGGCCCAGAACTGAACACAGGATTCGAGCAGCGGTCTCACCAGTGCCGAGTACAGAGGGAGAAGAACCTCCCTGGACCTGCTGGTCACGCCGTGTCTGATCCAAGCCAAGATGCCATTGGCCTTCTTGGCCACCTGGGCCCCTGCTGGCTCATGTTCAGTCGCTGTCAACCAACCCCTCCCCCGGTCCCTCTCCTCCAGGCAGTTTCCAGCCAGACTTCTCCTAGTCTGTAGCTGCTCAGGGTTGTTGTGCCCCAAGTGCAGGACCCGGCACTTGGCCTTGTTAAACCTCATCCCGTTGGTCTCAGCCCAGCAGTCCAGCCTGTTCAGATCCCTTTGGAGCCTCCCGACCCTCCAGCAGATCCAGCTTCCACCCAGCTTAGTGTCATCCCCAAACTTGCTAAGGGTGCACTCGATGCCTTCATCCAGGTCACGGATAAAGACACTGAACAGGGCTGGACCCAGCACTGAGCCCTGGGGACACCACTTGTCACTGGCCTCCAGCTGGAGTTAACTCCATCTCCCACCACTCTCTGGGCCCTCCAGCCAACCAGTTTTCCACCCAGGAGAGTGTGCGCCTGTCCAGGCCAGAGGTGACAGTTTCTGAAGCAGAATGCTGGGAGAGACTGTGTCAAAGCCTTTACTGAAGTCCAGGAAGATCCATCCACAGCCTTTCCCTCGTCCAGCAGCCGAGTCACTTTGTCATAGAAGGCGATCAGGTTAGTTTGGCAAGACCTGCCTTTTGTGAACCCGTGTTGACTGGGCCTGATCACCCGGTTCTCTTGCATGTGCTTCATGATCGCACTCAAGATCACCTGCTCCATGACTTTCCCTGGCACTGAGGTCAGACTGACAGGCCTGTAGTTCCCTGGATCCTCCCTGCGACCCTTCTTGTACATGTGCTGGGTCCAGAGGGTCAATGAACCTTTTAATGTTAACTTACATTTTTTGGAGATCTGGATGGAATTGAGACTCCTTATACTGATGGTTTTGCATCTCCATATCATGGAAACCAATATGTCATAAAAGTAAGATACCAAAGAAAGCAACAAGAAAATTGGTTACTTTTGTTCTATAAACAGACACAGGAATTAAAACACTTCAGCGATGAGTGAAGAAACCGAGAAACCAAAATGCTTCTTTACACACACAGAATCACTAGGTTGGAAAAGACCCCCAGGATCATCGAGTCCAACAATTCCTGTCAATCTCTAAGCTGTGTCCCTCAGCACCTCATCCACCTGTCTTTTAAACACCTCCAGGGAAGGTTCCAGTGGGACTTCCCCAGTCTTCCAGGACTGCTGGAAGATGATGGAAAGGGGTTTGGCCAACACATCTGCCAGCTTCTTCAATACCCTTGGGTGGATCCATCCGATCCCATAGACTTGTGGGTGTCTAGTCGGGCAAGCAAGTCTCTGACCACCTCCTCTTGGATCATGGGAGCCTCATTCTGCTCCTCTGACTCCTGGGTCCTCCTATAATTGTTAATGTGTTTATAGAGAGATTTTTTGTTATCTTCCACAGACTTGGCTAATCTTATTTCTAGTTGTGCCTTAACCCTCCTGTTTTTTTCCCTGCACGATCTCGCTTCCTCCCTGTAGTCCACCCAAGAGGCCTGTCCCTTCTTCCAAAGCTCATAGACATTTATCTTCTTTTTGATGTCTCTCAAGATCTCCCTACACAACCAAGCTGGTTTTTTTCCCCCACTGGCTCCTTTTCCGGAACATGGGGGTGGCTTTCTCCTGAGCTGCTAGGATTTCCTTTTTGAAGAGCGCCCAGCCCTCGTGGGCTCCCTTGCCCTTAAGGACTGTCTCCCATGGGACTTTGCCAACCAGAACAGTGTCTGGAAAGCTGCCTGGTGGAAAAGGACCCGAGGTGCTGGTCGACAGCGGCTGAGCCTGAGGCAGCAGTGGCCCAGGAGGCCTAGAGGCCAACAGCATCCTGGCTCGGATCAGCCATGGGGGGGCCAGCGGGACAGGCCATGGGAGCAGGGTACAGGACATCGTCCCGCTGTGCTCAGCACCAGTGAAGGCTGCACCTGGAATCCTGGGTGCAGTTTTGAGCCCCTCACTCCAAGGAGGACATTGAGGGTCTGGGGCATGTACAGAGAAGGGAACAGAGCTGGGGATGGTGCTGGAGCCCAGGGGTTCTGGGAGCAGCTGAGGGCCCTGGGGCTGTTTAGTCTGGAGAAGAGGAGGCTGAGGGGAGACCTCATTGCTCTCTGCAGCTCCCAGAAAGGAGGTTATCGTGAGGTGGGTGTTGGTCTCTTCTCCCGAGAAAAAAGCACTGGGAAGAGAGAAAACAGCCTCAAGTTGTGCCAGGGGAGGTTTAGATGGGATATCGGGAAACATTTCTTTACTGAGAGAGTGGTGAGGCCCTGGCAGAGGCTGCCCATGGCAGCGATGGAGCCCCCATCCCTGGAGGGATTAAAAACGTGTGTGTCTGTGGCGCTTGGGAACAGGGTTTGGTCAGCATGGTGGGGCTGGGCAGACAATTGGGCGGGATGAGCTGGGAGGCCTTTTCCAACATCAATGATTCCATGATTCTATGGCAGCAGCACCGCTCGGCTGCTGGGACTGGGGCTGCCGAGCTGTGTTTCACAGGCGTTGGGCCCAGGGGGCCTGGAGCTGCTGCCTTCCAGCCCTGGGGAGCCACGGGGCAGCCCTGACCCCCCATTGCTGGGGCTGCTGGTCTGTGGTGCTGGGGAGCTGTGGAACAGGCCTGATGCCGCTTGGCTACCAGCGGTGGGGCTGCTGGTCCCTGTGAGCTGTGGGACGGCCCCAGCGCTGCCTGGCTGGGGCTGCTGCTCTCAGCACTTGGTGCTGGCACACGGGGGCTTTCATGGTGTGTTCTGGGCTGGCTGCAGGGATTTGTGTCCCAGTGTTGTGGCTGAGAATGGTCTCACAGGCAGCTGGGCCCAGGGGCAGAAACTGAGTGCCAGCTCTAGCAAGGAGCCGATTTGGGATCTGGAATGACCCCTTCATCCCTCACCACTTTCTCTGTTGGCAAAACAAGGAGTGAAATGCGGGGCTGTCTCAGGGGGAAGCTGAAGGGTTTGTTTATCTCAGTGAAGGAGCTGGCAGGAATCGCTCTGTGCCTGCCGATTATGGTGACCACAAGGCTCATCTCTGGCTCGGAAACTCCTGCCCGCTGCCCGTACCCACCTGAGAGACCCTCCAGCCAGGTTGCCCTGGCGGATGCCAGAGAGAGGAGAGAAACCGGAGCAGAACTGTTGGTAGCTGGGCGGAGAGAAGGACTGGATGCAGGCTGAGGGCATCGGACCGAGAGAAAACCAGCTTCCCCTCTTGCCTGCTCTGCCCTCAGCACCTACTCCATGGCCATTGCGTGGCTGCAGCCACGTTTCCTGTAGGAGGAGGCTCCAACGATACGGGCTGGGGCTCCAGGGGCGCACGGCTGTGCCCCTGAACGTGCTGGTGCCACGCGGAGTGGGGCACAGGGGCCAGGAAAGACAGCAGGGGACGGGGGAGAGAGCAGCAGCCAGAGACTGTGCCAGGGAAATAGCCATTTATTTCCGTTCTCTTGATTAAAGAGTCTCGAGAGCCCTGCTAGCGCCATCGGCGGTGTGGCCTCTTGCAGGGCTGCGGGGAGTCCGGGGAGCCAGGGCTGCTCCTCTCTGTGGGGCGCCGGGGACCCCTGGCCGAGCGGCTCCTGTCCCGGCCGGGAGCCGAGGGCCCTGGCACTGCCGCCTCCTCGTGGGGCTGTTCGTGCTCCGCAGGGATGGGGGCAGATGGGGACAGGCTGGGACCCTGGTGGCGGGTGGCCTGTAACGTGCTGGGCAGCTCCAGGTCGGAGCCTGCAGGGCTGCTGGAGGAGGCTGGGGAGCGGGTGACAGTGTTCCCATTGGAGGTGGTGGGGCTGGGGCTGCCTGCAGGGCTGTTGGCCTCGTCCCATTGGGCCTCTGGTGTGCTGGAATGCTCCTGGGATGTGCTGGGCCGTTCCTCTGTGTCGGAGCTGGCAGGGCTGCTGGAGGAGGCTGGGGGGTGGGTGTCAGTGTCCCCCTGGGAGGTGGTGGGGCCGGGGCTGCCTGCAGGGCCGTCCGCCTCGTCCCCAGCAGTGTAGAAGCGCAGCAGCCTCTGCGCCTCCTCGCCGCACGACTCCACGATGGCACAGATGAGGCCATGGACCTGCAAGGCTGTGTGTTCCCTGAAGATGGGCTCCTGGAGCAGGACTTCCTCGTCCAGCCCGACGCGGCACAGGACGTACAGGATCAGCTTCTCTGCTACCATGGTCAGGAGCCACTGCTGTTCATAGATGGCCTCGAGCTCTCGGCGCAGCCAGGGCAGCATGGGGTCGAGGAGATGCTGGTGTCGTTGGAAAAGCGCCGCCCACTCCTCCGGCAGGATGCCACCCACAGCAGCCCCAGCCTCTGTCCCGGCAGCCCCCTGCTCTTCCAGGGATGTCGTGGGATGACGGGGGCTGATGTTGCGCTGGTGTCCAGGAGGTCGGCTTGCCCGACTGCTGATGACTGGGATCTGTGCCGGGCTCCTGACGAGCACCTCTAAGGAGTCATCTCCCTGCGCAGCAATCCTGACCCTCTCGATCCGTCCTCGGCAGAGCGGGCAGAGGGATGTCCTGTTGGTCCAGCACAGGATGCAGCCCAGGCAGAACTGGTGCTGGCACGGCTGAGCAAAAGCCACGCTCTTCCGAGAGCTGCGGCAGATGGGGCAGCTCCACTCTGTCTCCACGGACGTGTTGGCACACTGTGGTGGATTGGGATGAGCTGAAGATGAGGATCTGTTCTCCATCGCTGGCACCGGTGCTGCCAAAGAGCGTCACGTGCTGCAAATGGAGAGAGTCCAGGTCACTCACTGTTGTGGAGGGAGAAGGAAGAAATACCCAGGCCCCTGGAGAAGGACACCCTCCTGGCTCCCCAAGCCCCACTGCCCCCCAGCCACCCCAGAGACGTTTGCCCACACAGCTCACCCTGCTGCTGCAAGCACCTCGCGGTGCCCGGCTGCCTGAGCCAGGCAGGGCCGGGGAAACTCCGAATGGCTTAGGGATGGGCACAAGGAGCTGCCAGCAGCAGCCACAAAGCACCACCCAGCACCAGGAGAAGCCTGGCTCGGTGCTCCAGACCTCACAGGCACACGCAGCGGGAGTCCAGGCACACGCCAGACTGGGCCAGGCTCTGCTGGCACCCGGAGACCAGCAGCAAGGGATGCGAGGTCACAATCCACGGCTCTCTGACATCACAGTCCACTGCACTGATGTCCACCTCCACCACTCGGTGATGCCATGACGACCCTTCCGACCCTGCAGGTGCATGGCAACAGGAAAACCACAAAAACATCGCTCATTGTTTCCATCCCCGACATTCCGGTGCTGCTCCAGCTTGGTCCCCTGCAGTGTCCATGACCGTGTGTCCTGTCCCCACTCCTGGCACCTGGCAGAGCTCTTCTAGTAGGGGGAGCATCGTGGGGCCAGTCTGGGTGCACTGCCCATGGCAGGATGACGCCTCCTCCAACTGGCTGCCAGTGCTCATCCCTGGGGGAGACTCCCACCCTGTGGGGCTGTGGCCCCTGCCAGCATGGAGAAGCCTCCAGGAGGTGTTTGCTCCATCCCCACCCCTCCTGTTGGCATACGCACACCGTGCCAGGTCTATTCACATCACTTCTCTGCATCAGTGGGAGAGGCAAACACATACCAGTGTTCCAGGCTAACCTCAGCAACAGGACTTTCCCAGCTGGGCTTTCAAGTTGGAGGTTTTTTCTTCCTACAGCCCCACGGGACTGGGAGCGATGGGCACAATGACGTGTTGCTCTTGTTTGTCAGGCTGCACAATCGTTCTGCATGCCTTGCCCAGTAAGACGCCCACCCTTGATGCTCTCCAGTGTTCGTGGAGTACAAAACCCAGGAGTGAGTTCTCCCTGCGTGTTTTTTTTCTGGCAACAGCGGGTTCATCTACATGTTTACACGGACAGGCCTGCACCCTGAGCAGGGATCTGAAGTGACAAGGACACACTCAAAATTAAGGCAGTAGCACAGTGCCCAGAGAAGCTGTGGCTGCCTCATCCCTGGAGGTGTTCAAGACCAGGTTGGATGGGGCTTTGGGCAGCCTGATCCAGTGTAAGGTGTCCCTGCCTGTGGCACACGGGTGGAACTGGATGGGCTTTAAGGTCCTTTCCAATCCAAAACATTCCAGAATTCATTTTGTGATTCTATGAAACAGACATCACAGTGGAAGATCTTAAACTTTCCTTCTCCAGTATTGGCTCTGCCTTCTGACCCACCAAGGAGGAAATAAATAACAGTGTGGTTAGCAGATGAAGTAATAAAATTGTGGTTTAAAGTTGTGAGGGTAGGCTTTGTGATCAATTCCTATACTTGAGAGGAATAAGCAAATATGAAACTCAGGTTTAAGTTACTCTAAGTGAAATTTGCCTAGAGATTGAAAACCCACTGCGAGGATCTGCACCCAATTTAATCATGATTTTCTGCAAGTACATGTGAATAGAGAGGGAGCATTCTCAAATATTATATTTTGAACATAATGTAGCAGTGACATCATTTAGTGTAGGGATAAACTGATTGAAGTTACCTGGCTGCTTCCTCACTTGCATAGCTTGGAAATTCAAGTTTTGTTGCTGTAGTCATATGATAAAACTTGATTGACCTAAGCTATGCACATATCTTTGCCAGGCAGTGAAGTATTTTAGAGAAATTACTTTGCTCCCACAGAGAAACACATAGCCCTGTCACTACCCCAGAGAAACACCCAGCCATGTTAGGCTTGTGGGGCTCACGTGCTTACCAGCCCGGTGTATTCACCTTATTAAGCTTGGGTAGGGAGCCTATGAATACTTTTGTAATGTGTTCTGAGTATTACTACAGACACATGTGTTTTGCTCTACAGCCTAAGGGAGAGGGAAGATTAAAATGCAGCCAAATGTGTCACCAAGCCCTAGATCTTCTTGCTTTTTCAATGCTTTGTAGTTTGGCTGTAGTTTGAGTTTCTTCTTTGGCTCTTAATGCTTTTAGATTCCTGCTAAGTTGTCTTCTGCTTCTCCAGGGTATATAATAGAAAATAAAACATGTTTAGGTGTGCTATCAGACAAAGGAGGAAATTGAACTTCCTCTCCTATGTCCCAAGAGAGTCCTTTAACTATTGAAGTTTTGGATAAGAGAGTGGGACAGGATATTTCTTTTCCTGTATTTGGAAGGAAGACTGACACTCTCTACTTTAACATGTCAGCTTTTGAAAGAGAAACTCATGTCGGAGAGGGTTTGAGGCTGTGGATCATGCTTGGAAACCATTCCTTTCATCCTACCACAGTGGAGAGAGTGCAGAAGCCTTGCACCTCTCCTCAGTGTTTCCCACATCCCATTTTGAGCGTCTCTTCATTCAGTCAGGCAGCTGACTGAATGATCACTTTTCTGCGTATCTAATTCAAGCATGTTTTATAAGGAATCTGAAAGCTTAAGTAGTTAAGGAGAATAAACTGCACAGCAACTGTCCACGTGTCTTAAAGAAACGGCACTGTAAGCATTGGACATAGAAATGCTTCTGTGGCATGACTTGCTTCGATCGCTTTTGGAAAACATGTCTTAGGATCCTAACTCATGTTTGCCTCATCATGCCTAAACACCACTAAATTTAAGATTTGCCTTTTCTAAAATAAAACACGGCATTGGCATTTGTCTGGTGATTCATGAAATTCAATCCAGGAATGCAAAACATCAGCTGTGTATTGAGGCATTCTCTGACAGCTGCAGTCCTAGAACACTTCCACTAGGTGCCTCTATTGTTTTTAAAGCAAGCTTCCAAAATGTAGTTCTTGTTTAGTCTAACCATTTAAGGCAAATTCTCAAGACCATTTCTCTTGATGTTGCAATTAAAGTACGTGTTTGCAATCACTTTAAAAAAAAAAATCACAAGCTTATTTCAAAGCACACATCACATCAGCGTTATACAATACTGGTAAATACAGCGACTCTATGTTGCTGATTTCTAATTTTGTTTATTAATAGAAAAAGTCAAAAATGTGGCACTATGCAAAAAGTAGACATCAGAATTAAAGATACATGCTTCTGAGTGATGATCACACAGTTCAGGAAATAAGGAGGCCTGTGCAACAGATTATTGTCTATGTGGTGGTGCACACTGTAATTTAATCTCTTTAATTGCAATAATTCAAGCTAAAAGAACAAGGAAGAGTTTCATGCACTTTGATGAGTACAGTTTTCTTGTGGAGAGTCCTGTTTTCCAGCCAAGAAGCTAATGACTCCATTCACAAGAAGGCAAATTCTGCTGTATAAATTGTATTGAGAGACACCTCCCAGTGGCATGATTGCCCTTAAGCTACTTAAGATACAAGTTTAGGAAGGAATTGCTATTCTTTGGCATGTTTGCCAGGTATCTGTTTTGCTAAGTTTATTACCTGAGAAACAATTTGGCTCCCAAAGGAGCCAAAGGAAGTTAAGTAATAAATTCCTTCTCTGCCTCCTCAGCAGATACATAGTGTGGGAGAGATTTTGCACCACCCCATAAAGGCTCCTCTCCAATCACTTACTTCAACACTAAATGCAGCGCAGCAGTCTATGCAACAGTACAGAATGGCTGGACACCTGTTCCTGAGATATATTTTTAGTTGTTTATATCAAGCCAAAGTCAGACTTTGTTCTTTTTATTTTTCATAGTATCTGGTTTAGAAAACCAATTGAATGTTTTGGAAGTGAATAATCATTTAATTGCGGTGATGATATAGTGTGTTACATTATTATTGCCTAAGTAACTATTTTAAAGTGAAAGTCACTTTGCATATTTGAGGGAAGAGGGGGGCCCCTCAGCAATTTAAAGTCCCTATCCATTATTTTTAACTTGTATTCTCACAAAACGTGACAACTTTGTGACAGGGATCTTGTCTCTATCTTTCTGTAAACTGTCATCTGGATCGCTGGTGTTACACACTAATAATGTCAAATTAAAATTTTGTACCATCTGCTCTAAAGGGAGGAGCCTTGGAGTCTCACCAATATAGTTTTGCTGGGAAGTGATGCTGTGAATCACTATGAACAATAGCGCGTACTTTGTTTTCCCCCAGCTTTGCTTACAATTACTTAGCTTGGAGGGTCTAAAGCTTGAAGGTATTCACCAAATAACTGGACTACAATAAAGAGTACTATGATAAATTTAAATAGGCCACTGGGCAGAGAGGAAGCTCGTGGGATTAGGTGGAGTATGCATTTCTTCATTCTTGAGCATATGGTTGTTGGTTGCTAATTGGGAAACAACCTTTCTTTTCAGCTCCATATGCAGTGCTGCACAGTGGATGGCTGCCAGGGGTGTTCCTGCAGATCCACCCTGCAGCGACATAAAAGGGATGTTAGCAGACATGTCTGTAAAGGCCTTTTTCCACCATGAAAGGAAGGAGACGATAGATCCGTGTTCAGGTCAAGAGCAGCTTCCTAGAAGGGAAGAAAGATTCTGCAATGCCCTGTAAAGAACTATGTATCCAAGTCTGCTGAATCCCTGGAAATTCCTAAAACCTTAATTTTTAGAAAATAAGTTTTAAAATCATAGAATGGTTGGGGTTGGAAGGACCTTAAAGATCATCCAGTTGCAGCCCCCTGGCCATAGGCAGGGGCACTTTCCACCAGATCAGGTTGCTCAAAGCCTCATCCAACCTGGCCTTGAATACCTCCATTGATGGGGCATCTATGACTTCTGTGGGCAACTTGTTCCAGTGCCTCACCACCCTCACAGTAAAAAAAAAAAAAAATCCCTAATATCTAGTCTAACTCTCTTCTCTTTCAGCTTAAAACCATTACCCCTCATACTATCACCGTACGCTCTGATAAAGAGCCCCTCCCCAGCCTTCTTGTAGGCCTCCTTTAAGGACTTGAAAGGCTGCTTCCCGGTGCCTTCTCATGTTTGTGTTCAACAAGTCTGGGGAGGTGATGATTATTATTGTTGTGGTTATGTTATGCTACAGAATAGCATTTGTTCTCAGTTACAAAGTGTGGGACGTCCACTAATCCTGGTACAGAGCAGTGCTGAGTTCTGCTCCCCAAAGGGCTGCCAGGACCACATGCCACTCAATGCTTTTCTTTCAGATTTTCCTGCAGTTGCTTTTTTTTCCCCTGTTAAACTGAAAAAAAAAAATTAAAAAAATTCCCAACCTACTGTCTTTTTGAAAAGTTCTTGCTCTTCCCAATACTCTAGACAAATTTAATATGAAAACAAGTGCTAAATTAATCGCAACCTAATAATTTTCGGTATATCCTGGCAGAGCTGGGCGAGACAACAGACAGCTCAAGGATGGTAAATGCATGTGTTATTTTGCTAGTACATGCTGTGTCCACAGCGCGGGGCTGTTTCATGATACACATCTGTTCTGAAAGCCTAGGCTTTTTTGCAATTCAGGACAGTGGAAAAATGCCCCTGTTGCAGGCTTCAGTGTGATTTGAAAATCCCTTGAGTTTTTGTGCAATGTTCATTTGTGTTCAGCATTTAAGTTATTCAGCTAAAGCTGTCCACGTTTCTGTATTAAGTCATATTCTGTTTATGCACGGGCTGTAGCCACTAATCAAATCTCTTCCCTAAGACTGCAATCTGTCCTAGGCAAACAGGGTTAGATTGTAGTGACTTAGCAAAGCTTCGTTTATGTCAGACCGCTATGCAGTCTGGCACCGCTGTACAGCAGGCTGAAGGTCCAGTTAATAGCTGCACATACTGTCAGGTACGACATAATTAAGGCACAGGTTGTAACACAGAAATTTACCTAAAACATTAACTCATTTATATCTTTTGTTCATTGGTCAAGGACTGTTCATCAGGCTGGAGTTGTGCTGTGAACTTACCTTACTTCACTGCTGTAGAGTCCAAAACTCTGCTGTGTCAATTTTTATTCACTGATGTTTAGAAACATCCAGACGGACCTTCAGTATCACAGAATCACAGAATAACCAGGTTGGAAGAGACCCATCGGATCATCGAGTCCAACCGTTCCCGTAGGCTGGAGAAATGGGCTGATGAGAACGCCGTGAAGTTCAGCATGAGAATTGCGATGTCCTGCACATGGGGCAGACAGCCCCAGACACCAGTGTATGCTAGGGGCCACCCAGCTGGAAACACGAGCCAAAAAAATGCGCTTGGCACAAAGATGACTAATGGTATCATGGGCTGCATTAGGAGGAGTGTTGTCAGCAGGTCAAGGAAGCCCCTCTGCTGAGCACTACAGGGCCACACCTGGAGGGCTGTGCCCAGTTTTGTGCTCTTCAATATGAGAGAGGTATGGAGCTACTGGAGGCTCCAGCAAAGGGCCACAGAGGTGATTAAGTGTGGAGTGGAGCACCTCTCTTATAAGGAAAGTCAGAGAGACAGCGCTGTTTAGTCAAGTGAAGAGGAGACTCGCGGAGGATCTTATCAATGGATATAAACACCTGAAGAGAGGGTACAAAGAAAATGGAGCCAAGCTTTTGGCAGCATGCGCAGTCACAGGATCAGAAGCAATGAGGATGAACTGAAACACATGAGGTTCCCTCTTATCATCAAGGATCACTTCTTTACTGGCACCACATTGCTCAGAGAGGCTGTGGGGTGTCTACCCTGGGAAATATTCAAAAGCTGTCTGGACGTGGCCCCGGACAATCAGCCCTGGGTGGTCCTGCTTGAGCAGGTGGATTGAACCAGCTGATCTCACAGGTCCCTTGCCACCTCAACCGCTCTGTGATTCTGTAAACGTGGCTGTGAGTTTTATGAATGACTGTTGCTTTCAAACTAAAGAGAAACAGTTTCACAGCTTCACTGGGTAGCTGGTGGTTTTCGTCCTCCTCTCCAACAGTGCACCTGCCTTATCCACGTTTTAGATTCCTTGAGCTTTAATAGTAAGTTTTAAGTCATGTTGAATCTGGCAAAACCTTCCATACCACTAACTAGTGAACGTGGCTTTTTCCAGAGCAGCTAATGCCCGTACGATATCTGTAATTTCATGTTGCCTGATTCTGTTCTTTACAGGATGCTGTTCTCCAGTTGCTGATGGTTTTGCCAGTCTTCAGGCAGTTAGGCTGAAATTTCCCAGGTTGTGTTTCTTCCTTAGGCTCTTTTTGGAAAGTGAAAACACTGCAAACTCTTCTGGATATCCAACAACAGAAAGGAAATATGTCATCTTAGAGAGGCTGAAAATTCTTAGTTTTTCTTGCAACTTTTAAGCAGAACTTCAGCTTTGGCAAGACAACAGATCATCTCCTTTTTAGCTAATGTGGGCTTTGTCATCAATCTAAATAATTGTTAAATTTGACCAATCTCTTTGTATCTGAAAGCCTCAATTCTAGCTGTTCCAAAGCAACCTAAACTTTTGAAATGTAGTCTGACAAATGCTTCTTAGAATGATTTGCAAGTGTATAAATGCCTTTAGCACGTTATAATTGGCCCAATATTTTTTTCTTGTTTCAGAACTTTAAATGAATCTCCACTTACGAAGCAGCTATCCCTTTCTCCTGCCCGAAAAAAAGCATAATTAAGCATCTTCCAGAGAGGCAATTGGGAAGCTGCGGTTAGGCCAGCCCATGCGGGGAGACAGAGCCCTGCCCCAGCTGCTGTGCAACAGAGCTGCTTCTTCCAAAGTCACCTGGATGATCCATAAGCAGCAGAAAGACCCAGAGCCAGGCAAGTCACCTGGAGGACTCTTGGCAACTTTCCCTTTCCCTTATTTGTTCTCTCTATTCTTATCTTCATTGATGATGATTTCCAGTGGTGGGGGTTTGTATATTGCGTGATGTGATGTGATTCTGGTTTCTCAAATCTTGGAGTTGCACAGCAGAAACATCTGCTACTTTGACATGGTTAACGAGTAGCACATCAAAGAACATGAACATTTTTAAATGCAAGATTCTAAGAGTACTTAACATTTCTAACAGTATGTAAAGCAAAAGACAACACTGCACACCTCACCAGAACGTCTTCTTCTTACCACAGAACCAATAAATATTGCAACATCTTTCTTTTCACATTACAGTCACAGTGCTTGACTCAGGAAAGGAAAGGTAATTGTCAGTTCCCTGTATTACCGACATATGCACATGAAATCTTATTCACGAACAATATCCTAACTTTGAATAAAACTTCTGAAATCTCTTGAGAGGCCAGAAGTGAATAATACTGAAGCGATTATTGAAATGTACTAATTACAGTGAAGGTTACCAATATCTGTTTCTTCCCCATTTTTGGAAAAAAAGAAATCCCACTCTAGAAGTGCTTCAAAGGTGAAAAAAAAATCTTCAGGGTATTGGTAGAAGCAAACTTTGTGCAGCAGAACCAAGTTTTCTGTTAAAACATCTTTTACAACATTATCATAGCTAATATTACTAGAGGGACAAAAAATACTGACTGTGGAGGATTTTTCATTATACTGAAGTCTCCAGACATGGTCCAAACAGAGACCATTACTGTCATCTCACATTTATATCAATTAGTGTTCTATGCTTATCTTGCATTCTGCTTTTCATGTTGTCATCAGATATTGAAATAGAAATGTGAAAGGTTCCCTTGGGGGCATGGGTTGGGGAGGGAGAGGGAGTCATTTAGAGGAGATGTTTAAGGGAACGGGATGTGAGAGAACAGTAGAAGTCACATTTTGGAGAGAGCAGAGAACTTAATATCAAATGTCCTTTAATTCTGTATTTAAAAAAAATAGAAAAAATGAGTGAGGAGTAGTAAAAGAATATAAAAAAAATAGGTGGTAAAAGAAAAGATGAGTGTGCTCATTTGTAGTCAGTGAACCAAGTAAACAGATGAAAATGCATCTGAAAGAGCAAACAATTAAGGACAGAAAAAAGAATTTTAATTTTTCACTCAATGTATCGTGCTTTTAAACAGGGTTAACATGTACATAATGAAAATACGAAGTTACACTACGTATTTATTACAAGGGAACTGTCAGCTCGTGGTGCTAAGAAACACATAATTTTGTTGTTTAATAATTTTCTCTTCTGTCAGTCCCTTGAGCCAGAGATAATAAAATTCTAGCTATGGATTTTTGCACCCATGTTCGCAGAGAAATGCTATATAGAATTACAGATTACATAGCTGATTAATAGTGACTTCATGAGTCACACAAAAGGATAATGAGCCATTTCTTTAATAAAAAGGGTTTAATGAGTGACTTTTCTACTTATTCCTTTCTCATTTTAAATGGATACATTAGAGAGATATATATATGATTTTCTACATTTCCAGGAAAATACCTCATGTATTAGACCACACCTACCAATTTATGAATTGTCTGATTTTCCTTAGTTGTTAGTTTAGTAACACAAGATGTGAAGAGGCAGTCAACAGCGTGTCAGATAACATGTCAGTAGCAGCTTACTGGGAGTGAAATCCCAGCAGCAGTTTCACTGCAGGCTTCTTCATAGAACTCTGTTGCCTTAATGCAATTTTGTAGTCTGCTCCCGTTTAAATGGAATCCTCACCTCACGTAGAAAAGACTTAATTTTAAAATTCAGTATTGTTATAATATACAAATAAAGAATATGTAAACTATAACTTTACTATTATCTGAATTTGTTTATGTCTTTCTTTCAGAATTCGTAGGATTAAAAGACAGACAGACTCATGTTTTCAAACAGCTGGGGATGATGTTTTCGGTTTATAAGTCTTCAAAATGAATAAATAAACAGTTTGTTAATATATTACAGCATTTCTCTAATCTCAGAAACATTATGTTCTAAAATAAAAAAATCTTGCACTTCCGCGTTTCTCCATTTCCCACTTGTTGCTCATTTCTCAGACCTCTCCACCTGGTGTCCATAGGGCACTGGTACACTTCTCAGAAGGCGCTCAGCAGCAAACTCCAGACCGTTTACTTGCATTTGTCACACACAGATGTTCAAGTTACTGTTTCCTTCGGCCACCAGGTTGTGGTTCTAGAGAAAGAACCTAGTTTCCAGCTAATTAATAACCTTTTCTTTTCTGTTCAGGATCACAGAGCTGAATTGATAGCCTAAACTGGAGTAAAGTGGTATGGCTTAATCTTACCTGGACTTAATGCCAGAAACATGCTAGAATAAAACCAACAAATCATAAAGCTGTTTTCCAAAGTTTAAAAAGGGCTTTTTTGCTACGGTTTATTTCACATGTCATAGAATCATAGAATCATAGAATCATAGAATAGTTTGTGTTGGAAGGGACCTTAAAGGTCACCTAGTTCCAACCCCCCTGCCATGGGCAGGGACACTTCTGACCAGACCAGGCTGCCCAAGGCCTCATCCAACCCGGCCTTGGACACCTCCAGGGATGGAGCAGCCACAGCTTCCCTGGGCAACCTCTTCCCGTGTCTCACCACTCTCCTGGTGAAGAAATTCTCCCTTATGTCTGCTCTAAATCTGCCCCTTTCCAGTTTATAGGCATTGCCCGTAGTCCTGTCACCACAAGCCCTTGTAACCAGTCTCTCCCCAGCTTTCTTGTAGCCCCTTTCAGGTACTGGAAGGTGCCTGCTGGCCATGCTTCTTTTGCTGCAGCCCAGGACACGGTTGGCCTCCTGGGCTGTGAGTGCACATTGCTGGCTCCTGTCACGCTTCTCATCAAACAAGCACCACGAAGTCCTTCTCTGCAGGGCTGTTCTCAATCACATCATCCTGCATCCTGTGTGGAAATTGGGGATTGCCCCGCCCCAGGCGTATGTTGTATTGTAATGTATTTGTGATATACTTGGGTTGGAATGTGTTTTGTGCCGTATTGTATTTTGCATTTTATTTTAATTTGTGTTGTATTGTAGGGCATGGTATTTATGGTTTGGGGCTTTGTATGGTGTAGTGTGGTGTTTTATATGGTGTGTATGGAAATGTTCACTATGGTCTGTTGTCTGTTGTATGGTATGGTTTGATAGAATATTTTGCGTGGTACGGTAATGACAATGGTACGGTGTGGATTTTGAAGCCAATATGGTGTGCTTTGTATTGTGTGTATGGTACCTTTTGGTGCTGTGGTTTCTACCGTGTGGCATGGCTGGTTTTCTAGGGTTGGTAGGAATGGTCTGCTAAGGCATTTCTGTCACCTGCTTGGTCTGCAATGGTATCGCCTTTTGTGCTGTGAGCATGGTACGGCACGGGGTACGGCACGGGATTGTGCTGCACGTGTGGGGATGCATTTTGCTTTGGGTAGCAGGTTGTGTTTATGGTGTGGGGTGGGATGGGATGGGATGGGATGGGATGGGGTGGGGTGGGATGGGGTGGGATGGGATGGGATGGGATGGGATGGGATGGGATGGGACGGGACGGGACGGGACGGGACGGGATGGGATGGGATGGGATGGGATGGGGTGGGACGGGACGGGACGGGACGGGATGGGATGGGATGGGATGGGATGGGATGGGATGGGATGGCGGGCGGGGCTCTTGCCTGGCGGGCAGGGGGCCGGAGCCCTTCTTGGAGCGGGAGGGAGAGCCGGGCCGGGCGGGGAGGAGAAGGGAAGGGGAGGGAAGGGAGGAGAGGATGGGGCCGGGGGGAGGCGGGAGGGGAGCGGCGGGGGCGCAGGGGGGGCCCGCGCTGGAGGGGCTGCTGCTCGCCCCAAATGGGCGTTTGTTCGGGGGGGGCAGCTGCACATCTTCCTGCCAGGATCGCAGCTTGTGTTTCCCCGGAGGTGGTCGGCGTCCCTGGAAAGGTCTTCAGCACAGAGGCAGAGCTGGATGAGCTGAGGGAGCTCCGGTCTGGAGAGCGGCTGTTCCTGCGGCCTCACAAACAGCCCCCGCTCTCCGTTTCTAGGGAGAAAGGTCAGGCCGGCACCAGCACCTTCTCTCGGGTGTACTTGGAACCGTGAACCCCGGGGGAAGTCATAGAATCATAAACCGATATGGGTTGGAAGGGCCCTTAAAGATCCTCTAGTTCCACCCCCGTGCCGTGGTCAGGGATACCTCTCACCAGATCAGGCTGCCCAAGGCCCCGTGCAGCCTGGCCTTGAGCCCCTCCAGGGATGGGGCTTCCACACCTTCCCTGGGCAGCCTGGGCCAGTGTTCCACCGCTCCCATGGGGAAGAAATTCTTCCTCGTGTCTAACCCAAATCTGCACCTCTCCAGTTCATTCCCATCTCCCCTCGTCCAGTCATTACAAGCCTTTGTGAACAGTCCCTCCCCAGCTTCCTTGTCGGCTTCTTTCAGGTGGTGGGAGGTTCCTAGAAGTCCTGTCTGTGAAGTTAGTCTGTTATTTCTGTGCTGACAGCTGTGGTTCTGATGCACAGTGATCAGCTCTGAGGGATCTTTGGCCCAGGTGTGTTCCCAATGCTTTTTTTTTTGTTGTATTGTGAAAATGCCTTTGAAAATATTTTCAGTAGATACCAGCTTGTGTTCTGCTGGCATGGAAATTAATATTTTATCGATTAACGGGATTTATGTTGATTCCAACAGCTGTAGTTCTAATTCACAGTAATAAATTCTGAAGTATCTTTTGCCCTGGAGTGTTCTCAATGTGGGACTATTTTGTGCTCAAAATGGTTTTAAAAATAGTTTCAGTAGATACCTTACCAGGCTCTGCAGTGCTGGCGCTTTACCTAGATGTGTGTGAGTAACACCACGGCCACACCACAATAAGATTAACGAAACGAGTCCAGTTGTGGACAGTTTGTGTGCGTTTTTAAGGCTGAGTTGTTTTCTTTTAGGCAAAGTGGATCCAGGCGTGTCTCCTGTGTCGCTTATCTGTTAAGTACACAGATTTCTGGTAAATCTCAGCTACTCGAGTCACATTCTCTGCCCGTGTTGAATAAGAACAAGATGGATGGAAATCTGCATGCAGGTTGGATTTTATTTGGGAGATCACAGGTGGCCCTGGGCTTTGAGGATCAAATTTAAGCATGATTCTAACAGAGAAAAGAAGTCCCTTTCTCCCAGTCCCCTGTGCCTTGACCAGTTTTGAGGTTTTGCAGTGAATTGGCCTCTATATTCCGTGTGTGTCCCTTGTCCTAGCTAGGTCAGGAGGGTTATCTCCAGGTGTAAGAACAGGCGTGTGTCGGAGACTTTGCCGGACTGAAGTCAGGTCGATAGTAGCGAAGAGATATTTCCATTCAGAAAGAATAAACTTGTGGACTTTATTCTGAGCTGAATCAATGTGTGTCTTTGCTTCTTGGCAAGTGTCTCACATCTCTAATCCTGGACCAAGTGCTTTCTGGGGAGGATGGCATGGTTGGCTGGTCCTCTGTCCCTGGGAATGGTCCAATTTTTTTAGAGCTGCCGAGTTCTTCTGCAGAATACAATCCTTGCACAATTTCGTCTTGGTTCTGCAGAGCTTATAATCAGAGGGATGCCTTGGTCTCTGCTGGTGGCATGTGTGGGTACTGAGAGCTCAGTTGTGCCTGCGATGGCAGTGATGCCTGCTGCTGTGGTTCCTGGATTCACACACAAACAAAATTTGAATGCCGTCTGTTAACAGCTGTTCTCAATCTGTAGGAAAATCAAATTCTGAGACTGTAGTACTTATGCTGAAACTACTTTTTCTTCCAGGGAAAACGCTGCATGAGGTGAAAAGCCTTGTCACTGAGGAACCAAAGTCTTGGCTGGATGTAATCTCTACTTGGAGAAACCTTCTTGGGTGCGAGGGGAAAAAAGATGTGTTTCAAGAAAACAGATTGCCTCTCAAGAGAAAATCAGAAGAAGAGACAAATATTGTAACTAAAAGGCAGAAAGCAGAACAAGTGAGAGAGTCTGAGGAATGTCAGGCAGAAGATGGAGAGTTATATGGTACCCAAGAGAAAGAGCGACCAGAACTGTGGGACTGAAAGCCAGGCTTCCTTAGAAGACCCTTCCAAAAGCAGCAAAGAGGAACCTGTTGCAAATGAGGAATTCGGTTTCAGTTTCAGAGTTTCTTGTCACTGTAGTGGAGCAATTGCCAAAATACTTACTTCACAGGTATGCTCAAGTATCTCTGTTTTAAAGTAATTTACCAAAGGGGAAGGGAGATGTGTAGTTTCATTTGTCATTTCAGTTGTGTTGTGTGTTTTAGAATAATAAACTGCCGGAGGTTTTTCTGTATTTTCTCAACAAAGCCCTTAATCTACATTTATTTTAAATAAGTAGAAATGCTAGGGTTGCTGTTAATTTCTGGGCTCTGATACCCTGAATATTTTTCAGATCTGTGCCTTTTATTGAGGATAAGTTGAGGTACTTGGGCTTGTGGAGCCTGCAAAGTGATCTGATACTGGCTTGCACCTACTTAAAGGGCCCTTGCAAGGACTGTGGAGCCAAACTCCTCTCAGTTGTGGCAGAGGGTGTAAAAGAGAAAGGCACAGGCCAGAACTTGCAGGTCGGTGGGCTCTGACTGGGTATTGGGGAGAATTTGTTCCCTAGGAGGGCAGTGCAGGCCTGGGAGGTGTCACAGGGAGTGGATCTTGGCCCCGGGAGAGCGTAGTGGCTGAGAGGACTTCCAGGGGCCCTTTCCATCTAGCACTGATCCCACTGTCGTGTTAGTCTTGTGTTCTGTCTGGAGCTCCTCTGCGCTTGTGGGCCAGACTTTGTGATGAGTTATGGATAAAAGCAAACTGTCCTTTGTGTCTGTCTGCAGGTCTGTTCAGGTCATTTATTCTTTCATATTGCATGGGCTTTTCGGGGTGGTTGTACTGTTGTCTAACATTGACTTTTTGCTGCCTGCAGGCTTCCGTTGGCAAACAGACAGTATATCAAAGCAGCAGGGCTGCGGTCAGCAGTTGCATGGGTCACGGCATCTCTGGCTGAAATCAGGGTAAGCCAAATGTTCTTGGCAAAGCTGTAGAGTCCCAAATGATGGAGGGGTTGCTGCTTATCAGGGCAGGAGCAGGGAGCTTTGAAGAAGTGTGGTGATTGTAGAGTCCCATTCTCTAAGGCATGAATGAGGAAAAGGATTCACAGGTTTTTTCACTGTCCAGGCTTCAAGTTTTGTTCGGGGTTGCTCTTCCGAGGGAAAATAGAAGCAAGTGTGATATTTTCCACAGATTGATTTGGTACCAATACCTGTCTGCAGTCCACTTTTAATCTTTTCCACTAAACATCACCTCAGGGCTAGATACATCGATGCATTGTCTTTAGTGAAACTACTAATGTGTTTTGCTATGTTCTCTTGCAGGCCAGTTGGGCCTGGAAAACCAATATTTATGTTTACTTACCCTGCATTCAGTGGGAATATGCAGGCGATCCATACGTCAGTAGTAAACTTTGTCCTGGGAGAGGAGTTTGTCTTGCTTGAGATGCAATAACCCCTTTATTTTCGCAGGCAGGTGCCTTTGTGCTGGATCCCATGTGTGGGCAAGGAACGATACTTCTGGAAGCTGCTAAAGAGTGGCCTGTGAGTATCACAGTAGCAACAGGTAGGACCTTTGTCAAGCAACTTGTAGTTCCATCAGGAAAAATCTGTGCAACCGTTATACCACAGTCCGTTACTGTAAAGCAAGAACCAAACTGATCTTTCTAGGCAGTTGTTGAGAGCGGTTTAGGACAAACATTGCTCCGCAGGAAGCGTGGGGTTTGTGGAAGACAGACATGGTCTTCTAAAAGTGCCTCGACTTATCCTGGGGTCAGAGGTGTCAGTGGGACGGTACAGTCAGTTGGCACTATTAGAGGCAGCATGGCTGTTTGTAGCCAGCTGGGGTCTTGCTGTTAGTACAGAGCCTCAATGTTTCTGTAAGTCACAAGTGTCTTGAGCAGACCAGAATATGGAAAGAGTCAAGAGTGCTCAAACTTCACCCAGTTCTCTGTCCTCTGTGTCTATGTATTGCTCTGTATAATGGTGGTAGATCTCCCAGCAAGGGGTTTATCTTGGAAGAGGTGTGCAACAAGACAGTTCTGAGAAGCCTTTATAAAATAAATACACCTGGTTCCCATCAAAGTGACTTTTCTCTTTTTCTCTGAACAGGAAGCGTGTTACTGGGGTGCTGATCTAAGTGATTCACAGTTAGAAGGTGCAGATGAGAATATTAGGACTGCAGCCTTAATGGATAAGACTGACTTAAAGCTTCTGTGAAAGGTATGTCTGTAGGCTTTCCAAGTGATACATGTTGGAAACTTTTTGTAGTTTTAGGATTACACAGGTAACACAGGATCTCTTGAGGTTACGTGTAGTAGAGCCACCTCGTAATAAAAGAGCCAAATAGTGACTGTAGTTCTAGAGAATGGATAATTTTTGGTTTCCCCTCCCTGCCTCCTGCTCCCAGGAACTTTGGTGAGAATATACTCAGCAGAAGACACTGAAAATAATAATTGTCAGACATGGGCAGTAGTTGTCTATCTGAATGGTAAATTTTTGAATGCCACAAAGTGTACATACTATATAAGAATTCTTTGTCTTATGGGAAGACAGCAAGGACAGATAAAAAGTGGCTTGTAACTTCTATTTACCAGACAAGTAATTGCATTAAGATCAGCCAATTTGTTGATGTTTTGCAGTACGAGTATCTTAAATGACGATGCCTTTCTCCTGGAAGACTCTCTCCTGCTCGTGCTCTGAGTTCATGAGTTAATCAGGGGAGAACATAATAATTTAATGACCTTACTCTGGACCTCAAAGCCTGAATCTAAATTAGTCGTTTGTGAAATTTACGGCAGGCAAGAGCTGGATGTTCTTCCCGGTGCCCGGGTGACGAAGTGTTCATATTTTTTAAACTTGCAATGTATTTCTTATCAGAACTGTAAGAAATATTAGGTGTTTTTTGTAAGAACATATATAGCATTATTTCTTCTTTAAAAGCTGTGATTGTGCTTAGCTTCTAGGATAACGGACAGTACTTTGATGTCAGGCTTTTCTGACACTGAACAAGTAACTGGTGTCTTTGTCACTGATCAGATGCTGTTATTTCTGCATGTCTTGAAGGACTGTAGGTAACTTGTCCTTCCATTTGTAGATAAAATTGTTATAAAATTGTTGTGCTGCAAGTGTTGATCCAAGAATGGTCCAAGAAACATCTCCTGCCAGTTCTGGAAAGGCTGGCATAGAATCACAATGGGATTTAGGTGAGAAGGGACTGCTGGAGCTCTTTAGTCCTGTCATCTGCTGGGAATGAGGCTAACCCTAAAGCTGGGTGAGGTTGCTCAGGGCATTGTGCAGTCGAGTTCTGAGCATCCTGAGAGATGGAGAACCCATAGTCTCATTGTTTGTGTGGGCAATTGAATGTGTGGGCTACATTCGCAAATATTCTTTACAAGGCATGATGGTGAAATGTTTGAGTCACACTCACAAATACACTTAAGGCAGAAAGGAGAAAGAGGAGAGGATCACCTAGATGAACTTAACGCACGGCCAGGTGGATAAAGCGTCTCCGTTGAGGTTGGCTTGTATAAAATCATAGGCTTTCCTTTTGGGTTCACAATCAAGCTTTTACTAGCCTATATTGTTGGCAAGAAAGATGTCAGACCAGAAAATGGTGGTATAAATTTTCCTTTCTGTTAGTGTATATCCAGTTGGCCACCTGGTCTGCTTTTCGATGCCTCCTTTCATCTTTCACCCTATTGTTTTGTAGCAGAGTTCAGCCAAACTAATAGCAGGCTGCTTCTATCAGGCAGTTCAAACCATCTGCTTCTTTATTTCTTTTCTTGGCTGAAAGGCTGAAAGTCCTTTCTGTAGGACTGGTCTTCAGCAGTGTTGATTTTGCTCACGCAATGCAGGAATGCAGTGAGAAGATGGAGGAGAAGGTGTGGTAGCTCCACAGAACAGCAGGGCAACCTTGTGTCAGCTTACAGTGACCAGCACTCCCTTGGATTCTGCTTGTAGTCTGCTCTTATTTGCTCTGCTGGGCCACTCTAAGCAAAATATTTCTGTGGGAATGTGGAAATGAGGAAGGGACAGTTACTGTGAGAGCCCCACGAGTAAGACTGTTCAATCCACTTGCTGTGAACAGAGCAAGGATAGTCCTATTTTCTCCCCTCTTTCAAAGCCAAGTGTCGTGTTTGGCCATGTACTGTGAAAACTGGATTACACACAGTGATGAATTTTCCTCTGCTTCCTGAGTTTGCAAACCATTAAGGATCAGTGGAACAGAGAAGGAACAGACCTTTTAAAGTTTCCAAATGGAAAGGTCAGCTTCAGAATTGCCTTACTAACCTTTTGTTGCCCTGGGAAGCTGCTCCTTTGCAGAGTGGTGGAGGCTTATGCAACCCAAAACCAGTGTTTGAAATCGATACTCCCCTCAGTCCTTGGAATACTATCAAGAGGGGGAAAACAGAATCTACCTTTCCTGCTAATGCAGTGGAAAGAACTCCTGAGGCCAAAAAAGTTTGGGAGTTAGGACAGGACCTAGTTCTCCCATTTAGGAAGAGTTATGAAGATAGGGAGTTTAAACTCCATTTGGAGGTGTAGTTTATCGAGTTGAGCCTTGAGCATTAACGTGCCTAGCGTTCTGTTGGATGCAAGTGCCATCTGAAGTGCCAGCAGTGTTGAGTTCTGCACAGATGAATGAACGTCAGGCAGAATGAACACCTAACCTATTCTTTTTCCTGTAATTGCCAGAGTGCTGAGTGTTGGAGGCACTATTGTATTGCTGCTGAGCCAAGATCTCCATAAGTGGCATTGCCAAGCATGCCGAAAGTGACTCTCCTATTGTCGTTTCTGATGGCACGAGGGAAGCTGCCATTGCAAAAGCCCTGAATGTTGATGGGAACGCTTCCTCCTCAGTGAACGGTGTTGAAGAAGCTTCTGTCAGCAGCAGACAGACACGATTTGGGTCTCTGGTGCCATATGGTGTCTGTGGGGTTAGGCTTGGAAAGACGGATGCTTTCATACACAAATACAGGAAGATCTCTACTGCTGGGAATCAGTAGCTTTCTTGCACTGTGTCAAAGTGAACTTGAATCCTGATACGCGTGAAGAGTAGCATGGCAGTGATCTGGTGGAGCCTTGTTGATCGGAACAAAGCCTGTGCCATCTGTTAGTCCAGCTCACTTTCTTTGGATATCCGAAGGTTCTGCTTTTCTCTCCTTCTTTTGGAGAGGTGGAAGATGCCTTATAATGCATCAAATATTTTTACTGTAAGATATTGTAATGAGGTAGATTCCTGAAATCTTTACTTAGACAAAACCTCTCAGTATTGGGAGGAGTTTCTTTGGGACAGAGACTTCATTTGCAGAACTGCTAAACCAAATGAGCTGATAAACCTTTGCTCTGCAAAGGGATCTGAACAGGCTGGACCTCTGGGCTGAGTCCAACGGCATGAGGTTTAACAAGGCCAAATGCCGGGTCCTGCACTTGGGGCACAACAACCCTGTGCAGTGCTACAGACTAGGAGAAGTCTGGCTGGAAAGCTGCCTGGAGGAGAGGGACCTGGGGGTGTTGGTTGACAGCCGACTGAATATGAGCCAGCAGTGGCCCAGGTGGCCAAGAAGGCCAATGGCATCTTGGCTTGTATCAGAAACGGCGTGGCCAGCAGGTCCAGGGAGGTTCTTCTCCCTCTGGACTCGGCCCTGGTGAGACCGCTCCTCGAATCCTGTGTTCAGTTGTGGGCCCCTCACCACAAGAAGGATGTTGAGGTTTGAAGTGAGTCCAGAGAAGAGCAACGAAGCTGGTGAGGGGGCTGGAGAGCAGGTCTTATGAGGAGCGGCTGAGAGAGCTGGGGGTGTTTAGCCTGGAGAAGAGGAGGCTGAGGGGAGACCTCATTGCTCTCTACAGCTACCTGAAAGGAGGTTGTAGAGAGGAAGGTGCTGGCCTCTTCTCCCAAGTGACAGGGGACAGGACAAGAGGGAATGGCCTCAAGCTCCGCCAGGGAAGGTTTAGGCTGGACATTAGGAAAAAATTTTTCCCAGAAAGGGTCATTGGGCACTGGAACAGGCTGCCCAGGGAGGTGGTTGAGTCACCATCCCTGGAGGTGTTTAAGGCACGGGTGGACAAGGTTCTAAGGGACATGGGTTAGTGTTTGATAGGAATGGTTGGACTCGATGATCTGGTGGGTCTCTTCCAACCTGGTTATTCTATGATTCTATGATATTACCTGTGACTGGATTTTCACCTTCGGCAGTGTTTTTAGGAAGTACATCTTGTCTGCAGGAGTCTCCAGCTCTTTTTGAGGGCTAGATGTGTACTTTTACTGTGTGTCCCGTGCAGTATTACTTGAAAGCTTGTTTCTGATGAGTTTGAGATGTTGTTATTCAGATCCCTTGGAGTAGAAAATAAACTATTTTCTGTGTTAATTCTTTGCAGTGTTTGCATGTGTGTGACGGGTGTGCTTTGGCTTTTTTTTTTTTTTTTATTAAGGGTGAAGAGACTTAGTTCTATGAAAAATAATGATTTTCCTTACTTGGTGATGTTAGTCCAAAAGCACTGTGGAAGATGGAGAAACTTGCTAAGTTCAAAGTGACTTCTGCAAGCAAAGCAGCATGTGGAATAATTCCCTTGAAGAGAGAGAGGTCTCAGCAATTCTTGTAGTCTCTGCAAAAGTTTTGTTGGAGGGAATAATCGAATCCAAGGCTTCCCCATGGCTGCCGAGCTGGCAGGGAAGTATTGGTATGGAGAATGACTACGATTGCTTTCAGCTGCTATTTTGAGCAAGCCTTTGCAACTCGGCAAACTGAGATGGACTCATGAATTGTGTTCCTCTGCTGTGATTAGCATGGAGATAGCAATCGGTACTGTTTGTGCTGGTATGGGCTTTTTTGCTTTTCTTCTTTTTCTTTATTTGAAGTTCATTGTTGGAGCCTGTTGGAAGCATTTTTTTATGCAGGTGCTTTCCACAGCACAGGCTCTAGTCTGAAGATGTTAGAATTTGAAGTAAGAGCCTGCGGTGCAGACTGCACTACGGAGACCCAAAGGGCATGAGGATATGGGCCAGATTGGTAAGATCCTGCTGCAGTGACTTCTGCTGGTGAGCTGGTACCTGGAAACGTTCTAGTGCACTGCAAGTCAGCAAGTATGGATTTCTGGCTTAAACCAATATTTTTCTAATGATATGCCCCCCTCCCCAAGTCAGCTTTCAAAGAAGTTTTAGCAAAAACTATAATGAATGTGTCACAAGAAAGGTAATGGACAACTTGTTCGTGCCATTAGTGCTCTATCAAATACATGCAGTCAATTATGTATCTTCTAACTGGCACCCATGCAAGTTTGTTGTAGGAGGTGAAGCTTCACCTGGGTTTAGTTCTCAGTGTGTCCTGGGGCCATAAACAGTGGCTATAACAGTTTTCAGTGAGGGGCTGAAAGAGAGGTGGTATTTGGGTTTTTAAAACTTTTTTCAAGTGAAGTTTTGTGGCCGCAATAGTGAAAATGTTAGTGTGGCAAAGTGCTCATCAGAAGTTATGTAAAATACAGGGCTTAAAATCTGTTCCATTGTCCAGAGCTGCCTCCTCTGAAGACTGCTGGAAGTTCATGGTGGGATTGAGTTACATCAACCATCTTACAAAGTCGTGCCTGTAACAAACCAGAGGTGATCTGCAAATTGTTGGGGGGGTTGAGCTGAGTATTCTTCAATGTTGCAGACAATATTTTCATTTACATGTCTTTGATTTCTTTGTCAATTTATGCCCATAAGCAGTTGGTAGCCTGCTGTTCCCAAAGGCACTGGTGACCTGTAATAAATCAGATTTTTTCCTCCTTTCTGGATTTTATGAACGCTGGCAATACTGGTCTAGAGAATGGCCAGCTGACCTTTGATTCCTGAACATCTTGTCTCAGTTTGTTTCTCTCAAATATTTTGGGAAAAGAAATAAATAAAAAGCTTAGCTCTTACTTCATTGGTGCCATTTTCTCATGTGTTGCCTTTATTCTCTGATACAGATAAAAGGAACTTCTAGTTTTGCTCTTCTTAATGTCTTTGTTCCACCATGGGGATGAGTACTGAGTGGAGACCCTGCTGCCATCGGAGGAGTGGAGTGGGGAAATGACTTTCAGGAGAAGTGCTGGAGAAGATTCCTTTTTTACTGTTCTTTCCACAATCTACCAAGTTTGGACTTCTTGATTTTTGTAGGATTCCCACTGGTCTCGGGATCTTTCCACAACCATCTGCCTGCAAATTATTTGCAAATGCCAAACTCCCAGCATTGCAGAAGATTATTGCCACAGTAACGTACAGGGGGAGGTTTGAGATCAGGTGTGCCAGGAGTGAGCTGGCTTGATCTCTGAACACAGGAATCCACACAGCATTTATTTCCAGACTTCATTGCTGGCTACTTTTTATAGTGTTAGGGGTTTTTGCCTTCCACGTGTGATTCCACATCCAGCTCTGAAGCTGCCGTGTTAAGAACCAATACCTTGCAGCATTTGGTGAGATCGATCAATAAAAGGTATGAGCCCTTGAGCTCCTTAAGTGACTTAGATGAGAATATTAGCAGCTTAAAAAGTGGGTATGTATCTGCATCATTAAATTCTGTAATTCTGGCCTTTTTCAATTTGAAACTGGACGAGGGAAAAAGCAAAAGCAGAACTGGTCTTATGTGCCATGTGAAGGGAGTAGAGTGGACATGGCCTTCAGTGCAGGGGTGTTCCAGTTCCAAAACTCCCCTGGGCAGAGGAGAGGCTTGTGGGAATAAAGCGAAATGTGAGGAGAAATGGGACTGAATACCAAATCCCCCAGCAGGCTGAGTACAAGGGTTTAAAAGCTAAGTTAGTGGAGATGCAGCACAGCCAGGGACAGCACACTGTTCGTCAGAAAAGAAGGTAGCAAGGGTATCTCGCTCTGTGAAGTGGGGGATGGGATGTCTGGGGACAGGCATAGCCAGTTCCTGTTGTCAGCAAGGATTGCGATTCCCTTGCAAGGGCTGTGGTACAAATGCCCAGTTATTTTCCAAGGTTAATTGCAGCTGCTGCTCTGACAATCCAGCCCTCCAGGTGACCTGTGTTCATTATAACATCATTGTAATATCATTATCATACTAAAATACACCCCTACACTTAAGGCTACCTTCCTCCTTGACAAACCATTCCCATAGCCTCTCCTACTCAGCATTCACAGTTAGGTTTGGCAAGCAAAGTGAGAACAACAACTCAACCAATCAGCAGGGTTGCATCCCAAAGGTGAAATTTGCTATAAAAATGTAAACAAAGGGGAAAGTTGTGAGGGGAAAATGTCATCTAAACTTCTGGGATCAGCCGGTGGGTAGGACCTCATCTTGCCTTCCCCTACAAGAGAGTCATCTAGAGGAAGACAGTGGTGTTATGTATGTCTTTACATCAAACTAATTACTAGTATCTCTCTATACTTTGACTTTAACTACCTATCTCTTACTTGCATATCGCTCTGATCTGTGCTCAGGTGCTTGACTTTCAGTGTATTTTTGCAAACAGTATCTAATGCCCAGTCACCACCAAACCCTTATTTAGTCATGAGTTGCTGTAATCAATTGTTCTCAATAAAATTGACTTGTTTGCACATATACAAGTCTCGGGAATCTTACTGACTGTTAAGAGGGATTTAAAGGGAGCTTCTGACTCAAACTCAGCAAGCTAGATGAGATTGATTGTCTTTGCAAGACTGCTGATAAGCTTCTAAGTGAGATGGTGTGCAGTGCATGCTGGACAAATATTAATTGCTCTCACGTGATTGCTCAGCGTACCGTGCTCTGGCAAGCCGGACAACCTGTTTTTGTCCTTGTGAAATTGTCACCTAAAGGGTTAAGCAGATCAGTAAACTCTCCTTTCTGAAGTCTCTTGTGTTTTTAGGACCGATCTCATCTTCTGGGCACTGTGTAGGGGCTGCAGTGGACACAGCATTCAGTGCAGGGGTGTTCCAGTACCAAAACTCCTATGGGGAGCGGAGATGCTGTAGCAGGAACTGCTGCTTCTGCGCTGGGGAGCAGCTTTGCTGCTGGGTGCGGGTGCATGGAAGTATCCTGAAAGCACTGGGCAAATGGCTCCACAGATTTCAGTTAGCCGTCAAATGCAACAGTTCTAGAAGAGGATTCATTATTATCATCATTTATGTCGCTCCTTAATGGCTTTAAAATAAAAAATCATCCTTGGTTGCTCATAGAATGTTGTCTGCAACATGACAGAGACCTATGCAAAATGCATTTAAGCCGCTAAGTAACTGCTGCTGCAGCTGGCCACAGAGCTGCTGTGTATCCACGAGGAATGCTTTCAAACTCCTCTGTTGCAGGCTTGTTTTGTTTGCACCCTTGCAGCAAGGAGAGGATGCTGCTGCTGGTGCAGAGCAAGGACCAAGGGACGTGTAGTGAAATGAGCATGAAGTGTTGTGTGGCTCTCATGGGAGCCTTGGAAGCAGTCACATATGCTGCAGGGTGCAGCCCTTGGTGCTCCATGGGCCCTGCTTGTCTGCTGTGAGAGCTGCGTACGTGACAAACGGCTTTGCAGTGGGTATCTCAGTGGTTTACTTGCTCACGGGTTGTAACAGCAAAGTACATCAGTAGTTTCAGACTTGTGTGGCTGTGCAAGTTTTCTTGAGCCTTTTTAAAGCTTCAGATCTTGGTACAAATTAGCTGCCTAGTAGGGTTGTTTTGAAATATCTTGCCTTGTTGCTAGCAAGTAAGTCCAGGATGAGAAGCATTGTTGAAATAATGCTTCCTACAGATGTGTGCTGAGAAAAGAGCGTGCTAGCTGCAGGATTCTTGCTGTTTGTTCCACTGTTATCAAGCACAGACATGGATTATTTTAAATTATTGTGTTAGATCTACCTGAACAGAATGCTTATTTAGTGAACATGCATGCTGTAAGCCCAACAAAAAATAGGAGTTCAGTGTATTTCAGAGAAGAAATTCTAACTTTGCATGAGTCATTCATGTTTAAGATGTTTTAATTCATTGGCTCCTCATGAGTTGTTTTTTTTTTCTTCAAAAAGAACCCTGAACAAGCTGTTTCCATGTCCTAGATGCTTGTGCATCTCAGCTGCTCTTTGACTCTGTGTTGTCAGAGAAGGTTGGGTTGAGCTAGTAGCAGTTAAAGTAATAAAACTAGAACCGGGTAGGTGTTTCTTAGCTGAAATAGGCTATGGAAACTAAATATGTTCAAGCTTAAAATACAATTATGCAAAATAAATTGAGTCCTGTTATTGAAAAATGGCATAATTATGGCTTTTTAGGGCAGGACAAAATACACTATTCTAAAAAATAACAAGCATGACAAGCAGAAGTGAGAGGGGAAAACTGTAACTGGACAACACTTAAAGGAAAGCTGACTAAAGCATCAGACAGAGATTTTTATTTTTTTTGTCTTAAGTACTGTGGTTTCAACACATGTGATACAAAACCCTGCACAGAACAAAAGAAATGAGGAAGACAGCAAGGAAGAGAAGAACTCACCAGAAGAGAGCGTAGAGGGGAAAAATAAGAAGAAAGAAAGGTGAAATAATAGCTGAGCATTATTATCCAGGACTTGAGTACATTTCCCAACATTCTCTTGAAGACTCTGATTAAGGCTTTGTTGTATTTATGTAGATTTATGCTTGAACAGTGCTTATGGTGGGATTTCACGAAGCACATATGCCCTACAGCTCAGTTATCAGCCTACAAGTGCTTTCCTATTTAAACTTATTGAACTAGAGTATAGAGCACAGTAACTTGGGAAGTAAAGTGTCCAGGTGTTTTGTTTAACTTGTATCTGTTGGTGTTCCCTTCCAAGATTTAATTTGGGGGCTGGAAATATTTTAACTATTACCTGATTTGATCCTTAAGATCTATGCAGGCAAGAAGAGAAAGAAGTTCTTCTGGTTTTTTTCCCTTTACTGTTCTGGAAGTGATTAGAAATACTGTGTTTATGAAGTGCATGGACATTTCAAAATCAAGGCAGGACAGTATGTTACCATGTAGTTCCCGAAGTATATGCTTATCACACTTCTTTTATTCATCCTCAAAGCTGCAGTCTCAGATCATCTTGTTTAGTTCTCTTGCTTTGGCTTTTTATACCTTGCAGGGACTTAAATCGTGAGCTCAGAAGTGCTGGTTCAACCTGAGGGTGAGGGAGCAATAAGTCAGTACTGGGAATTGGAAAGGCTACAATTCCTCAAATATTTTGTATACATTTAGTTCATAACTTCACTCAAAGACATATTCAAAGCCTTGAAGAAATAGGCGAGAGAGACCAGGTCTTCAGTGATGTTTCAGCACCTAATCCTACAGGAATATAATGAGAATGTTGGTCCCTATTTTTAATGTTATGTGTTGAGCTCTAAGTCACTCAGAAAGGTTTTTAACACAGAAAGACATTCTCTGTGTTTTAAGTGCCAGATGTACAGAATTTCTCAGCAGTCTTTTGCTTTTCTCAGCAAAAAAAATAGGATATTCATTGAGTATGGCTGTCTGCCCATCTACATATATTTGTTCCTCCTCTAAGTTATAGAAAAATATTATTTACTGTGTTGTTTGTAAAATGTAAGAGCTAACATGCCAGAAGCTAAAGGACTTCAGCAAAACAATTTTGACATGGGGAAATTTCAGGGGAAACTGACAGAAAGGATGCTTAATCTTAAGCCTATTCTCAGAATTCATCTTTACCTAAGGAGCTGCTATCAAACTCTTGTATGGTACAACCAAGAGTCCTATATGACTGAAAAGTACCATATCATAGAACAAAAGACTCACGTGCTTTGGTTGGAAGGGACCTTTACAGGTCATCTAGTCCAAGCCCCTGCCGAAGCAGAGACATCTTTATCTAGATCAGGTTGCTCAGAGCCCCATCCAACCTGACCTTGAATATTTCCAAGTATGGGATTTCTACTGCCTCCCTGGGCAACCTGTTCCACTGTTTCACCACTTTCACTGTAAAAAATTTCAGTCTAAATCTATCCTTCCTTAGTTTAAAACCATTCCCCCTCCTTGTCCTATCACTTCACCCCCTGATAAAGAGCCGGTCCCCATCTTTCCTCCTGTAAGCCCTCTTTAAGTACTTGAAGGCTGCTATAAGGTGTCCCCAGAGCCTTCTCTTCTCCAGGCTGTAATGTGAAACATTGGTATCAATTCCTATAAAAACAAACAAGCAGTTTACAAAAACACTCACCCAAGATTTGCAGTGTTTCCAGATCAGAAGAGTTTCAGATTTCCTGGATGAACCTCAGAAACACCATTCTGTGTTTCTACATCATTGGACTTCTTGATTTAATCCACTTTAGCAGAGACCTTTACGAAGCAGTAGACAGTTATTAAAGTAATCGGGTCCAGAGAACGGTCCCGATTTTGAGAGTGTCCAAATCCCCAAATCCCCATCTCCCTCTGCAGGAGCTACAGCCACACTACAGGACCAAATCCTTATTTATATGCAATAAGATCTTTGAAAGGTCTGGATAGAGTGAAAACTACTTGATCAATTAAGATTTAAAATTAAGCAGTTACTAGGTCTCTGAAATTGTCACAAAATTGCATGTTAATTTTTAAAACTAGTGTTAAAAAAAAATCAGTCATCATGTAGTGGACGTGACAGAAGCTATTTATGTTAGTTTTTTTTTTATTTACAACAGATGTAGAAACCTCTCTGGACATTACAAAGAAGTCACTCTTCTTCTATTAAATGTTGAATGTGTTGTTAGAATTTATGTCAAAATATGCTGTGGTGTTCTATTTTGAAACACAAGCTAAATTTACTCTGATTTGAGCTAACACACATGCCTGAAAATCCTTTGAATACAAAAAAGTGTAGAACTTGGTTTAAGACATTCGCTCAGACTGGTTACAGGTTTCATTGGTTTTTTTTTCCATTTGTTTTAATTGTTACTATTTGCCTATTATTGCTGCAGATATTGACTTAGAATTCCCAGAGAGTAAAATTATTTGGTTATTGCAGACTTCCTTCTGACTGTTAACACACACTGTTATGTAACTTTTACTGATTAGTGAGACAGTAATAACTCTGTCTGCTAAAAGGGCATGGGGAGCTTGAATTCATCTCCCAAGTGTCACAAGGACCCACATCATTTTTACTCAGATTGTGATCTATGTCATTTAATCTTACCACGGTTTCATCTACCCCTCCAAGTTATATTAGAATCCTACTGATGATCAGGAAAAGGAAAAAAAAAACCAACCAACAAAATACAATACCTGAGACAATGGGCTAACTCTGCAAATGAACCTGGACTACCAGCTGACCTTCGTTATTATGGCCACATTCACTTTGGTCTTCCTCCCATCCAGATTATTCTCATGGCTTGTTTAAGCTCAGGGGTTTGAGTTGTGCTGAAGGTGAAGGTCATACCTAGCCTTGTCCTTTGCTGTCCTGACGATGACTAGTTTTCCTAGAGGAACCTCAGCCCGATGTTGTAGTCATGTCCTGAGCCCCAACTCCTGCTGCTCCTGACTGGTATCACTTGGTGGGCACTGGATTTATTGCATTACCTCACATGTGAGGGACTGTCAGTGGACCCTAAGAGCGACTCACCTGTGTCCCCTGGTGTTTTGGGATTGTGTCCTGCTTGCTGGGGTGACTGCCCTGCTGTGTGACCCTTGGGTCCCAGCTCATCCTCTCTCTCAGAATAAGCCTGCTCTTGCTGACACTGGGGATCTTTCCACCCAGCAAAACCTTCAGCTTTGACCTAGGAACTGAGCACTTAAGGACAGAGGTTACCAAAAGCAGCATGTTCAGTTAGAAGCTGTCCTATGCAGACCATAGGGAATGACTAGGAAAAGAGTCACACAGAAGAATATAGGACTGCCTGTAGAAGTTCAGATTTAGCTTGACTAGATCTTCTGCAAGAGAAAGAGGCTTACTGCAACACAGCAGAGATTGATCCAAGCACATCCCTTTTTCTCAATGACAAGTAATAGAGATGTTCAGAAAAGCATAAAGAAATGGCACAAAAAGGATTATTCCTTGTATACATTTCTGTGCGTAATAGATACAGGGACCTACAAGGCAAAGTGACACCACGTTGCCGCATTTGATAGCCCACAGTGGACATAACCTCTGTAATCTTTTTAATCCATTTAGATGCTTGACCTCTACAATAACCCGTGTTAATGAGTTCTTCTGTTATGTGATGTGCATCCTTCCATTGTGAGCCTGCTGCTTGGATGCTGTCTGCTTCTTGCTGCAGAGAATCAGAAACCAAATCTCAGGAAAAAACAGGAGAAAACGTGAGACAAGAGGAAAGAGGAGCAAAAAGCATGGGTGACAATTCCCAAGCTGCAAGATAGACAAACAGCATTACGTATGTCCTCCTGCCCTTCTTATGATTGATATAATCAGGCTCTGTGTTCCAGAAAACATACTGCATGCAGCTTGAGAGCCTAAATAAGACAAATCTCTGAGGAAGAGTGGGCCAAAGTGACTTGTTTTTTCTTTCCAGCAGTATCCAAGGGACAGAGTTCAAATCTGTATGTGCTTTATTTGTGTGCGAGGTAAACACACAAGCCAGTAAGGGTTCCTGGGGGCAGTCAGCATAAACGCAGGGCACGCCTTCCCACGGCGCATGCTTTTTTTGTAAGAGCAGTAAAACAACAAACAGAGCGGAAAGAAATAACAAGAAATAAAATACTTTGTGTTCTAATCCATCTTGAATGTTTATCTAGTAAATATATAGTCCAAGTGCCTGAACCATCCAGATTTATTTAATTTTTAAAACATCATCTGTGCAGACCATGTTCCAGGGCAAACAGGTTTTATTATCATACATGACACGCTGCCTGCCTGGCTGCACAGCAGAGCTTTCAAATGGGGCTTTGCAGGCCTTTTTTTCCTGGGAGGAATAGCCCACTTGTCTTGCCGGGGCAGCGGACCTCACATCATGAAACAAACAGGAGCTCCTGTCCCTCGTGCAATGCCTTACTATTTATTTCTTTGGATGTTTGGTCACTCTGGAAAACATTCACTCTGTTGAAAAAAATTCCCTGTCTGTCCATTTTCTGTTCACAATCAACACATCGCGGGCTCTTTTATCTATTTAAACAGCAGCAGGTGGCATTTTGGCCATTTGGCTGTCAGTCCATGCTCACCTGTTGGCAGGTGCTTGCGGTTTTACTTTAAGTGAGACAGATGAAAATTACTGTCAAACAGAAATTAAACATTTTGAACTACTTGAGTAATCAGGTTGTTTAGTGAAGTCAGGAGTCATCCAAAGGGCGTAAACAATGTATTTTTTTAATCTAAACCGTATGATTTTTCCCTCTCATCTGAAGAATAGTCTTACTGATACCAAATGCCATTCAGCATGCAAGTCATGGAAATAGAAAGCACATATTCTAGGCATTTTACTTTTACTTTTACAAAGTACCTTTGAATATTATCTAGTTGACCAGAAGACTTGAAAAAGCAGACTGCGGTCAGAAAGTGCTTTACTAAATTCTATTTGGTACAAATGATTAGAAAAGTATTTGAAGACATACTTCTTCCCACTTACACCAAAATTCTTTAGTTAAATGCTTAAATCAAAATTACATTTGTTTTTGTTTTCAATACTCTTAAAAACATTGCTGTTTCTCTGACAAAATGGAAAATACAGCCTTCATAATAACCTTGTGAATTGCTTACTCCGAGTCCTAATGGTGTGTATGTTCTTCATTTTTATAGGCCGAATTCCTGCTTTAGCTCCGTGTTGCTGTGACATTCAGTACAGTCAGGTCTGCCACGGATCTTTCAAATTATTTCAAGTTTGCAAGGAATAAGAATGTCTTGGATAAATGTTCTGCTGGTATTTAACCTTAAAGGCTATGTTTCTGAGGAAACACCAGTATCCTCCCTTAATATGCACTGCTGGTTTTAGTGGCATAACAAAGAAACTGAAGATAAAACAACAGACAAAATCTGCAGTTTTTATGTGACTTCTCTTCCTTGTCTCTGATTTCACCCACACAAGTCTGTCATCAGCATTATTTTTTCTTTTAATGAGGCCAAACAGTACTCAGTTTTTTCCTACTGACTTTCAAAAGAAAGCACATTGTTGTTTCATTTTATATTATTACTTAAGTCAATCTTTGTGTAGCCAAAAAAAATATACATGAAAATTTATAGCTTCTGGGTAAACCAGTTTTGCAAAATTCTACTTGGCACTTTCTTTAGCCAGTAGTATTTTCTGATAGGAAAACAAAAATAACTTAATGCATTTCATTGCTGCAATCTCCAGATCCAACGATAGGCCGGATTGATTTTAATTTATTCATTTCTCTACTAGATTAAAAAACAATGCATCACCTTGAAATGCTAGAAGTCATGCACTAAAATAAAGATCAAAAATACCATAACTCAAATCATCTGAAGATCAGTCATGAGCCATCTGAACTTCCTGACTGAAACTGTGGTATTTCTGTGGGAGCTAGTTTAATGTCACCCTAAATCTGTCCTTCCTCTGATCGAGTCCTACCTTAATGGTTTCATTAATGCTGAGAGTCCACTTAGATGCAAAATTTAGCAACCCTTTGGAAACAATTCTCCATTCAGCTTTACAATCTTTCTGAAAATAAGCCTTCAAATTCGTCAGCCTCTGCAGGACAAAATCCTGCATCGTAACCCTGACCTGCGTCAGACTGCAGAGGCATCAGGAAGCATCCATTTTCATCCAGTTCAGGCACACGCCTCTGGGGAGACCTTTATTTGCAGTGCTTCAGACCCTCACGCTCCTTTAGTCTGGATCATTCCAAAAACCACTTCCCAGAAGGTCCAAGACATCAGAGTAACTTTCTAACCCTGGCAGAAGTCTACGCCCAGAGAGAACCAGAGTCTCCTAAATGTTAATGCTGACATCTAGCTGTGGTAGAAGCAGGCATTCCAGGAATCCTATACATGGAAGCTACAGGCTCTTGATTACTTTGACCAACCCTAGCATACTTACATATTAATGCAGTAATTAGTATGGTAAAATGTTTACAGGCACTGCTCACCCAGTTGCAAAAGAAGCTGCTGGGGCTCTTTGCCCAGTGGACTTCTGAGCATCTCATGCTCAGGAGATGATAGGTTTCTGCTACAAGCCCTGGCTAAATTTCTACGTGCAGGACCAGTACTCTGCCCTGGTGTATTTTTCTAGTATTCCTGGATGACCAAAACTAGGTTAACATTTTAAAAGATCAAAGGATTTTTTTCATGCTGACACATGAAAGTTTAAGGTACTTTCTGGAGCTGAAGAGCAGGCAAAGCTGCCACGGAGATAGAGGCTTGCTCTCGCATGACAGGCGTGGAAGCAACACCATTAATTCCTTAGGTTCAATCAGTATTTGCACCAGTTGTTGAATGTAATTGTTAGAAGATGCTAAAAAAACTACAAATACAGGTAGCAATGAGATTCTGGATAAATAATCCGTACCTGCATAACAATACTCTCACTACCACCACACTAGATAATGTTCAGAGACATTAATTTCTATTCCAGGTTTGGAAATCCATGACTGGTTCCCAAAAGAAATCTGTCTCACGATTAAGGAAAAATTGTGATCACTTGCAAGCCTTAACAACTGTGGAAACTAAACACAGCCATGGAAGGGAAGATTTCTGCTTAAACAAGTGCTGCGCAAAGAAAAACCCCTGAGTGAGCCGACCTTCAGTAGTTCCCTGCTGAGCAAATGATTTCCAGTAGTTATTGTATTTTTATGTTTCCTCAGCTGAGACCATCTAAGATAGGCAAAATGATGCTGTCTCTGTTTCTAGTAGCCTGAGAGTGCTGATATTTAAACTGCAGCCCTCTAACCGTCTAAGATCAGGTCATTTAGCAGAGATATTTATCTCCAGTCAGAAGCATCAAGCCCTTTATTTCTCCAAAGTTTCATTGAAGAGATATATTGAATTTCAGCACACTTCGCTAAGAGCTGAAGAAACAGCCTCCCTAGAAGCACGGCTGCTCCCCAGCTTTGTAGGCTGAGCTGCCCGGCTCTGGTGCTCCCCCCAGGCTCAAACTATCAGCTGCCATCTCAGTCTCCCATTGTTATTATTTTAATTACTCAGCATCCCAGGGAAAAGCCTAACAAAACACCACTAAAACCAGATCTCCCAAACTGGCTGGAGTTCTCCTAATTCTTCCCTTTTCCCTTCATGTCTGACCTTTCTCTTTAAGAACATACGGAAAGTAACAGTAAAAGGACGGAGTCCTTGTATGTTTTAGAAGACACCTGGGCCCATCAAAATAAATTTTCTCATGTTTTATTATACTCTTCTAACAGAAGACCAAATTAATCTTTGTTAGTTCAATATAAATTTTATGTCTGAATGTCCAAAAATATTTGCAAAGTGTCAGAATAATGGAGATTATGATTAAAGATTATGGGGCTACTTGGTTAACTGCTTTTTCTCACCTTTAAAAGATGTCCTGCGTACCTTCTGAATCTCCCAGTTTTAGAAAATAAGGTGGTTACAGCTGCTTGGATGCCAGATTAGAGAGGGACTGGGAATTGAAACACAGAGAAGCAGCCCACATTTTGCATTGAAAGCTATTCATAATTATTGCTATTTTCAACTGTCACTGATGGTTGAGGAATCAGTGTAGGATTCCCTTGCAGGAGTTAGTGGGGCCCAAATCATACATGACCACACAGGATCAGAAAAGAACAAGTTTTTGTCTCTTTTCCCAGGCATCAAACCCAGAGTAAGGGTTGAAAAAATAGTTTCCCTTATGTTGTTAATAAATCCAAACTTATGAGATGGAATAAAAAATACTACTGACCTCACTCTAAGGACAGAAACCACTTAGAAATGCAGAGTGAAGGTAGAAATAAATTCTGTGCTGAAAGAATTTAAACATATGTTGGAAAGCAAAAGCAAGAGATTTACTCTTGAGTAGAACCTGTGGGTTCCCCAGCACAGGAGAGATGTTGCTGCCGGACTGGAGGGAGTGCAGCAGAGGAAAGTCACCAAACTGGGCAGGGAACTGGGGCCCGTGGCGCACCAGGAGAGGTTGTGGGAGCTGGGCTTCCCTTGCCTTCAGCAAATAAGACAGGCTAAACAGGGAAGCTGGCGGGCTCTTCCATTATCTTGTGGGTAGTTGCAGTCAGCACCCAGCCAGACTCTTCTCAGAGCTGCCCAGCCAAGGCAGGAGGCAGCAGACACCAGCTGCAGGAATGGAGATGCCATCTGCACAGAGGAAGAAAATAACCTTCAGATTATTTGATCAGGGAGATCAGACAGGAGAATGAGCTGCCCAGAAAGGCTGTGGGGTCTCCAGCCTGGAGATGATCAGAACTTGAATAATCAAAGCACTCAGCAACCCAATCAAATTGTGAAAGGAGCAGGGGCAGGACCTGCAGAGATCGTAGCCAACTTAAATTACTCCGTGGCTCTCTGTACAGAAGTAGTATATACTACATTCTTCTGGGATATTTGGAAAATATCCAGAAGCTGTTTGGGAAAATATACCAAAAGCAATTACTAATACAAAGTGGGGTGGTGCCAACAAGAGAGATGATTTATATTTGTATCGGTAGTGTTTTGGGAGCCAAGGTTCCTGATGGACCACAGCTCCTGCTTAAACTCCTGTGTCCATCCTATAGAATCACCTGAAATTTTCCTTACCAGGTCTCTGACGCAGCTGGTTCTGCAAAGGAAAATTCAGGCACAAACTTCTGTTGCACTTCCACCTGAAAAGGTCGAGATTGTGTGTTTTTTAGGTCCTTGGAGACAGCCTTAATTAGTCTGATCTTCTGCAGGAACTTTTACTTAAAGTAAAATGAGCAACAGCAGCATCTTAGCTTGCTGTTTGATATTTTGATATAGTTTCAGCAGATACAAAACTCAGTCCACAAACTTATCCTCACAGTCAGCACAATCTGCTTGCAAATCCTGAGGTTTGCTGAACTGTTTCCACTTCAGGTGAAGAACAAATCAATTTACAAAACAAAACGCCACTAAACAAAACTATGCTAAACTTAGGGTCTATTCACAGAGTGGAACTAAACTCTACTTTACATATCCCGAAGCTAGCTCTAAATGTTGAGGAGTTTTTAGATCAAAATGGGCACAGATATTTAGACGTGCACAACCCAGCTTCTGCACCTGAATAAAGCCAGCCTTGTAAAAGAATTAGTTACTGTAGAGGACACGTTGTCTTTAAGGTTCCTCTCTGTATCATTAGAAAGTTGCTCTGCCTTGTTCTCCTCTCGTTTCTCACGGGAAGCTTCCCTCGGCAGTCCCTGACTTGTTCCTTTGGAGACCAGAGCGCTCACAGAGCCGCTTCTCATGGGAAAGCATAAAAATGTATGTAAACAATGATTGTTTACTGCTAAAGGAGAACTGACGAATCAGCTTGTAACACCACGGCTGCCTCTGCTGAAGAGGGGTATAAATGTGTTGTGAACTCAGAATAAAACGGCTTCACTAGATCATATTGGTCGTGTGATGTCCGTATCCTCTGCAAAACCCTGCACTGCACTGCTTACTCTTTGCCACCTCAGCCACTCCTTACACATAGGGTGATCTTAAGGCAGTCACATGGATTATGCAGTTTGTGACTGCTTTATATTAACACCACGGACAGCTGGAGTAGGCATATTTACCCAGTACGTCACTACCATCCTACTCTCTCTGGGTTGGCTCACACAAGGCGCTGTATTCACAGAAGAAATAATTCTTCTGTTTCAGGGCCACTGGCAACCAGAAACCCTTTGCTCAAAGTGTTCTGATGTTCTCAAAGGAGAAAAAAATAATTTGTTTTCCAGTTCAACTGACCTCTTGTTTGGAAATTGAAGCTAATTATCATGAAACTTTTCAAAAAGATGAATACTTTGAAATCAGATTTGGAAAGGAGACTAATCTCATGAGCATCGTTAGACTCTCACTTTCCAAGACAAGTTCCGGTGGAATCCCTTATGAAATCTCAGACGTTGGCACCTCCCTCACCTTGACTCAGGATGACACAGGAGAAAACCACCTTGTCCTGCTAGCTGGCATCATCTCTCAGCCAAGGAGGCAAAAGCTTTTCCTCTTTCCAGGTTCACAGCAAATGGACCAGAGCAGTAGAACCAGCGTGACAGCAGCTGGCAGCGACAGACAAACAGCTCTGGAGGAACATGCGGGACACAAGTTCCCAAAAAGATGGGTTTTCAGACAATCCTTTTGCTGTTGACCCCATCCTGAGCAGACCCTGTTCTGTAGAAGGGAAGGAGACCTCCATGCTCTGTCACACACGGTGAGGCTGCTCTTAACTAGGGGCCGACTGCAGCGGTTGGTCCAGGGATCTGGAGAGCTGCAGTCAGCTCCCAGCTTCCGCAATTCAGAATGTAAAATACTTGTTTGAAGACCGGGTACCAAGGGCTCACTGGCACCTTTCGGATAAGAGATGCTCCTCGATGCTGCTGGCCCTTCGGTTCCTGCCTGTGGGTGACTGGTGCGCAGCAGGACAACAGCATCGCTTGTTACATCTTCTTTCTTGGGCAGATGATTAACCCGAAGTGTAAAGCTGCTGTGAAGGTGTCTCTAGCTGAACAACTCATCTGAAAACTTGAGCTGCTCTTGTCAAGGCTGCGGAGATCCAGCCTTCTCCCCTCAGTCCCCAGCCCCAGCTGATAGCCAGAAGCCAAGCAGCCCTCACAGGCTGAGGATCTGTGCTCAGCCTGGCTCGGCCGTGTTGACAGAGAATGGTCCACACTCTTCTTCTGGCATGGAACAGCTCCAGGCGAGCAGCAGAATGGATCGGAGCTGCCAGCCTCCCTGCTCTGCTCCAGACGGAAGAGAGCTGCTGAGCACATGTGGCCTCTGGGCTTCGTAATCTCTAGCCACAAAGCTCTCCTCTCTATTGCATTTGTGCGTATTGGAAGCGATTACATTTTCCTGGAAGGCTTTGGCCCCCTGGCTGCTGCCTGCGATGGCAACGCTCCTTCCCCGAATGGCTGCTGGCGGGAGGATTGGCAGTGACAGCCAGCAGGAGCTGGGAGCTCTCTGCCTTCGTGTCCTTGGAAGCAGCTGTGGAAGCTCCTGGCTCGCAGGAAGGTCGGATGGGCGGAACGGTGCTCCAGGGCAGAAGAAGAGGTGTTTCACTCCCAAGAGAAAGCATGCTGGGGATGAGTGCAGAGGGCGAGGAGGAAGAACGGTGCAGATGGTCTGCACTGGCTGCCTCGCCAGCCGGAGCCAAAAAACAGGATGGAGAATGTGACACCGTATTGCATCAGGCATTTATGCAAAATTAGTGCTGTAGGACCAGCCAAGGTTCAGGGGTTTGAAGGCTTCCTCAGAGCCAGGAAGGCTTCTCTGGACTTGCTTGGGACGTAGGTGGGTGAGCTATGGGACAGATCTCTAGCGCTTCACGCCGAACAGACTCACCGCTTGGCTTCGTGGCCTGCAAAATCGCTGCAGCCCTTCGCAGGGAGTGAGTCTTGTCCCTCTCCAGCCCCACAGAAATCCCAGGAATGTCTCAGAATTCAGGCAAGTTCAGCTACCTGGCTAAACCATCTCATTAGCTTTATAGAGCCCAGGAACAGAAGAGAAACTCAACCCTTCTCTTTGTTTCATGGACCGGGGCCCCTGAGAAGTGTCATAGGAGAAAGGACCCAGGGTGCTAGCAGCAGCGATGTGCACATCTGTGAGGGGAATGGCTCGAGGCTGGAAAGAAGTTATTATTCTGGATGTTAGGACATGGATCTGACAAGCTTGAAGAAGTGAAGGTTACTCGTTGCTCTGTCACTTCTATTGTTACCCCTCTGACATCTGGGTGTTTCTCTGCACCTATTTATAAGGAACACAACAAAGGTATGGATACGTCTAGCTGCCAGCATCTGAAATCGGAGATCAGAGAGTGAGCAGGGTTCACAAGTCAGAACCAGTCATCTGGGGTGTCGCAGAGGTTCTGTGATGGGGCTATTTCTGTTTAATCTCTTTATCAATATTAAAGACTATGGAGAGCTCCCTCAGTCCATTTGCAGGTGACACCAAGTTGGGCAGGACTATCAATCTGCTCAAGGAAAAGATGACTCTGAAGGGACTTCGGTGTGGTTGGACTCATGCGCTGAGGGCTACAGGATGGGGACTAACGCATATCATCACTGGGTCCGGTACTCAGGTAACAACAACCCCATACAGAAATGCAGGCTCATGACAAAAATGAACTTCAAAAGCTTTATTATTGACACCAAACAATATTACATTACATTACTTATTCCTAGATTAACATGTCTCTAAAACTACATCAGTCACTTCCAAAGATTCCTGCTGTTTCTAGACCAGCCCCGACTAACGTCCATCCCCTCTGCCGGCAGCCGGGGGGTTTGGGGGACAGAAGCAGGTTGGGCAGTGGTGGGAGATTGGAGCTGGGCGGCGCGGTGGTGTTGGCCGGGGAGCGGCACCAGGTGCTGGTGGTCCATCCCTCGCCAGCTCTGGAGGGCGGAATGGAATCCGGTCATTCCTGGGTGCCTGCCCAGCATCGGGATTGGGCCACCAATCTGGTCGTGGAGGGGGCCCAATGAAGAGTGGGGCAGGAGGTGAGCGGCGCTGGGGTGGAGGTGAAGGACGAGCTGGAGCTGCCTCCTGGACTCCATCAGGGCTGTTTCTGCGGTGACGTTTTGCTGGGGCTGGACCAGCACTGGTGCTTGGGGCATCTGGGTCAGCCCATGGCTCACTTGCAGTGCCTCTGGGTGTTGCACAGTTCTGGAGGTCGTTCTCCTCTTCCATTCCTGCTGCCATTTGGCCATGCGGTGGCCATCTCATGGGAATGGAACGAGGTGCTGACAGTCCATCCCTCGCACGTTTTGCAGCTCGGGATTGCAGTTGGTCAGTCCTGCCATCCAACCAAGGAAATGACCTCAGCCACAAAGCTGGGAGTCGAGGGGACTCCGTGTCTGCTGAGGTACGACGTGTGCAGGGCTGGGATGAATTTATGGACGGATCCTGAGCTGCGTCCTGGATGCCATCAGGGCTGTGGCTGCGGTGCCATTTGGCTGGGACTGGACCAGCACTGGTGCTTGGGGCGTCAGGGTCAGCCCATGGATTGGTTGCTCTGAGGTAGGAGGCTGCACAGGTCTGGGGTCCATTGTCCTCCTCTGCACCTCCTGCCGCTGCCAGAGCATCACCTCTTCTCTTTCTTTTGCATTTGACCCCTTTCCTTGGGCTCCGTGGGGCTGCAGCCGGGGCTCGCTCTCTTTCCCCAGGGCTTTCCCTGCACATCCTGAGGAGGTCAGGGTGATCTCTGTGGAAGAAGGGGCTGTAGAAGCAGTGCAGCTGCAGAAAAGAAAGAAGAAGAGTCAGTGCCATCCTTCCTGGAAAGGGCAAAACCAAGACTCCCTAGTCAATCATTTGCATCAGGAAAGACATGCCTGGCTGTGACAAAGGGCTCCCTGGGGCTTGGATACCTCCAGGTTCAGCTGAATCAAATGTTTGAATTGAGCTTCTTTAAGGAATGACCACACTGGAATTCTCAGCTTTTGGGAGCAGAGGAACAAAGTTTTCCAAAGCCTGAGAACTGTTGGAGAACCTCAAATACCACTGGTTTTCAGCCCTCTCAGCGTGCAATGGACATGTCGGGAATAACATGATGCCGAGGTGTGTCTTGTCAGCGTTTAGCAAGTGCCACAAGAAGAATGGAACTCTTGGTCCAGCCAGGTGCAGAGTGAGCATGAAAAGAGCCCCAAGCGATGGGACCGTGATGGTGTTTCACATCCCTAACCAAATCCCTCTGGTCAGCACTTCTGCACTGGCAAATTCCTGCATGGAGAATTCCTGAAAACAACCTTAGACCAAATTGGTCCATGTGCTCCCATCCCCATCCTCACTGGCTGCCTGGGAAAGGTCTATTTTATCGGAATGGGGCCCTCACCCCATCAACTTTCCTGAGGATTCTTTTGAGTGAGAGGAACTCTCTTACCTTGCCCAGTGTTTGTCCTGCTGCTGTTATTGCTCTCAGCTCCTCAACAGAGAGGGAGATGCTAGAATCCTCTTCCATTTTCTTGAATCCATGGAGGGTAAGCTGGGCGATAAAGTCTGCCATGCACTCGCATTCAAAAATCCCATGGGGTCCTTTCTTCCTCAGCACTCCCTTTTCAAAGAGATTCTCTGCGATCACCACGCAGTTTCCGTTGTCTCCCCACCAGACTGACTGGAAGTGACGGCTGACGACGACCTTCCAGAGCTTCTTGAGGAAGGTGCAGGGAGAAGTGGTGCTGGCCCTTTGTGGAACCTGCACATTCTGGTTCATCCGAGTCAGAGGATGAGTCTGGTGATGGTGACTTCAGGTTATCTCTCCTGGCTGAGCTCGGGTGCAGCTTTGAGCCTCAGCCCTTTCCCTGACCAGCGAGACTGAGTCCTGCCTGTCAGTGGGATGAAGGACTGCGGCGTCTGAAGCCTCGGTGCCTGGGCAGCACCACGGCAAGTGCCTGCTGGTCACTGTGATGCCTGGTCCCCTCACTGTGACCTCACCGTGTGGCACACGTCTCCTGGCAACTGGAAGTGGAAGAGAGAACAAGTTCTAAAATGTCCTATTTTCTTTCCATGGAGAGCGCTGGTTTTAGCCAAGAGTGAATCAAACTGTGTTTGTGGCTGGAATATCCTGCTAGGGCTGCATTGCACCCCATTTTTCATGGGAATTGGTCCCAGTGAGGTATTGGGAATGGTGCAGCACTAGACATCAAAGTTCCCCAGAGCTAAAGTTCTTCCCTTGGATTCCTTTCTTTCTTCTACGGAATATCCTGTGCTCTGGAATTTTTCGGAGCGCTGTTTTTTCATGGCTGTTCTGTTCCCCAAGTGATGCTTTAATTTTTCAGCAGCCCCTCCTTGCTGCTCCGTGGTATGATCCAAAAAGGAAACCTTACCTGAAATGCCTCTTGCAATTTAAACTAACTGGTGCTCTTCAGCCCATACTTTTCTTAGATTTGGCTCTTATGCTTCCCATGGCTGTAGAACCTTTAGAATCAAAACTAGAAGACTCAGTTATGTTCTTTCCTCCTTTTTGTCTAAGTATCTACAAGTATCTGACTTAAGTGGGACTGTGAGAACCTCCTGAGGTTCAACAAGGCCAAGTGCAAGGTCATAAACCCTGGTTGGGGCAATCTCTGTTTTCAGTACATGATGGGGGATGAGGTGACTGAGAGCTGCCCTGCAGAGAAAGACTCGGGGGTGCTGGTCGATGAGAAGCTTGACATGAGCCAGCAATGTGTGCTCACAGCCCAGAAGGCCAACAGTATCCTGGGCTGCATCTAAAGAAGTGTGGCCAGCAGGTCAAAGGAAGTGATTCTGCTCCTCTGTTCCTCTCCTGTGAGGCCTCGTCTGGAGTAATGTGTCCAGTTCTAAAATCCTCAGCATAAGAAGGATATGGAACTGTTTCAGCTACCTTTTATTAGTATTTTTAACCAAGCAATTCTCACTGTTGGATTACCAAATGCATACAAATATGCCACAAAAACATTGACCAAAAATGATTCCTTACGGCTAATAACATAACCAAGTATTAACCTAAGTTCTGAAGAACCTTCAGAAAAAAGGCAGCAGGAATAAAACAGAAAATATCTCAGTTAAGTGCTCCTTTCCTTGAAGGCTGAGCATGGAATCAAAACAACACCGATTGTTTAAGCCTTTGCCCTGTGTGCTGCTTTGTTGCTTGAGTGAAAAATAGTCTCATTTGGAAAATTAGTTTTTCCACAAGTGCTTTTTTCCTTTTTAGTGTGTCAAACTGATTATGATACAGCTGGAACTAGGTGTACATCAAAGAGATTCTGCTGAGATGCTTTGATCAGAAAAAAGGCCAAAAAAAAGAAAAAAAAAAAAGGAAAGGAGGCTTATCAGCTTGTGTCTGAAACACTATTCTGTAAAGCATTAAGATATTTGGAGAGGAAAAAAAATACCCCAACTATCAAGTTCCAAAATCGGTCCCAGAGGTTATAAGCAAGTCACAGGAGGCCCTTTAGTTTATCCTTGATCCTTTTGAGGAGCTGGAAATGAAAACATCATGCAGAAGCTGCAGCTTCAATTGGACATAATATCTGAAAAAAAGATTGATAGTTCTTCCTTGCTAATGAGGAAAAAAAGCAAGTACTCTGGAAGAATGCCGTCCCGCCTTGCTAGCTGACATTAATAGAGCTATCACACACATCTAAATATTATAAAATTCAGGGTAACTCACAAACAAGTTTTGCACATTTGTCCTCTGGCTGCTTCAGAGTTGAAGCTCGATCTTTCCCTTCTCCAAAAAAAACCAACTAGGAAAGAAGGTGCTGGGTTGGTTTTTTTTATGTTTTGGTTATCCCCTGCCTCCAGCTTACAAATTACACCAAGGAACCAAAACAGCTGCTTCTGGAGTCACTGTTATCCCCTTGGGTAACGTTGCCCTAATATTGCCTTAGAGAAGGGGTCTCTAAGCTTACGCTGGACAGGTAATACTAATTTAGGACAGGAGACACAAGAAGGAGCTTAAATACCAGTTTCAGTCCTCATTCAGCTGAACATGGCTTGTTGTGTGCGTGGAAATTTAGGACTAGATAAAGCACCTGTGCCTTTGCTTCGTGCCTTTCCACTTAAGACAGTTCATTGTTCGAAGGGCAGAAGGAGGTTTGGATTAAAAAAATCCACAACAACAAACATCCACACAAGGAAAATAACACAGTCTTTATTCTGTTCAACTAGATTCCGATACTGCCACCAGCCTGCATGAATGACACAAGGAACAGGTAGCCTTAACTCCTGAGTTAATGTGATGATTGACAATCACGTCAGCCTGGGGCTTGGGATGGTCGTGTTCAATATCCATATGATCAGAGTAATAGCGATGTTTATGCAATAGCTGTGCACTGAGGCTTCATATGAAATATCTAAATTTTGTAGTCTACAGCGAATACTTTGCAAACATTCCTCCACTTTACAATAGGACTCAGAAAAGGGCCAGAAACATGATTTTTTTTCTTTTAAATGATCATTACTGTAGCCCCGAGTAATCAAATCTCTTCCAGTTAAAAGATATTTTCTTTCCTATATTCAGAGGGTAGTAGATTCAGTTGTTTTCCTCCTACAGGTGCGAAAAGAAGAACTTTCCTAGCAAAGAGCATTAATAGCTGGGAAGAGTCAGTGCATTTTTTTGAAAGTAGCCTTGCATTAAGCTACTTGTAATTTAAATACTGTATCAGTTACTGTGATATACTATCATTATTTTAAATATAATGTAAAATACACAGGCTACAATAACATTTTTAGAGCAGTAGCTCACAGCTAGTGTTACACACACCACTGCAACATGAAGTGCAGTTTGGTACAAAGTGGGAAACTGAGCTCAGCTCTTCATCAATGCCTTAGATGTTGCTCAAAGATAAGACTGGAATGAATCAGGTCTCTTTTCTGAAGGCAACAGCTCCATCACAGCCAAGCATCAAGGCCTCACTCCCTCCACTCCTCAGCATCAGCCATTGCTGCTGTCTTCTCTGGTGAGCAGAGAAGCAAGTGGTGCAACAAAAATGAGCACCTAGATGCCACTCAGTGACATCCCATTGGCCTTTCACCTCCTGTAGCTAAGCAGAGGGACCATTCTCACCATCAGTCCTTAATCCTACTCAACTTGGTTCTGTGCTTTTTTTCTTCTTCTTTTTCCTCACTTTTTGTACATTTTGTTAAATTGAGAAATGTGAGGTGCTCTTCACTTTGTAGCTGTTTAGAAAACCATCCAGGGTCTTTCATGGCTTGCTATTTTATAGGAGAATTTACCAGCAAGATAAAGGACCATTTCCTCAAGTAAGACTGGAGTAAAAAAAAAAAACAAAACCACATGCACCACAACAAAAGCCTTTCAGAGTGTCATACATTTCAACTTCTTCTAACAATTCGATTTTAGAGTCTCTGGTATCACACAGTGTTTGCACAGCTTCTAGCCCAGGCTGCTCACAGAATTGCACAGCTTTGTCTGTTATAATGGAAGGTGTCAGGGAACTTTCCCAAGAGTCTACTTTCAGTTAACTTTCCAAAACCCTAATTGCTTTATGGATTTTATGCCAAGGATGCAGACTCCCTAGATCCTATTAAAGGTACCCTTGAGAATCTTTCATTTGCAGGTTATTAGAGTCTTGCTGGACCTTGACAGCTAAGATGTCTAAAGATCTTACTGAGTATGGAGACCATGCACAGACCTTCCTGGTGATTACCTTGTACACTCGCTAGACTACAAATCAAGCTAAGTGTGTTCTAGCCTTTCAAAATGCCCTGCAGTTCCTAGAGCAGTAAAATATCTGTGCAATTTGGAGACTTCTCTTCTTTCACGTACGATGAAAGACAGGAAAACTGGTTTTGTGGAAAGCCCTACCTAGTTCATAGCTTTCCATACATATTTTATTCACCTGCCATAAGCTAGTGTAAGCATAGTTCAGATTCAGTAACTTCACATTTTATAGCTAAAATAGCTGAAACCTCAGCATTTTCAGATGCTGAGACTTTGAAGAAGTCTTTTCCCCAGAAAACTCAGGCCTTTCTTTTGAACTAGTAAGAAGAACGTACAAAAGTCATTATCAGCATTTTTACCAACAAAGACATAGATCACAGGTAACCACCATAGAATACTAGCATGTTACTAGGGTCATTAGGGTTAGGATTATTGTGACATCAGGACTATTGTGACATCAGTGACATTTATTTCGTCTGTGACTATTTTTAAAGCAGTGACATCTATGTTGTCTGTGTCTATTGTGACATCAGTGATATCGATGACGTCTGTCACTTTTCTGACATCAGTGTCATCTGTAACATCTTTGATGATGGTGATATCAGTGACATTTGTGACAACTATGGCATCTGTGACAATGGTGACATCAGTGACATTTGTGACATCTGTGATGTCTGTGACAATTTTTACATCAGTGAGAGATATGTGGAGGATTATCTGGGATGCAGTGACACAAGGCCAGCCTTCTTCTGGATGCAGAAAAAGGGCATCTGCCAGGGCTTGAGGGATCTCCCTGTCCCCTGCTCCTCCTTACTGGGTATTGACGAAGCAGTGGGCGGCTGTCAGCACCCACTGGGGGTGGATGATGGTCCCTTCGCAGGTGAAGGAGCTCCTGCAGGTCCTGAAAGGTCAAAAGACCTGAGAACAGGGGGAAGAGGACACAGGGCAGGCTGAATGATGCCACCACCACGTTGTGCTGGGCCGTTGGCTTCTGCTTCACAGGCAGCCTTGAGGTCCCAAACCTGCTTGGTCCTGCCCTCCCACCTCAAGCTCCCCATCCAAGCCTACGGTGACTGGTTGTGTTTGGTTAGGATGCTGTTTCTAGTCTATTCTCTGTGTAGGAATATATAGTTTTCACAGCAAACTCTGCTTCAGCCTCATTCTGTCTCCTGGGCAAGGCAAGGTCTCCATCCCGGGCACGAAGGGAAAGACTCACTCCAAAGGGTGACCCCGTGCCTGGTTGGACAAGAGGGAGAGGAGAAGAGAATGGTGATTCCAGGGGCTGGAGGTCTTCAGAGAATCACAGGACGGTTTGGGTTGGAAGGGACCTCAACGATGATTCAGTTCCAACACCCTACAGATCATACACATTCACACACCCACACTCATGCTGCAACTAAACTTCTCAACCAAAGGGCCAATAAAGAATCAGAATAGTTTGGGTTGGATGGAAGGGACCTTAAAGATCATCCAGTTCCACCCCTGCCATGGGCAGGGACTCCTCCAACTGGACCAGGCTGCCCAAGGCTCCATCCAACCTGACCTTGAACACCTCCAGGGATGGGGCAGACACAATTTCCCTGGGCAACCTGTGCCAGTGGCTCACCACCGTCACAGTGAAGAAGAGACAGTTGGGGTTGTTCAGCCTGGAGAAGCCAAGGCTCTGGGGACAACTTAGAGCAGCCTTTGAGGACACGAAGAGGCTCCAGAAAAGCTGGGGGGGGACTTTTTACAGGGGTAGGATAAGGTGAATGTCTTTAAATTGGAAGGGGAAAAATTTAGATCAGACACTAGGAAGAAATTCTTCACGATGAGGGTGGGGAGGCCCTGGAAGAGGGTCCCCAGGGAAGTGGTGGCTGCCCCATCCCTGGAGGTGTTGAAGGCCAGGTTCGATGGAGCTTTGAGCACTCTGATCCAGTGGGAGGTGTCCCTGCCCATGGCAGGAGGGTTGGAACTGGGTGGGCTTCGAGGTCCCTTCCAACCCAAACCATTCCATGATTCTATGATTTACAGGTTTCCAGTTTAATTAGTGAAGGAGTGAATTATTTGTTAAGAGGTGTGCAGGCTTGATCTATGGTTATTTACAATATCCTGCTTATCTGACACAGTTTGGTGAAGAACACGCGTAACTGAAAGGTAGAAAACCTGCCCCATACCAACAGTTTCCATCCCTCTATTCCTCCCATCCCTCCAACCCTTCGCTGGGCTCTTCTTCATGGAGTAGGAATGAACTTCTGCTGTTGTACCCTGACGAAAATCACATCTTGGTTCTTCTGTGGCTGCAGGACCCTTCTGACTGTCCTTGCACAGGGAAATACAGCAATCCACCCAACCAGATCTGGTGCTGGAATAGAGGAGGATCTGCAGGAGACAGCTTGTCTTCTCCACAGAGCTAGGCTGCTCGAAGCAGATCCGGGAATCACCTTCAGGTTCGCTCTCCAAAACCAAAGCAGCTCTAATTCCTGTTGGTCTGGGGTCCAGTTCTGGTGCTGGTGAAGCCTTGTGACACCTCTGGGGCCCTGAGAGTATCTCAGCTGCTTCCAGACAGAGCCTGCCCTCTCCTCCTGGGGACACGGCTGCACAATCAGCTGTGTCCTTGTGTCTCTCCACCCAAGCCAGGATGGCAGTAGAAAGCTCCCACACCTTGTATGAGCTTTGATGTTGACCAGCACCCTCCTGTAGAGAGCTCTTCACCAAGATCTGCTGGTCTTGATGGCAAAGCGGGTGGTGTTTCCTCATCCTCCCTTTCTGTCTCCTGCCACAAAGTGAGAAAGCGACTGGAAGGTCACCTGCAAAGCATCCACTGCAAGCAGCTCTCCCATGACCACAGAGCTTCTGCCACAGCCCGCTCTACTGCAGGTGCCTTTCATGCTACCATGACACAAATAGAACATCCTCCTCCCCACAACGAGGCAACAGCTCAGCCATTAGGTCGGTGCTGAACTGGGATTGCCGTGAAGACCCTCATGGCTTGCGTATTTCAACCTCTCCCACGTGCTTAGCTACAGCTTACTGTCCCACCACCACACTGTGCATCTCTAAGAGCCCATCTCGCAGCGCAAGGTGCTGTGGAGCCCTATTATAGTATCATAGAATCACCTGTTTGGAAAAGACCCATGGGATCATCGAGTCCAACCATTCCCATCAATCACTAACCCATGTCCCTCAGCACCTCATCCACCCGTCCCTTAAACCCCTCCAGGGAAGGGGACCCAACCCCCTCCCTGGGCAGCCTCTGCCAGGGACCAATCACCCTTTCCATGAAATATTTCATCCTGATGTCCAGCTTGACCCTCCCCTGGTGGAGCTTGAGGCCATTCCCTCTCGTCCTGTCCCCTGTCCCTTGGGAGATGGCCTTCTATGACAAAGAAATCTACCTGATTGCCTTCTATGACAAAGTGACTCGGCTGCTGGATGAGGGAAAGGCTGTGGATGGATCTTCCTGGACTTCAGCAAAGCCTTTGACACAGTTTCTCCCAGCGTTCTGCTTGAGAAACTGTCAGCCTCTGGCCTGGACAGGCGCACACTCTCCTGGGTGGAAAACTGGTTGGATGGCCGGGCCCAGAGAGTGGTGGGAAATGGTGCAAAATCCAGCTGGAGGCCAGTGACAAGTGGTGTTCCCCAGGGCTCAGTGCTGGGTCCAGCCCTGTTCAATGTCTTCATCAATGACCTGGATGAAGGCATCGAGTGCACCCTTAGCAAGTTTGCGGACGACACTAAGCTGGGTGGAAGTGTCGATCTGCTGGAGGGTCGGGAGGCTCTGCAAAGGGATCTGAACAGGCATGAGGTTCAACAAGGCCAAATGCCGGGTCCTGCACTTGGGGCACAACAACCCTATGCAGTGCTACAGACTAGGAGAAGTCTGTCTAGAAAGCTGCCTGGAGGAGAGGGATCTGGGCGTGTTGGTTGACAGCGACTGAACATGAGCCAGCAGAGGCCCAGGTGGCCAAGAAGGCCAATGGCATCTTGGCTTGGATCAGAAACGGCGTGACCAGCAGGGCCAGGGAGGTTATCCTCCCTCTGGACTCGGCACTGGGGAGACCGCTCCTCGAATCCTGTGTTCAGTTGTGGGCCCCTCACCACAAGAAGGATGTTGAGGCTCTGGAGCGAGTCCAGAGAAGAGCAACAAAGCTGGTGAAGGGGCTGGAGAACAGGCCTTATGAGGAGCGGCTGAGAGAGCTGGGGGTGTTTAGCCTGGAGAAAAGGAGGCTGAGGGGTGACCTCATTGCTCTCTACAACTACCTGAAAGGACGTTGTAGAGAGGAGGGTGCTGGCCTCTTCTCTCAAGTGACAGGGGACAGGACAAGAGGGAATGGCCTCAAGCTCCGCCAGGGGAGGTTTAGGCTAGACGTTAGGAAAAAATTCTTTACAGAAAGGGTCATTGGGCACTGGAACAGGCTGCCCAGGGAGGGGGTTGATTCACCTTCCCTGGAGGTGTTTAAGGCACAGGTGGATGAGGTGCTGTGGGACATGGTTTAGTGTTTGATGGGAACGGTTGGACTCGATGATCCGGTGGGTCTCTTCCAACCTGGTTGTTCTGTGATTCTGAGAAGAGCCCAGCTCCCTCCTCTCCACAACCTCCTTTCAGGTAGTTGGAGAGAGCAATGAGGTCTCCCCTCAGCCTCCTCTTCTCCAGGCTAAACACCCCCAGGGCCCTCAGACTTGTTCTCCAGCCCCTTCCCCAGCTCCGTTGCTCTTCTCTGGACTCACTCCAGAGCCTCAACATCCTTCTTGTGGTGAGGGGCCCAGAACTGACCCCAGGATTCGAGGAGCGGTCTCCCCAGGGCTGAGTCCAGAGGGAGAAGAACCTCCCTGGCCCTGCTGGCCACGCCGTGTCTGATACAAGCCAAGATGCCACTGGCCTTGGCCACCTGGGCCCCTGCTGGCTCCTGTTCAACCAACACCCCCAGGTCCTTCTCCTCCAGGCAGTTTCCAGCCAGACTTCTAGTCTGGAGCTGCCCAGGGCTGTTGTTCCCCCACCACTGCAGGACCCGGCATTTGGCCTCGTTAAACCTTATCCCATTGGTCTCAGCCCAGTGGTCCAGCCTATTCAGAATTGTTAAGGGTGGAAAAGACCTCTAAGACCATCAAGTCCAACCATCATTGTGTCTACCAAATCATGTCCTGAAATGCCACGTCTACGTGGTTTTTGAAGGTCTGTAGGAATGGAGACTCCTCCACTCCCTTCAGCAGCATATCCCATCGCCATCCCAATGCTTCTCCTTCATCCTTCCAAAGCCTCTCCCATGCCACGGCTGCACCAAGCTTCCTCCTTCAGCAGGACAACCTGTAAATCACAGCGCCCTCTGCCTGCTCCCTTTATGGCTCTCCTCAGCCCCCCTCGGTACCTGCAGTCCCCATGACGTAGGTCTCTCTTGCTCAGCTCTCCTTGCTGGCACGGTGGGCAGCGCTGCCTCTGTGTGGTCCTTCTCTCTTTGTGGGATTTCCTGCTGGAAAAGAAGTTGAGATTGCCTCAATCCCTTCACAGAATCATAGAAGCATAATGGTTGGAAAAGAACTCGAAGATCATCAAGTCCAACCATCCACACAACCCCATGGTGCCTACTAAACCATGTCCCAAAGCAACACATCTATTTTTTTTAACACCTCCAAGGATGGTGACTCCACCGCTTCCCTGGGCAGCCTCTTCCAACACTTCACCACTCTTTCTAGAAATAATTTTTTCCTAATATCCAATCTAATCATCCCCTGGCACAACTTGAGGCCATTTCCTCTCATCCTATCGCCTCTGACTTGGGAGAAATAGGACTTTCGAATGAGGTCCAGAGCAATGGAATCATTAAGGTTGGAAAAAAGCCTCTAAGATCATCCTGTACAACCATGCAGACTGAACATTAGGAAAAAAATTTTCCCGGAAAGGGTGATTGGTCCCTGGCAGAGGCTGCCCAGGGAGGGGGTTGAGTCCCCTTCCCTGGAGGGGTTTAAGGGACGGGTGGACGAGGTGCTGAGGGACATGGGTTAGTGACTGATGGGAATGGTTGGACTTGATGATCCCGTGGGTCTCTTCCAACCTGGTGACTCTATGACTCTATGATTCTATGATACTAGAGGCAAGAGGGAGCCTAGGCTAAAGCGCAGGAGACCATGGCTAGGTGAGGGCACATCCTTGACTGTGTGCTGGAAGGGAAAATCTGGTGACAACTGTGAAGTTCAACAGAATCAGAGAATAGTCTGGGTTGGAAGGGACATTAAAGATCATCCAGTTTCAACCCCCCTGCCATGGGCAGGGACACCTCCCACTGGATCAGGCTGCTCAAAGCCTCATTTAACCTGGCCTTGAACACCTCCAGGGATGGGGCAGCCACAGCATCCTTGGACAACCTGCGCCAGGGCCTCCCCACCCTCATGGTGAAGAAATTCTTCCTGATGTCCGGTCTAACTCTGCCCCTCTCCAGTTTATCCCCGTTGCTCCTCATCCTATCACTCCAAGCCCTTGGGAACAGTTCCTCCCCAGCTTTCCTGGAGCCCCTTCAAGTACTGGAAGGTCAGTACGAGGGCTCCTCGGAGCCTTCTCCTCTCCAGGCTGAACAACCCCAACTCTGTTAGCCTGTCCTCATATGGAAGATGCTCCAGCCCTCACATCATCCTTGGAGTCTCCTCTGGACCAGTTCCAACAGCTCCATCTCCTTCTCCTCTTGAGGATTCCAGAACTAGACACAGTCCTCCAGATGAGGACTCACAAGAGAGAAGCAGAGGAGCAAAGACCCTGGCAGTTGCAGGGAAGCACTTCAGGCAGGAGGTTACTGTAAAGAGACCAGGTGGAAGGAGATGGAGCTGAAAGGAAAAGTCTGCTTCACAAGCCTTGGAGGACACCGCAGGATGGCCATGGCTCACCTTCCACCGAGCTGGCTGGCTCTCCCGAGCCCGTCGCCTCACTCGCTCCTCCTCCGCCTGCCTTCTGCTCTCCTCCTCTGCTAACTTAGCCATGTTCTCAAAGCGTGATCGCAGGCTGCCGGGGCCGCTGGAAGCTCCTGTGGAGAAGACAGCTGATCAAGCCTGTGCAGTGGCTCCCTTTCACCAAGCATCCAGGAGAAACCCAGATCTCTGCCTCTCCCGGAGAAACATGCAGCTCAACCACCTTCTTCTGCCCCTCCAAGCAAGTTAATCCATATCCCACCACAGCACGTGCCACAGGGGGACCACGGGGCTCACAGCTTCCCACCAAGCCCAGAGTTGGTTATCAGTTGTCTCACCTGCCTCCACTGGTCTTGTTTTCTCATACGAGGAGGTGGGAGCTACCATCTCCTTAAAGCCAGCAGCACTCTGCAAGGGGAAGCAAAAGAATGGTCCAGCTTGATAGGCAAGGACAGTGCTGAGATCGTAGAATCATAGAATTACCAGGTTGGAAAAGACCCACTGGATCATCGAGTCCAACCATTCCCATCAATCACTAACCCATGTCCCTCAGCACCTCGTCCACCCATCCCTTAAGCCCCTCCAGGGAAGGGGACTCAACCCCCTCCCTGGGCAGCCTCTGCCAGGGACCAATCACCCTTTCCATGAAATATTTCATCCTGATGTCCAGCTTGACCCTCCCCTGGTGGAGCTTGAGGCCATTCCCTCTCGTCCTGTCCCCTGTCACTTGGGAGAAGAGGCCAGAACCATGGAATGTCCTGAGTTGGAAGGGACCTGCAAGGACCATCCAGTCCAACTCCTGGTCCTGCACAGGACAACCCCAACATTCACACCATGAGCCTGAGGGAGTTGGCCAAATGCTTCTGGAATATTATCAGGCTTGGAGCCGTGATGGCTTCCCTGGACAGCTGTTCCAGTGCTCCATCACCTATGGGAGAAGAACCTTTTCCTAATATCCAAACTAACCCTCCCCTGGCATCTTCCTGCCATTCCCCCGTGTCCTGTCAACAGTCACCAGAGAGAAGAGCTCAGTGCCCGCTTCTCCTCTTCCCTCATGAGGAAGCTCTAGACCATGGCAAGGTCTCCCCTCAGCCTCCTCCAGGCTGAACAGACCAGGTGATTTTAGCTGCTTCTCACAGACTTCCCTCTAAACCCTCCACTGACTTTGTGGCCTCCTCTGGACCCTGGCCTAGAACACCTCCAGGGAGGGGGCAGCCACAATTTCCCTGGGCAACCTGTGCCAGGGCCTCCCCACCCTCATCATGAAGAAGAGAGAGTTGGGGTTGTTCAGCCTGGAGAAGACAAGGCTCTGTGAAGAACTTAGAGCAGCCTTCTAGTATCTGAAGGGGCTCCAGGAAAGCTGGAGAGCGACTTCTTACAAGGGCCTGGAGTGGTAGGATGAAGGAGAATGTCTTTAAATTGGAAGAGGGAAGGTTTAGATTAGTCATTAGGAAGAAATTCTTCACAATGAGGGTGGCGAGGCCCTGGTAGAGGTTCCCCAGGGAAGCTGTGGCTGCCCCATCCCTGGAGATGTTGAAGGCCAGGTTGGATTGGGCATGGGCAGCCTGATCTAGTTGGACGTGTTGGAACGGGATGGGCTTTAAGGTCCCTTCCAACCCAAACTACTCTATGATTCTATGACCCCTGGGGTGTTTGCAGCAAAAAAGAAGTGGGATTAAGTGGTTTTATCTACTTTCATACAAAAACGAAAGTGCAGGTGGGATCCAGCCTTCAGTGATCCAGAGAAAGAGGTGGGTGATGGTTCAGTCTGAGAGTGGAATGGTTCAAAAGCAGCTGAGAATGGAAAAAAAACCTGTTCCCCCAGACTGGACTCCTCCACACCCTCTTCTATTTAAACCACACGGTTCCCTTTCCCTTGCAGTAGTGCACACGCAGCGCTGGGATCACATCTCCAGCTTCGAAGCCTCTTCCCTTGTAGCAACGCAAAGAGCATTGATGAGCAGGAAACAATTTCAAGCTGCAGCACGCGGTCTTACCTTATCCACCCTGTCCTTCTGGACCCCATAGCGGCCTCCAAACCCCTTGGAATAGTCTGTATGGGAAAAAAAAAAAATGAGGTTGGACTTCCCGATAAGACTGATGAGGCACCGGCCCAGGTTGTCCAGCGAAGTTGTGGCTGCCCCATCCCTGGAGGTGTTCAAGGCCAGGTCAGATGGGGCTTTGAGCAGCCTGATCCAGTGGGAGGTGTCCCTGCCCATGTCAGGGGCTCAGAACTGGATGATATTTAAGATCCCTTCCAACCTGAACTAGCCTATGATTCTATGACTTGATGATCTCAAAGGTCTTTTCCAACCAAGCAATTCTATGATTCTACTCTTATCACACATGGAACTAAGCAGAGATAACAGACGCAAAATTATATGGACAAGAGCTTTTAAGGCTTATTCTTAATTCCTTTAAGTGAAATTTTTACCCCATCCCTGGAGGTGTTCAAAGGCCAGGTTGGATGGGCATTGAGCAACCTGATCCAGTGGGAAGTGTCCCTGCTCATGGCAGGGGGTGGAACTGGATGGGGTTTGAGGTCTCTTCCAACACAAACCACTCCGTGATTCTATGAAGTGCACAGGTTTCAGTGCTGGACGTTGGCAAATCTGCTTCCAGGAACTGGGATGAGAAGCCAGTCAAGCTGCTCCTAGAACCTGCTTTGCTTGGCTCCCATGTACTCACCTGTCCGATGAGCTTATAACCAGGAACGAACCTATCTGAGAAAGCACAATATGGTCTAGGAAGCTTGGATTCAGGGTCTCGCATTCAATATCCCCCACTGATCCAAGCATGCGCCTTCTCTGGAAAAGCTCATGCTTGTGTTTTGGTGGTTCCACAACGTGGTGTCTACATTCGGCTTTCAGCAGGAGGAACTCTCTCAGGTATGAACCACTGGCTCTAGGTCTGTGTGTGCTCCAAGGAAATCGTGCTCTGGCAGCATTGTCCTACCTGTTTGGGATGCATGGGGTTGAAGTTCCTCCCGGTGGTCCCAGCCAAGGGCACTCTTGTCTTGACGATCCCTCTGCACCCCGAACTTCCCACCAAAGCCCACAGAATAATCTTCAGCCGCAGGCATCCGGGTCGTGGCGTGGAACAGAACAAACAAGGGAGGGAAAGAGAGAAGTAGCAGCACTGTGAAGCTCAGGTGTAACAGTTTTCCCTGCCCAGGACTTCGAGAAAGACATGGAGCAAGTCCAGGTTTCCCCACTGGTGGCTGCAGCGATAGCTTTTTGGGATGCCACCTGCTATGAGCATCCACCTGGGCTTCCCTGCACCCTCCCTTTGGTGACTATAGGATCATAGAATCACCAGGTTGGAAAAGACCCACCGGATCATCAAGTCCAACCGTTCCCATCAATCACTAACCCATGTCCCTCAGCACCTCATCCACCCGTCCCTTAAACCCCTCCAGGGAAGGGGACTCAACCCCCTCCCTGGGCAGCCTCTGCCAGGGACCAATCACCCTTTCCATGAAATATTTCATCCTGATGTCCAGCCTGACCCTCCCCTGGTGGAGCTTGAGGCCATTCCCTCTCATCCTGTCCCTTGGGAGAAGAGCCCAGCTCCCTCCTCTCCACAACCTCCTTTCAGGTAGTTGGAGAGAGCAATGAGGTCTCCCCTCAGCCTCCTTTTCTCCAGGCTAAACACCCCCAGGGCCCTCAGACTTGTTCTCCAGCCCCTTCCCCAGCTTTGTTGCTCTTCTCTGGACTCGCTCCAGAGCCTCAACATCCTTCTTGTGGTGAGGGGGATGACTCGGGCAATGACAGCTTGGCCACCCCCCTACTCAGGCATCTCCAGATCAAAGACTTCAACCTGTGGTCTTCCAGTCTCTAAAAAGGTCTGTGAATGAGAATATTGAGCCCTTGAAAGTACAGAAGAAATCGGAAACCTGTTGTGGGATTTACCTTTGTTACAATGAAAACATGAAAACCACGGACTCTGGGAGCTGCAGCAAGGGCTGAAACCCACATTTCATAGGATCATTGAATGGTTTGGGTTGGAAGGGACCTTAAATATCATCCAGTTCCAACCCCTTTGTGATGGGCAGGGACACCTCCCACTGGATCAGGGGCTCCAAGCTCCATCCAACCTGGCCTTGAACACCTCCAGGGATGGGGCAGCCATGATTTCTCTGATCAACCTGTGCCAGGGCCTCCCCACCCTCACAGGAAAACATTTCTTCCTAAGATCTTATCTCAGTCTCTCCTACTTTAGCTTAAAACCATCCACCCTTGTTCTATCCCTGCACTCCCTGATCAAGAGCCCCTCCCCGATCAAGAGCCCCTCCCCAGCTTTCAGTCCTGGAAGCTGCTCTAAGGTCTCCTCGGAGCCTTCCCTTCTCCAGGCTGAACAAACCCAACTCTCTCAGCCTATCCTCATACAGAGGTCCATCAAGACCTCATCACCAGTCTCCACTTGGACATTGAGCCATTGACCACAACTCTCTGAGTGGGACCATCCAGTCGATTTCTTCTCCACCAAGTGGTCCATCTGTCAACTCCTTATCTCTCCAATTTAGAGACCAGAATGTGGAGCTGGACAGTGACAGTTCCCGTCAAAGCCAAACGTAGACCAGTGGAGGGTAAAAAAGGGTGGTGACGGGACAGCGGGGAATGGGGCTACAAGAGTGACCAATTTGGAACTGGACTCTGAAACAAGTGGGAGGAGGGCGATAGCAAAAGAAGTTGCCCCACAGCAGACGGTACAGGGTATGGACTTGCCTTTCTGGGATGAGTGTTTCTCCACCTCACCCTTGTATTCAAAGCCCAGCGCTGACTGGAAGAAGAAGAGAAGGAATGCCAGTTGTCCTCAGGGACAAGTCTGGTCCCACCAACCCTCCTCTTAGGGCTCAGATGGGCTCCTGCTCCTCGTCTGGTGGTGCAACACACAGGTGCCCGCCCACTCCTGGACTGATAGGGGCTTCTCAGCCCTTCACACCACCCCTGCTGCCCAAAGATCTCACCTCAATTTACCCTCTCTCAGCTGAAAATCATTCCCCCTCATCCTATCCCTGCCCTCCCTGACAAGGAGCCCCTCTCCAGCTTTCCTGGAGACCTTCCCCCTATTGGAAGCTGCTCTGAGGTCTCCCTTCTCTTCCCCAGGCTGAACAGCCCCGTCTCTCCCAGCCTGTCCTCGTACAGGAGGTTCTCCAGCCCTCATATCATCTCCGTGGCCTCCTCTGGCCTCGCTCCCACAGCTCCATCTCCTCCTTTCGCTGAGGATTCCAGCACTGGACACAGCGCTCCGGACGAGGTCTCCCAGAGAGGCACAGAGGGGCTGGATCACTCCCTCCCTGCTGCCCACACTGCAGCCCAGGACTTCAGACAAAGAACCGTGTAAATCAAACAATGTTGTTTGGTTTGGGTTTTTTTTCCCAATTACCCACCCACATCCAGGCACTCCCTTCAGGTTATCTCCTCACCTAAGCCAGCTACATCTTACAAGACAGCTTTGTACGATGAGATAATTCAACATACAAAGCAGCTGCAGCAAAACTTCTCAATTAATTCTCACAAGCCCAGTGTCTCACAATCTTTAAAGAAAATTTAGATCTGAAAAGGAACTCAGTCATCGCATCATTTATTGCTGTGATTTATTGCAGTGTAAGGCTGAAAACACACATTGCAAAAATCCATTTTGAAACCAGCAATGTGTTAAGCAGAGAAGCTGTAGAAGCCCTGTCCTGGATGCTCTGGGGGAAGGACCTGGTGGGAGCCGGCTGCAGGAGCAGGGTGGCAGCGCCCTTCCCAGAGAGGCCGTGCCGCCGTGTGTGGCATTTCCCTGCTCGCTGCCACCTGTGAGGCGGCTGCCCCCCGTCACCCGCCATTCGGTGGGTCTGTCAGGGGCGTCCGACCCCAGCTCCTGCCTCCCCTTCTGCTTGGAACATCCCGAGTTGCCCCCCTGCCCCAAGCTCACCGTACCGGGCGCCCGCAGCCCACGTCTTTGTGACTTCATCCCGAGGCCAAGGGCATCGCCGGCAGCGCCAGCGCCGCGGGCATCTGTTGGCTGCTGCCTGGTGGCAAGAAGCCCTCGCCTGTCGCTGTGCCACGTCTTGCTGGAAGCATGAGCGTCCTCCTCGTCCTCGTGCTGCTGGCCCTGTGCCGGCCCGTGCAGGGCACGGGGGACACCTGCGAGTGAGTGTCCCGGGCTGTGGGGATCCCTGCAGGGCGCCCGCTGGTCCCTCGTGGCCACAACACGGCTCCCCAGGGCTGGCACAGCTCCTCTGCAGGGCTGAAGCTGAGGCAGGGGGGGATGCCCGCCCGCCCCACGGCGTTCCCTGGCCGCATCGCGAGGGAAGGCGGCCGAGCTTCAGCCCCAGCGGTGGCGAGGCACCCGGCAGGGCACTCACGAGCCTCTGGTTTCCACAGGACCTGCGGACACCGGCCCATGGATTATGATGCTGGCACGTCGCGTGTCGTCGGGGGCAGAGATGCCCAGCCGGGCGCCTGGCCCTGGATCGTCAGCATCCAGAGCCCCTGGCAAGCCGGCACAGGGCACGTCTGCGGAGGGAGCCTCATCGGCACACACTGGGTCCTCACGGCCGCCCACTGCTTCACCGGGACCACGTAAGGAGGAGCTGAGAACAGGGACTCCCCTGCAACGCTGGCAGCCTCCAGCCCCGTGTTCGTCGCTCCGTAGCGCTGCTTTCCTCTCCCACCTGGAAAGGAGAAAGCAGGGAACTGCTGGGCTGCTGCAGCGCGTGGCTGTGCCCCCTCCCACCCCGCTCTCCATTTGCCTTCCAGGAGCACCGAAATGTGGCGTGTGGTGGCCGGTGTCACCGATCTGACCCAACTGGGCCCCGAGGCTCAAGTACGGAGCATAAAGCGGCTCGTTGTTCATGAACAATACAACGACACCTCGCAGAGGAACGACATTGCCCTGCTGGAGCTGGACCAGCCCGTCCGGTGCAGCTCCCACGTGCAGCTCGCCTGCCTCCCTGACGCCTCCATCCGAGTGTCGCAGCTCACGCCCTGCTACGTCAGCGGCTGGGGCGCCACCGACGAGGAATGTGAGTTCCCCAAATGTACTCGTGTCCCCAGCGCTCACTTGGCACCCTGGGGCGGTGGGTTGGGCGTCCCGGCAGCAGGGGCGAGAGGCAGCGTCTGCCCCTGGAGGGGTGGTCCTGCCCCATTCCCCAGGGCGAGACGGGAGGGATACACCGGCACAATCCTCTCTGGAGGCAAAGCCGACCCCAGGCAGGGCAGGAGGAGAGCTGGCAACGCGCCGCTGGATGTTCATTTCTGTCTGTGCCCACAGCCGGAACCTCCCACGTGCTGCAGGAGGCCCAGGTGCCCCTCATCGACACCCGCGTTTGCAACAGCAGCGGGTGGTACCGCGGGGCCATCCACCCCCACAACCTGTGTGCGGGATACCCGCAGGGCGGCATCGACACCTGTCAGGTAGGAGCAGGCGACGAGTCGGGGCCCAGCGGCACCAGCAGCCCCGGCACAGCCACGCAAACCATCCCACTGCTCGTGGGGCTCACCTCCCCTTCCCCATCTTCCAGGCTCTGCCCAGAAAACCCACCCAGCGGTCCTGGCCGCCCTCAGGTCCAGGGGCCAATCCTGGAACATCCCTCTGCCGCACAGCCAGGGTCACGCCGTGCAGAGACCCCCTCCCAGAGCGGGTTCTGCCAGCTCCTGCAGCGGAGCAGAGCCCTTCTGTGGAGGGAACACAGCTCTGGCAGCTGCTGGGAGAGGGGGAGCCGGCCCTCATGCTGCCGGAGGCCCCCCAGCACCCACAATCCTCTCTCCTCTGCTGCAGGGGGACAGCGGGGGTCCTCTCATGTGCAAAAAGCGCCGTTCGGACCGCTTCTGGCTGGTGGGACTGACCAGCTGGGGAACAGGCTGTGCCAGGGTCCGTCGGCCGGGGATCTACACCTCCACGCAGCACTTCCTAGACTGGATCCTGGTGAAGATGGGGATGAACCCAGCAGGGGCGGCTGCACCGACCTCACAGCCAACACACGCGGGCAAGACACCCTCTCCTGTTCCACAACGGAAGATAAAAAAGTTGGTTAATCTGCTGCAGGCTATCCTGAAGTCCATAAAGGAAATGTACGCTTGAGCAGCACGATGGATAAGATCTGGTGCAATGACCCTTGCCAGTTTTGAATCTGCAGTTAAGTTTTTGATTCAGTTCTAGCCAATCATTCTGAACAATTTAGAATTACTTTGTCGACCAACTGATGATTGAGTGTTAATCGAGAGTAGCTAATTTACTTTTGTGATCCACCTCAATAAATTGAAAGTTGCTGCTAAATCAAGGTCTCAAAATATTCCATCTTTAGCCTGGCGGCATGCTGGGAACTGGAGTCCTTTATCTGGCGGCATGGCTGGGGATGGATTCCTTCACACCCCTGCAGGGTTGCAGCTGGTGTCCTTCACTCCACAGCAGGCTGGGAGGTGGCCTTGTTCACCCCACGGCAGGCTGGCTGCTGGACTCCATCACCATGGAAAGGGTTTGGGTGGATCGGGTGGATCCATCCAGGAGGATGGTACCAACCACTGAACAAAGGCCACGATTGACACGGGGGTTGTTGCGGAGGGGAATGGCTCGTAAGGGTGGAAGGGAGCCATGGAAAGGGCAAGGTGGAGCCTGGCTGAGGAGGAGTGAGGAGGGACAACGGGAGAATAAATGAGAGGTTCTAGGTCACTTAGTGGGACACAGGAGAGTTTGTTTCGGTTGAGTAGGTGTGTCTAGATATTTTTGGCAGCCCCTGACAGTGCCAAGAACTCTTACAGTGCAGAAATTTTTCCTGATATCTAGCCTGAACCTGCCCTGGCACACCTTGAGGCCCTTTCCTCTTGCCCTATCACCTGTCGCTTGGAAGAAGAGACCAACATCCACCTCGCTCCACCCTCCTTTTCGGGAGCTGCGGAGAGCAATGCGGTCTCCCCTCACCTCCTCTTCTCCAGGCTAAACACAAGCCACAGCCCCTGTTCTCCAGACCCTTCCTAGCTCCGTTCCCTTCTCTGGACGCGCTCCAGCCCCTCAGTGTCCCTCTTGCAGTGAGGGGCTCAGAACTAAACCCAGGAGTCGAGGCGTGTCCTCAAATCTATGTGCTAATGTAAAACACCTGCCTGGATCTGCTGGCAACTGTGCACGTTCAGAGGGATTTGGTGTGGGGGAGGGATTCACCTGCTGAGGAAACAGCCACCACTCTGTGTCTCGTGGGCGCAGATACAGGCGAGAGATCTTCCAGCCTGCAACCCACACCGGGTCACTGGTCCGCCTGAACACCCATCTGACTGGGAGAACTGGAGGATTAAGAAGGAAGAGCTGGAAGCTGTCGTAGGGCAAGGAGCCTATGATGTTGTTACCATCACAGAAACGTGGTGGGACGACTCATATAACTGGAGTGCAGCTATGGTGGGTACGAACTCTTCAGGCGGGATAGGAAGGGTAGGAGAGGAGGCGGGGTAGCCCTCTTTGTAAGGGAGGACTTGGACACCATTGAGATGGATTGTGGCGATGAGGAGATTGAGTGCCTGTGGGTTAAAATCAGAGGAGCCCACCAGAAGGTAGATTTTGTGATGGGAGTCTGTTACAGACCACCCAGCCAAGGAGAAGCAGCTGAGGAGCTCTTGTATAAACAGCTGGGGTTAATCTCTAGATCAATGCCTCTTGTTCTTGTGGGAGGCTTCAATCTTCCTGATATCTGCTGGGAGTACAGTAGAGCAGAAAGGAAGCAGTCTAGGAGGTTCCTGGAGTGCGTGGAAGACAACTTCCTTGCACAGCTGGGGAATGAACCAACAAGGGAGGGTGCCCTCCTGGACCTGCTGTTTGTGAACAAAGAAGGCCTTGTGGGGGATGTGGCAGTAGGTGGACGCCTAGGACTAAGTGATCATGAGATGATGGGGTTTTCTGTTCTAGGTGAAGTGAAGAGGGTGGTTAGCAGGACTGTAGCATTAAATTTCCAGAGGGCAGACTTTGAACTCTTCAGAAGGCTGGTTGGCAAAGTCTCATGGGAGACAGTCCTTAAGGGCAAGGGAGCTCAGGAGGGCTGGGAGCTCTTCAAAAAGGAAATCCTAGCAGCTCAGGAGAAAGCCATCCCCATGTTCCGGAAAAGGAGCCGGCGGGGGAGAAAGCCAGCTTGGTTGAACAGAGAGATCTTGAGTGATATCAAGAAGAAGAGAAATGATTATGGGCTCTGGAAGAGGGGACGGGCCTCTTGGGTGGACTACAGGAGGGAAGTGAGACTGTGTAGAGAAAAAATCAGAAGGGCTAAGGCTCAGCTAGAAATCAGATTGGCAAAGTCTGTAAAAGATAACAAAAAATCTTTCTATAAATATATAAATAATAAAAGGAGGACTAGGGAGACCATACAGTCCCTATTGGACACAGAAGGAACACCAGTGACAGGGGATGAGGAAAAGGTTGAGGTACTTAATGCCTTCTTTGCCTCAGTCTTTAATTGTAAAGAAAGTCGTTCCGTCTGTGTACAAACCCAGGAGCTAGAGGAGCAAAACGAGGCTCCCATGATCCACGAGGAGGTGGTCAGAGCCTTGCTAGCCCGACTAGACCCACAAGTCTATGGGGCCGGACGGGATTCACCCTAGGGTACTGAAGGAGCTGGCGGATGTGCTGGCCAAACCCCTTTCCATCATCTTCCAACAGTCCTGGAAGACTGGGGAAGTCCCACTGGACTGGAGGCTGATGTTGTGCCCGTCTACAAGAAGGGTCGCAGGGAGGATCCAGGGAACTCCAGGCCTGTCAGTCTGACCTCAGTGCCAGGGAAAGTCATGGAGCAGGTGATCTTGAGTGTGATCCTGAAGGACATGCAAGAGAACCGGGTGATCAGGCCCAGTCCACATGGGTTCACAAAAGGCAGGTCTTGCCAAACTAACCTGATCGCCTTCTATGACAAAGTGACTCGGCTGCTGGACGAGGGAAAGGCTGTGGATGGATCTTCCTGGACTTCAGTAAAGCCTTTGACACAGTTTCTCCCAGCATTCTGCTTCGGAAACTGTCACCTCTGGCCTGGAGAGGCGCACACTCTCCTGGGTGGAAAACTGGTTGGCTGGAGGGCCCAGAGAGTGGTGGGAGATGGAGTTAACTCCAGCTGGAGGCCAGTGACAAGTGGTGTCCCCAGGGCTCAGTGCTGGGTCCAGCCCTGTTCAATATCTTTATCAATGATCTGGACGAAGGCATCGAGTGCACCCTTAGCAAGTTTGCGGATGACACTAAGCTGGGTGGAAGTGTCGATCTGCTGGAGGGTCGGGAGGCTCCAAAGGGATCTGAACAGGCTGGACCGCTGGGCTGAGACCAATGGGATGAGGTTTAACAAGGCCAAGTGCTGGGTCCTGCACTGGTGAGGGGGCTGGAGAACAGGCCTTATGAGGAACGGCTGAGAGAGCTGGGGGTGTTTTGCCTGGAGAAGGGGAGGCTGAGGGGAGACCTCATTGCTCTCTACATTGCTCCCTGAAAGGAGGTTGTGGAGAGGAGGGTGCTGGGCTCTTCTCCCAAGTGACAGGGGACAGGACAAGAGGGAATGGCCTCAAGCTCCACCAGGGGAGGTTTAGGCTGGACATTAGGAAAAAATTCTTCACAGAAAGGGTGACTGGTCCCTGGCAGAGGCTGCCCAGGGAGGTGGTTGAGTCACCTTCCCTGGAGGGGTTTAAGGCACGGGTGGACGAGGTGCTAAGGGGCATGGGTTAGTGTTTGATAGGAATGGTTGGACTCGATGATCCGGTGGGTCTCTTCCAACCTGGTTATTCTATGATTCTATGATTCTCAGAGATTTAATACCAAGAATCACCAAGGAACAGGGGAGAATAGAGGCAGATCCAGCCTTGACTTCAATGGGCAAAGACTGGGCAAAATAAGAAGGAGCGTGTGTTGTTGGGAGGGGAAACAGAGAGGGGCCTACAGCCTGAAGGTGTTATTCCATGTCCCGGGAGAAGAGGATGCTAGTGCATAGGTTACCTGGTTGTGGAGTGCTTGTATTTCTCTTCTGTCATCTGAATATTGCTGCGGGCTCTGCTCAATAGCAGAAAGAAGCCGAGACACCTCCTTGTGCTGGGCAAGGTTGTTTTCTTCCAGGGTTCTGACCTTCACTTCTTTCTCTTTCAGAGACTGATTCAGTCTGAAAGAGAGAGCACGCAACTCATTACTACATGGTATAATAGTTAATAAACTCTTAGGACTACTCCAAAAGCCACTGTCTTCAGGGAAACTCTAACTGGAGGATTAAAGGAAAAGAAAATGAAACACAACATCAAGAGGACGAAACCCATCTGCATGGAGAGTTCAGAACTCTGCTTTTTAGGAAATGCTGCCAGAGCCACTTACATATGCAAAGATCTGAAAGAGGAAACCCATTCAACAGAACGGAGAGTCTCACAGGCTTCCATTTACCTGGCATTCTCACTCTCAAGGACCTTTAGGGAAGTCTGAAACTTCATGTTGTGATGCTCCACTTCTTCCCTTGACTCTTCTTCATCTCCAGGGACTTTAGACATGCTTGCAGCTCCCTGTTCTGACGTTCCACCTCCTCCCATTGACTCCTCTTCTCCTCCAGGATCTTCTGCAGGTGCACAGCCTCCAGCATCTTCTTTCTTGACACTTCCCGTGCCTCATTCAGATCTTGCTAAGCTTTGTGGCAAATCAGTTGCTGGGACTCTTTGGAGGTTGCAAGCTCAAATGACAACTCTTCCACCTGAAGTAAAACATAACAAAGTAGTGAAATACTACAGCTTGTCACTGTCAGTCATATCATATCCTGTGAGGAAAAGAACAGCTTTAAATTTCACCCCATTGTGGCAGTACCAGATTGACAACAGATACAGCCAACTTGTTTAAAAACTCAAGTGGGTCACCACATCTGTCTGAGGAACCACCTTAGAAAAGAAGGCTAGCAGTAACTGGCCAGCAGAAATCCATTTTGATGACTGCTGGTGATCAAGCAAAAGGACGAGCCCATTTGTCCAGGGCAGCTGCTGACCAGTAAGTCTCCTTCAGACCAGCTGAGATGGAAACCACACTATGATGGCAGTCAGAGGGCTATCCCCATGAGCCTGCTCCGCAATGGAGAGGCACGAAGGGGAGAGACTGCCTGTTTGAGGACTGGAGTACCAATCAGTATTTCAGTCACTTGTTTTTGCAGAGCATTCCTCTGCTGAACTAGGATATTCATTTCCTCTTTGATGGCCTTGATCTCGCTCTGACTTCCCTGCAGTTCTGTCTGCAGCTTTTCTGTGACGTTCTATAAACACAAGCGGAGAATGTGTTACTGGGACCTGCCAACAGCTACAACATTTTTGTCCTTCTGTCTCAACATCACATTCATTCAGCCACCTCTTTCTGCTTTTCTACCCAGCTCTGCTTCTGTTGCAACCTTTCCTTCCTGTTGCTGATCACTGGAGCTTACCATGCTCTGTGCTTTCAGGGCCTGCAGTAAAGTACAATCATAGAATCCTAGAATGCTTTGGGTATGCATGCAGCACACAATATGGTTGGCTTTCTAGGCTGTAAACACGCACTGCCGGCTCATGTTGAGCTTCTCATCCCCAAGCAACCCAAAACCCTTCCCAGCAGGGCTGTTCTCTATCTATTACCTGCCCAGCTTGCATTTGTCCTTGCCTTCTCAGCCCTACAACTCGCATTGCAATTTCTTGTTACTTCCCTTTGCTCTGTTAGCTGGCTCTCGCAGCTCACATCCCATTGCCACCTGCCTGTTCTTTCAACCTAGCCTCTAGTCAGACTTACCTGCCCCTTCTCTCGCTGCTCTTTCATCTCCTGCCTGAGCTGCTCTAAGCTGCTGGGAGGCTTCTCTTAGTTCCCCCTGAGTTCGGAGTAACGTTTGTTATAAAGCATTCTTCTGCACAGAAATAAGGAGAAGATGAGTTTCAACTTTGTGTGGTATGACTCATAGCCCGATGGGCTCACAACTTCAGAAAGCACTATGCCTAAGTCAGTATCTGCCCACCTAGAGACACAGCTTCCTAGATGAGGTTGGCAGTATAAACACGGACCATTCACAATCCATCTGCGACAGACTGCCCAGGCTGCCCAGGGAGGGGGTTGAGTCCCCTTCCCTGGAGGGGTTTAAGGGATGGGTGGACGAGGTGCTGAGGGACATGGGTTAGTGACTGATGGGAATGGTTGGACTTGATGATCCCGTGGGTCTCTTCCAACCTGGTGACTCTATGACTCTATGATTCTATGATACTAGAGGCAAGAGGGAGCCTAGGCTAAAGCGCAGGAGACCATGGCTAGGTGAGGGCACATCCTTGACTGTGTGCTGGAAGGGAAAATCTGGTGACAACTGTGAAGTTCAACAGAATCAGAGAATAGTCTGGGTTGGAAGGGACATTAAAGATCATCCACTTCCAACCCCCCTGCCATGGGCAGGGACACCTCCCACTGGATCAGGCTGCTCAAAGCCTCATTTAACCTGGCCTTGAACACCTCCAGGGATGGGGCAGCCACAGCATCCCTGGACAACCTGCTCCAGGGCTTCCCCACCCTCATGGTGAAGAAATTCTTCCTGATGTCCGGTCTAACTCTGCCCCTCTCCAGTTTATCCCCGTTGCTCCTCGTCCTATCACTCCAAGCCCTTGGCAACAGTCCCTCCCCAGCTTTCCTGGAGCCCCTTCAAGTACTGGAAGGTCAGTACAAGGTCTCCTTGGAGCCTTCTCCTCTCCAGGCTGAACAACCCCAACTCTGTTAGCCTGTCCTCATATGGAAGATGCTCCAGCCCTCACATCATCCTTGGAGTCTCCTCTGGACCAGTTCCAACAGCTCCATCTCCTTCTCCTCTTGAGGATTCCAGAACTAGACACAGTCCTCCAGATGAGGACTCACAAGAGAGAAGCAGAGGAGCAAAGACCCTGGCAGTTGCAGGGAAGCACTTCAGGCAGGAGGTTACTGTAAAGAGACCAGGTGGAAGGAGATGGAGCTGAAAGGAAAAGTCTGCTTCACAAGCCTTGGAGGACACCGCAGGATGGCCATGGCTCACCTTCCACCGAGCTGGCTGGCTCTCCCGAGCCCGTCGCCTCACTCGCTCCTCCTCCGCCTGCCTTCTGCTCTCCTCCTCTGCTAACTTAGCCATGTTCTCAAAGCGTGATCGCAGGCTGCCGGGGCCGCTGGAAGCTCCTGTGGAGAAGACAGCTGATCAAGCCTGTGCAGTGGCTCCCTTTCACCAAGCATCCAGGAGAAACCCAGATCTCTGCCTCTCCCGGAGAAACATGCAGCTCAACCACCTTCTTCTGCCCCTCCAAGCAAGTTAATCCATATCCCACCACAGCACGTGCCACAGGGGGACCACGGGGCTCACAGCTTCCCACCAAGCCCAGAGTTGGTTATCAGTTGTCTCACCTGCCTCCACTGGTCTTGTTTTCTCATACGAGGAGGTGGGAGCTACCATCTCCTTAAAGCCAGCAGCACTCTGCAAGGGGAAGCAAAAGAATGGTCCAGCTTGATAGGCAAGGACAGTGCTGAGATCGTAGAATCATAGAATCACCAGGTTGGAAAAGACCCACTGGATCATTGAGTCCAACCATTCCCATCAATCACTAACCCATGTCCCTCAGCACCTCGTCCACCCATCCCTTAAACCCCTCCAGGGAAGGGGACTCAACCCCCTCCCTGGGCAGCCTCTGCCAGGGACCAATCACCCTTTCCATGAAATATTTCATCCTGATGTCCAGCTTGACCCTCCCCTGGTGGAGCTTGAGGCCATTCCCTCTCGTCCTGTCCCCTGTCACTTGGGAGAAGAGGCCAGAACCATGGAATGTCCTGAGTTGGAAGGGACCTGCAAGGACCATCCAGTCCAACTCCTGGTCCTGCACAGGACAACCCCAACATTCACACCATGAGCCTGAGGGAGTTGGCCAAATGCTTCTGGAATATTATCAGGCTTGGAGCCGTGATGGCTTCCCTGGACAGCTGTTCCAGTGCTCCATCACCTATGGGAGAAGAACCTTTTCCTAATATCCAAACTAACCCTCCCCTGGCATCTTCCTGCCATTCCCCCGTGTCCTGTCAACAGTCACCAGAGAGAAGAGCTCAGTGCCCGCTTCTCCTCTTCCCTCATGAGGAAGCTCTAGACCATGGCAAGGTCTCCCCTCAGCCTCCTCCAGGCTGAACAGACCAGGTGATTTTAGCTGCTTCTCATAGGACTTCCCTCTAAACCCTCCACTGACTTTGTGGCCTCCTCTGGACCCTGGCCTAGAACACCTCCAGGGAGGGGGCAGCCACAATTTCCCTGGGCAACCTGTGCCAGGGCCTCCCCACCCTCATCATGAAGAAGAGAGAGTTGGGGTTGTTCAGCCTGGAGAAGACAAGGCTCTGTGAAGAACTTAGAGCAGCCTTCTAGTATCTGAAGGGGCTCCAGGAAAGCTGGAGAGCGACTTCTTACAAGGGCCTGGAGTGGTAGGATGAAGGAGAATGTCTTTAAATTGGAAGAGGGAAGGTTTAGATTAGTCATTAGGAAGAAATTCTTCACGATGAGGGTGGCGAGGCCCTGGTAGAGGTTCCCCAGGGAAGCTGTGGCTGCCCCATCCCTGGAGATGTTGAAGGCCAGGTTGGATTGGGCATGGGCAGCCTGATCTAGTTGGACGTGTTGGAACGGGATGGGCTTTAAGGTCCCTTCCAACCCAAACTACTCTATGATTCTATGACCCCTGGGGTGTTTGCAGCAAAAAAGAAGTGGGATCAAGTGGTTTTATCTACTTTCATACAAAAACGAAAGTGCAGGTGGGATCCAGCCTTCAGTGATCCAGAGAAAGAGGTGGGTGATGGTTCAGTCTGAGAGTGGAATGGTTCAAAAGCAGCTGAGAATGGAAAAAAAACTGTTCCCCCAGACTGGACTCCTCCACACCCTCTTCTATTTAAACCACACGAGTTCCCTTTCCCTTGCAGTAGTGCACACGCAGCGCTGGGATCACATCTCCAGCTTCGAAGCCTCTTCCCTTGTAGCAACGCAAAGAGCATTGATGAGCAGGAAACAATTTCAAGCTGCAGCACGCGGTCTTACCTTATCCACCCTGTCCTTCTGGACCCCATAGCGGCCTCCAAACCCCTTGGAATAGTCTGTATGGGAAAAAAAAAAAAAAAGGTTGGACTTCCTGATAAGACTGATGAGGCACCGGCCCAGGTTGTCCAGCGAAGTTGTGGCTGCCCCATCCCTGGAGGTGTTCAAGGCCAGGTCAGATGGGGCTTTGAGCAGCCTGATCCAGTGGGAGGTGTCCCTGCCCATGTCAGGGGCTCAGAACTGGATGATATTTAAGATCCCTTCCAACCTGAACTAGCCTATGATTCTATGACTTGATGATCTCAAAGGTCTTTTCCAACCAAGCAATTCTATGATTCTACTCTTATCACACATGGAACTAAGCAGAGGTAACAGACGCAAAATTATATGGACAAGAGCTTTTAAGGCTTATTCTTAATTCCTTTGAGTGAAATTTTTACCCCATCCCTGGAGGTGTTCAAAGGCCAGGTTGGATGGGCATTGAGCAACCTGATCCAGTGGGAAGTGTCCCTGCTCATGGCAGGGGGTGGAACTGGATGGGGTTTGAGGTCTCTTCCAACACAAACCACTCCGTGATTCTATGAAGTGCACAGGTTTCAGTGCTGGACGTTGGCAAATCTGCTTCCAGGAACTGGGATGAGAAGCCAGTCAAGCTGCTCCTAGAACCTGCTTTGCTTGGCTCCCATGTACTCACCTGTCCGATGAGCTTATAACCAGGAACGAACCTATCTGAGAAAGCACAATATGGTCTAGGAAGCTTGGATTCAGGGTCTTGCATTCAATATCCCCCAGTGATCCAAGCATGCGCCTTCTCTGGAAAAGCTCATGCTTGTGTTTTGGTGGTTCCACAACGTGGTGTCTACATTCGGCTTTCAGCAGGAGGAACTCTCTCAGGTATGAACCACTGGCTCTAGGTCTGTGTGTGCTCCAAGGAAATCGTGCTCTGGCAGCATTGTCCTACCTGTTTGGGATGCATGGGGTTGAAGTTCCTCCCGGTGGTCCCAGCCAAGGGCACTCTTGTCTTGACAATCCCTCTGGACCTCAAACTTCCCACCAAAGCCCACAGAATAATCTTCAGCCGCAGGCATCCGGGTCGTGGCGTGGAACAGAACAAACAAGGGAGGGAAAGAGAGAAGTAGCAGCACTGTGAAGCTCAGGTGTAACAGTTTTCCCTGCCCAGGACTTCGAGAAAGACATGGAGCAAGTCCAGGTTTCCCCACTGGTGGCTGCAGCGATAGCTTTTTGGGATGCCACCTGCTATGAGCAACCACCTGGGTTTCCCTGCACCCTCCCTTTGGTGACTATAGGATCATAGAATCACCAGGTTGGAAGAGACCCACCGGATCATCGAGTCCAACCATTCCCATCAATCACTAATCCATGTCCCTCAGCACCTCATCCACCCATCCCTTAAACCCCTCCAGGGAAGGGGACTCAACCACCTCTCTGGGCATATAGTCTCTATACTGCCCAGGAGGTCCCTGTGCCCATAGAAATCTGCTGCTCCTCTTCATCCAGTGGCTTTCCTCACCTGTCCCATCCCCTTGCTCCAAGCGTTGAGCAACCAACAGCTCCCTGTGGCTTTTCCACCACTCATGGAAACCCCAAGTGCTCCACGGCCCCACTAAGAAGAGTCCCAAGCTCCAGTCCTGACATTGCCTGCAGCACTGGGCTCCCCCAGCTCACCTTTCTGAGAGTCGTGCTTCCCCGCCTGGCTCTGGCAGTCAAAACCCACGGCTGCTTTGTCCACCTTGTCCTTCTCCACGCCGTAGCGGCCACCGAAGCCCTTGGAGTAATCTGAGGTGGTGCACGGAGTGAAATGGTGCCCTGAGCATGGGGTTGGTGAGGGAAGGGAGAGAAGATGGGGAGCAGCACCGGGGAGGAGCTCCAAGGAGGAGGAAGAGCAGCAGGGACAGAGGAAAAAGCCAGGAAATGGGGTTTGGAAGGGGCAGAGTGGATGGTAGGAAGCACCATGAGGACCATGGAGGATGAGAGTCTATTAGAATGGGTGCACAAAGCAAGTGTGAGTCATGGGGGCTGTGGCAGCAGGAGACAGAGGAGGCCGAGAGGGCAAGGAAGAAACGTAACACGGCAAGGGTGGTTGGGGAGACAGTGGGAACTCAGCCAGGCAAGGACATAAAGCCAAAGCAAGAGTCATAGAATCACAGAATCACCAGCTTGGAAAGGACCCACTGGATCACTGAGTCCAACCATTCCCACCAATCACTAACCCATGTCCCTCAGCACCTCATCCACCCGTTCCTTAAACCCCTCCAGGGAAGGGGACTCAACCCCCTCCCTGGGCAGCCTCTGCCAGGGACCAATCACCCTTTCCATGAAATATTTCATCCTGATGTCCAGCCTGACCCTCCCCTGGTGGAGCTTGAGGCCATTCCCTCGTCCTGTCCCTTGGGAGAAAAGCCCAGCTCCCTCTTCTCCGCAACCTCCTTTCAGGTAGTTGGAGAGAGCAATGAGGTCTCCCCTCAGCCTCCTTTTCTCCAGGCTAAACACCCCCAGGGCCCTCAGACTTGTTCTCCAGCCCCTTCCCCAGCTTTGTTGCTCTTCTCTGGACTCGCTCCAGAGCCTCAACATCCTTCTTGTGGTGAGGGGCCCAGAACTGAACACAGGATTCCAGGAGCAGTTAGGAGCAGGACTAAGCAAAGGGACACATTGCGGCCACCTTGTCCAACACACCTTGTCAGCTCAGTCCCGCTGGACTCCGCACTTCCCTCCAAAGCCCTTGGCTGCATCTGTCTGTGAGGAGTGCTTCCCGACCTCAGGAACGTACTCGCGGCCCACCGCGCACTGAGAAGAAAGTGTTGCAAGACAGGGTGATGTTCTGAACATCACACTAAGCAAACTAACAGTTCACAGAATCACCACGTTGGAGAAGACCCACCGGATCATCGAGTCCAACCATTCCCATCAGTCACTAACCCATGTCCCTCAGCACCTCATCCACCCATCTTTTAAATTCCTCCAGGGATGGTGACTCAACCACCTCCCTGGCAGCCTCTGCCAATGCCCAAATTTCATAATATTAAATCAAACATTGGGGCAAACTTTGTGCTAATCAAAAGAACGAAGCACCCAGGGAAGCTGATAAAGCACATCCTGAAAATGTAGGTCCTGCGCATACAATCATAGAATCATTGAACGGTCTGAGTTGGAAGGGACCTTAAAGATCATCCAGTCCCAACCCTCCTGCCGTGGGCAGGGACACCTCCATCTGCACCAGGCTGCTTAAGACCCCATCCAACCTGGCCTTGAGCACCTCCAGGGATGGAAACTCCATCACTGCTTCTCAAGGTAGCCTCTTCCAATGCTTCCCCACTCTTTCAGTAAAGAATTTTTTCCTAACATCTAATCTAAACCTCTCCTGGAGCAACCTGAGGCTATTTTCTCATGTCTTATCCCTTATTCCTTGTTACTCGCTGTGAAAAAATTGAAGTCTTGAATGCTGAAAGGCATGGGAAGAAGCATAATGAGGATTATTAGAAAAGATTTGATGTGAGAACAGGGAATATGAAGTACGGCTTCACCCTGGGGGAGATGATAGAGATCTGGAATGGAGAATTTGAGGGGCAATTAGTCATTAGTTCTCCAAGCACACGTAGGAAGGCACCAGATTTAATTGTTACACAGCAGGTTCAAAACAAGCCAGAAGAAAGTCCTTCTTCACTAAGGGGAACTTTGAGTGGAAGCTGGAGAGATAAATTACACCCATGGATTCAAATAAATCGCAAATACAGATTATGGGATGGTTAGAATGTGCAAATCTGTGAAGTCATGGAAGGTCTCCAGGACACAATTCAGGGATGCTCCTATCCTTTGTGAGGAAAAGATCTTCCCACTAGGGCCCAAGGAAGCCTCCTATGATTGTTACCTTATCCATCCGGTCTCGCTCTGTTCCAAATTTGCCCCCGTAGCCATAGGAGGCCTTGGGATCAGTCTCCAGCTCCTTCTTCTTGATGACCTCGTGCTCCTCTGACACCTTGCTCCTCAGCTGATGGATGCTGTGAGACACAGAGTCAGGGAAGGTCACGGTGGGATCGTGCAGAGCTAGATGGAGCATCTCTGTGCCACCAGAGTCCAGCACGGAGCAGGGCACCAACCCTCCACCTGTCAGCGGGCCCACACTGGGCTCTTCTGGGCAGCACTGAGGTACGAGATAGAATCATAGAATAACTAGGTTGGAAGAGACCTACCGGATCATCAAGTCCAACCATTCCCATCAGTCACTAACCCATGTCCCTCAGCACCTCATCCACCTGTTCCTTAAACCCCTCCAGGGAAGGTGACTCAACCCCCTCCCTGGGCAGCCTCTGCCAGGGACCAATCACCCTTTCCATGAAATATTTCATCCTGATGTCCAGCCTGACCCTCCCCTGGTGGAGCTTGAGGCCATTCCCTCTTGTCCTGTCCCCTGTCACCTGGGAGAAGAGCCCAGCTCCCTCTTCTCCACAACCTCCTTTCAGGGAGTTGGAGAGAGCAATGAGGTCTCCCCTCAGCCTCCTTTACTCCAGGCTAAACACCCCCAGGGCCCTCAGACTTGTTCTCCAGCCCCTTCCCCAGCTCCATTGCTCTTCTCTGGACTCGCTCCAGAGCCTCAACATCCTTCTTGTGGTGAGGGGCCCAGAACTGACCCCAGGATTCGAGGAGCGGTCTCACCAGTGCCAAGTCCAGAGGGAGAAGAACCTCTCTGGCCCTGCTCGCCACGCCTGTCTGATCCAAGCCAAGATGCCATTGGCCTTCTTGGCCACCTGGGCCCCTGCTGGCTCCTGTTCAACCAACCCCCCGACATCCTTCTCCTCCAGGCAGCTTTCCAGCCAGACTTCTCCTAGTCTGGAGCTGCCCAGGGTTGTTGTACCCCAAGTGCAGGATCCACTGCTGAGGCCACTCACCCGTTGTCGGAGGTAAAAAACACCAAGGTTGAGTTGGTGAGACTGTTTTCCTCCAGCGCCTGCAGCACCTCTCCCACCGAGCCATCAAACTCCGCGAGCGCGTCCCTGAACGGCCCACGCTGTGACTGCCCCGCGTACTCCCGGCTGGCAAACTGGGGGTAGTGTGTGTGCTGGAAAAAGGGCAGAGAAGAGTGCTACGCAAACTCCCAGAGCTTCCTCGGGCTCGCAGAAGTTCACCTGGGGACAGTGAGCAGCCCAGCATGGACGTGGAGAGAAGTGACAACCCCCACGAGATGAATCCTACAATTGTTTGGTTGGAAACGCCCTTCGAGATCAATGAGTCCAACCGTCCG